>NC_066850.1:13959836-14303676 GCF_001640805.2 Lates calcarifer
TGAACTTAACCCAAAAGATTTGTACAAATTTATGTCACCCACACAAATCAACTGATTGTGGCAATTCCACTGAGTATCTATAAAATATATCTTAAGTTCACGTGAAGTTACTTTGTGCAGATATTTTTAACAGTTTAAAACTTTGTGCTGTCTTACAGGGAAACTGGTCGATGTCACAAAAAACTACAAGTACATGTATTTTTGCTGTGGAGCTGTCGTGATTGTAGCCAGTATTTGGCTCTTCATTGGAAACTTCATTAACTACAGACTCTTAGAGCGCGAGCGCAAACATGCAGAGATGTACAAACGGACTGAGACAGAGGATCCAGACCAAGCTCAGGATCAGAAAGAGGCTGACAGGGAAGCCCCGGCCTCTGAGGAGCTGGTTGACAAAGATCAGAAAGATGAGGAACCTATGCAGCGGGAAACCAACATCTAGATCCTTCTGGTCTGCCAACAGCTGACCTTCAACCTCACAACAATTTCAACTACGATCAAACTGAGCTCACCAAGAGGTGCCTCTAGGTGTTCCACCAGGCTCTATTTGGGGTCCTCTGCACTTCTGTAAAACTAACTGCCAAAGCAACGACTGTGCTGTGGGAAGCTGTGAGTAGCAGTATCTGTTTTGTCAGAGAGTATCATCTGTGACTGTAACAGAAGCATTAACCTGAGAGAAAAGTGTAAAATACCATAGGCATGTGAAGAGGCAGAAAATGTTTGTTGAAAACGGCGTAGTACTAACTGTATTTTCTTTTTTGCCACGTTCATCTCATATCGGATTTAGTGTGAATACAAAACTGCAATTTAGCGACAAATATCCTCACAATAGATACCTAGTGGCAGCAAATCCACTGATAAAATAATTAGGAAACCAGTAACAGTCAGACAATCAGCTCTGCTTAAGAAAAGTATTATCTGATGCAGTTTGTTAATGGTTGATTTTTAGTAATCTCTGTCTGTCCAAACACGTCCAAGCTGTAGCAACAAGTGACATTCTGTTCTTCCTCCCGTGTCTTCCGATATGACGTGAATGCAGCGTTAGTGTGTTGCTAATGTTCCAACAGCACCAGCAAGCTGAATTCACATTTTCAAAATAAGATCTCTTCACAGCACACTGAAGTCTTGGTAAATGAAAGTTAAATTAAGAGGACACAATGAAAGATTTTGTGGTGGTTAGAAAGAGCTTTCTGTGACTGAAAGGTCACTGGATGTTTTGCCAACGACAAGCAGTGTCTGTTCTTGGTGAAGTTTTGAACAACAGTTGATTCCTAACAATCACACCACAAGCAACATGTGCTACATTTTTCATAGATTGTGGGCAGTTAGAGAATGTACTGTACAGTCAGATCAGAGGTGCTGATTCGTTAGCATAGAAAATGAACACAATTTCAGTGGCCATAATAATGGATTGTCTTTTGCAATGAATCTTCAGAGTTCTCCAACAACTTTGAAGCTTGCTTGGAATCAACAGTTACCATTTTAGCCTAATGTTTCTGAAATCATAATCAGTAGAAGCTGTGATCTGGCTCAGTGCTGGCTGCTGTTGAGCCTAGATTGTTAGAGAGTTTCTCTGGTTGCTCAGCTTTGAAGGGAGCAAAAGCTCAATATGACTTGTTGATTGTGTTGCTTGTGCTGTGAATACTGTGCTGTAAATAGTTGATTCATGAGGTGATATGTGTGAGCAAGAATGCAAAATCCTTATTGCACTGTGTTTCATTTGGCAATTGGGCACCCTAAAATTCCAACTTCCATAAATAAAGAACAGGTGTGTTCACAGCTGGTGACATTGGTGTCCACGTATTATGCTACCCGCCTGAGCGCTGTAACGTTGTGCAGTAAAACCTGCATGAATGTCCCACTTTAATACTTTCGATCAAGTCATAAAATGCTCTCTATAAGCTGTCTCATGCTCTATATTACCCTCATACACAGTATGTTGCACTAGAAGAAAAATGGCCATACTTCACCCCAAACATCTTTATAAAACTGCTGCAATTCAATAAATTTAATTATGGTTGAATGTAATTTCCTCTGCAAGCCTTAAATAGGTATTAATGACCAAAAACCATCTGCATAATAGTGGTTTTTCTACACATAAAGCCCATGAGCAATATCTTCTCATATTTAAATGCTGATATACAGGGAAATGTATTTCTATGACACATTGCTTTTAAGGTAATGTAATGTAATGAATGCAGGACAGTTGTACAGTGAATACTTGATAGTATTATACGAAGCTGATACACCTTTGTGTTAAATGTGACCCACTTTTTTGGTGTTATTAACTTAACAAGAAATCAATATAATCTGCTCCATTTGTCTTCTAACATGTCTGTACTGAAATGTTAACGCAATGAAATGATGTTCTGTATAGTCTCTCCATTTACTAATTCAATTAACAACATTCACGCCAGTATGTTAAAACATCTGAAGGAATACTACTGACATTACTAACTAATGAATGCTAATCACGTCTACTTGTATTTACAATGGTATTGTGCACACTCACATGAACTGGGTGAACATATGGTGGAACAGTTTAATTGTCTGTTGCTATAAATGTCAATATTGTTCAATATTCTATCCATTCCATGTGTTAATTTTTGTAAATGTCGCCCTGCTGTGTTGTTGATCAGTTTTTGTGGCAAAACCTGAAGCTAAAAGCTGACCAAATGGTGTCCTGTCTCAGATGTCCTAACAAAGCCAAACACATTTTAATAACAAATGTAGTTTTTCAAAGCAATCACGAACAGAAAAAACAATGTCATTGTCTCTTTTTTTTCCTCTTTTGAATAGTTGAATGTGCTTTCAGACTCATGAAAATAGATGTCCAGCTGTGTAGCAGTGGTTCTCAACAATGTACCATCTTTATCCAAGACTAATTACAACCAAGCACCAAGTCACAGAGGAAATCCTCTGTAGTTTATGGTGAAATGAGATCAATAAGCTGCTTTTGTGTTTGTCTGGATGAATTCTGAGGGTATCAGTGGAACACTGATGAGAAAAACTGCTCTGCTTTTTACTGTAAATACGCTCCTTTTGTAAGAGTTGCACACTGTGTTCTTAGTTTTATGAAGCACTTGATGTGAGCTTGCTTTTGGACCTGGACTTGGTCTCACTTATATTTCCATATGGAGATGAGCCAGTCTGTTTTAAAGCAGCCCCAACAACATGCAGAAAACCCAGGTTGTCATTACTTTATGAGGCCACATGTGTTAAGGTTACCTACACTCACCTAATCTGTTCATTTAGCTACTCAAACTCAATCTCCCAAATGTACTTTGTTCACCAGCATTTCATGCCAATATTAGTATTTTTCCTATATTACCAAATCTGTACATTCCTCATAGTTGTGGTTAATGAATAACACTAAAACCTTATGAATGTTGACTTATCCTGCTTGCACTTAATTAGCAGAAAGAGGGACTGCTTTCACTCACTATGCTCACTGTACAAGATGCTTCTCAATGTGGGAAACAGACCGTTGTACAATCACTTTTTACCAAATAACACTGCCCCCTGCTGGTTTCAAACTACTTAGACCAAAAGGTAAAGCTAAGCTTCCCTTTCAACAGGAGAACACACTAGTTTTCAAATACTACTTTTTGTCAAGCCCTTACCTGCAGTTAAATCAAGGAATTAAGGTAATGTAAATCCATCTGTACTTTTTATTTTCTGTTTATTTTGGTGGGGGTATTGTCATGTATGAATATACTTTCTTGGTATAAAAGTATACAAGTAGAAAAAAACACAACCCTGTCATGGTTCAATGGAAGTAAGGGGAATACCACTAAATTTCAACATGCAGTTTTTTTCAGTTTATGGATTATCCATGTTGTTCCATGTAATCAGTAACAAGAACTGAGTTTAAACAAAGAGCAGGTCATTTCTTTTATAGATGGAGCAGAAAAAACAGCAGTAGTCCAGGAAGCAGACAGCAAAAAACTGCAGCATCTGTTATGGTTCCAAGCAGCAGTTCCCAACCTCCGGGTCAGGACCCCAAAAAGTGTTGTGGGGTAAACTTAAAGGTTCACAACAGGAAAGAATCAAGGGCATAAAATGCAACACAAAAATATTATTTTTCTATAATTGCTGTTTTGAAATAGTGGATAGTTTATCCCCTGAGGCCTCTAAAGTTATATCCAAATTTCAGAATCTGTATGCTGTATCTGTGGTAAGGCATCATAAGTAAATTTGTTCAATTTTAAGGGGACATAAGTCAAAAGCTTGGTCCATTGGAGACACAACATAACATATAACATGTTTTGTGGTATTCTCCTGCAAAGCCATGAGGGTATTTGACCAAAAGTTAAAAAGTGAAGTATTTTGGCTCAAAATGTTTATTCTAAGAACAAAAGGAGATATATTCTAATCACTGAAACCAAATAATATAATTAGTATGATTAATAGAGATAAAGAGTGGATTTGACACACACCAATAGCCTTATTAATTCTATTGCTTGGCATCACATGTTTTGTGTTTCTTTTCTTTTTAGGTGTATAGCTATATTTAGAGAGAGCTTTATTTTGAGGTTTGCTCAAGACCAAATTTAGCAGAAGATAATTTAAATGAATGAATGAATTCATTATTATTATTATTATTATTTCTGTAAACACACTAACTGTTTTAAAAGGAAACTGGCTGAAAATGTTTAATTAATTAATGTATAGCTTGATTGTTTTTTGTTTTTTTGATCGTTCATTTGTTTGTTTTGGGTTTTGTTTTTTTTCATGACATGTTGAATTCATATGCAGAATACAAAAGGCTTTAAAGTTTGTAAGAGACTGGAAGAGATATCACTCAGTCTGGAGTTAGATTCATGCAAATGTCAAGTGAAAATGTGGCAATGTGCCACCATTTCTGTTTTTTAGAGTTTTCTTAGCACTTAAAAGACATTCAAACATTCAGTCATGAGGGAGACATTATCAGCGTGGTAGTCATTACAGGGCAGAGCCAAGAAAACATAGTTTTTGTAAACTCAGTATAAAACATGAGGTGTCTAGCCACCAGAGAAATTCATCTGAATTGTGGTCTGAATTTCAGCTTGTTTTGACACTGAATTAAGTCCTCTGAACCCGAATGTACTTTGATGAAACTGAATGTCTTTATATCAGAATTTTCCAAAATGGAAGTTTATTTTGAATTAAGGTTTTTCACATTCAAAACTCCCTTTTGAAAACCATTAATTTTAAATAAGCAAATGCAAATCTCTACCCACTGAGCCAATGGGATCATTTCTGCTTCCATAAAATGTTTTAAAGTAGAACAAAATTCCAGTCTGCAGAATGAAATCTTCCAGTTTGTACATGAAACTTCCTTTTCCTCTCATCGATGTGATGAGAAGATCGGCTCTTGTTGGTGTTGACTGTATACAAGGTGGTTTGCTACTGGGAGGCTGAGGGACTGTCAATAACATCTCTGGCTGTTAAGCTAACTGTGCCTTATTATGCTATACTGGCCATTATTAAAAGCTTTTTGTGAACACGGTAAACATGATGTTGCTCAGATATTTAAGTTCATTTTTTTGTCCCTGCTCATATTGTCTGTATGTTTACAAATCATTGCAGTCTTTCATTTATATATAAATAATCAACTTATGTAGCTACAAATCCAAAATTCACTCCTATCTGCATCTTTACACCACGTTAACGCATTGAACAAATGAGCTGTAAAGATGTGATGCACCAAATCTAGTCTGAGTATTACTTAAGTCTTTGGCAATATTTACTGTGTATTGTGTTAATACGACCTTGTACACATAGTCAAGGATGCAAATATTTGTGTGTGAACACATCTGAGGACAGTTGTGTTTACATGTTTGGACCTCTATACTGTATTTTGTCTCGGCAGTGAACTCAGTCCATTATGTCCTTCCAGTAGCAGACATACTGTGTGCTTTCTCATCAGGGTAACTATACTGAATGGCATTAAACCAATTTTTCAGATTGTGTCAGTCCACTACCTCTGCTGCAGTCATGTCAGAGTGGGGAAAAGTACCATGTGGGTATAGAAAACTGATTTATGTTTTTGTAATTGTAATATGAAGATATCACCTATCACAGTAGCTAAATAAATAAAGTATAAATATATATCCAAATAAGTCTTTGCCACATGACTCTGTTATTTAAAGTCATCCTCATATCAGTGTGATGACAAGATTAAGTGAAAAATTAAACGAGTAAAATGCCTGAAGAATAAAATAATAATATGGGGTGTCCAACTTTTACTGTGGTCAAGGGGACGTGTCTACTAAACTGAGCATGTTTGATCAATAAATTATTTTCAATTGAAGGGCAACATGAGAATATAGATCAGCAATTCCTAGTTAATTTAATGCATTTTAGCCATGCCAAGTAGGATAATCAGTATAACATTCAGTATATCCTGCTTGATTCTGCTTATCAGCTAGAGGCAAAACATCCAATTTCCCAAGTATCACTTTAAATCAGTTATGCTTTTGGTTATATGTGGGTTTGTCAACTAAGTTGATATTGCTAATATGTTAACAGTTGCTTATTTACACATCAAGCACATACAGAGCAATTTTAGCATTCATTTAGATTTTCTGTTTTTGGGTCCAGTTATTCACTTTTCTTTTAATTCTGTTTTTGTCACTTCCAAAACTTAAGAAAGATATGTATCTCTTTAGCTGTTAAATGATATTACTAGTCAGTGTAGTGGAGCTAGCTTGTCGTTAACTGTACATGCGTGTTGTTTGTTTGGTGCTGGGCCAGTAGTGTACAAGTGGGTTCATCAGTGGGTTTACTGAAAACAGCTGCCTCCTGAATCTTGAAATGAGTTTGAAAAGACTGTCGAGAGTGAATCAAAAGTAGCTCCTTTGAGCTGTAAAACCAAAACAATGAGCTTAAAGACACTAAAACACTCAATGCTGGGTTTATCACCACAAGTGAAGCCATTAGCATAGTCATTAGAGCCACTGTAAATAGGAAAATATTGATTAGTGCAGCTTTCATTTTATTGTAAATTGATTTATTTATTTGATTTAACGATACATTTCTTTAATTTTATGCCACGGGGGAAGACTAAAGTTAGACATTTTCCAATTCTACACATAATGGATTTAATTAAGAGTAAGGTTACAGTTAATATTATGTTTAACTCCCACAGAGGTATTTAACACAGAATGCAGACCAAAAGGCCATACCCAAATATATACATCTCTACTCTAATAATTACAATAGTTATACACTCTAGACTATTGTAGCCAAGAACAGTTTCATCACCAAGGAATAAATCTGGCCAATCTACCCATTAAATTTCTGGTCTCATCCTGATGACAGAGGGGCATACAAATAAAAACAGAACCTCCATAGTGGAGATAATAATCATTTACCAAGTCAGCACAAAGAATAATGATATCTCTGTGTATGCGTCCATGAACAGTTAGCACACAAGATCACCTGGATGGGACCAGCAGCTCTCATTACACTCTTCCTTCATCAACTCCACTAATCAAGCACCAGTCTGTCATTAATTCCGCTCAGTGACCAATTCCAACCCATATTTTTAGAAATGCAAACCCAGACTACCAACCACCACCTCCCCCTCCGACCCCTCCTTTTCCTCTGTCTCATTAGTATGCAACGCTTTGGCGAGGCTGCACGTGCCGATGATGGCTAGAGACCCTCAGGCAGAGTTTGAGGCTAGATTTTAATGGGGCGGTAAGGGTCAACAGGAGAGAGGAGAACAATACGCCTCTCCAGTTTCCTGTGATAGGCGTTTCAGCAGGACGGGGCAGCCCAGGGGGGGACCTGTTGGGGTTTGAATGCAGAAGAAATTGACCTTCAAAACAGTGTCAAACTCTATTCCCTGTAAAGCCACGGAGTTTAAGGTTGGCTGCCTTTGCGTCCTGGTGGTTTTAGCAATTATCTGTCGCGTTGACATACAGGCAAACCACACTTCACTAACAATGTTATGATAATAGGTTAAATACTGAAGGGATGCAGGTGGCTCTGTGGAGATGTTAAAATTTGTTTGATGTGACACGGAGCTGATAATTGCATTACATCTACCTACTCCCATTACCTTTTATTCCTCTAATTTCCTCTCTTCACTCTCTGTCTTTCACATGGGCTGCCTAACATGAAAACAGAACTATTTACTTTCATTTTTTGTCGACCATTTTTTGATTTTTCTCCACCTCACTTGCTATAAAAGTGCATGTGAATGGGAGCAGCAGGCAAATGTTCATGCCATAATCAGGAAAAGTAAAACTACTGATTGTATTTATTGTTTATCAATGTTAATGTATTTCATGTTTTACACATGGATAAACTTGAATATGTATGCATGAATGGCCCCAGGCGAACACTCACTTTTAGGTTCTGTATGATTAATTTGTGAACATGTTTTCCAGGAACTGCACATTCAAATTAACATTTCTGGGTAATTCTATGGAACAGTTTCTCAGCCTGTTAGATAAAATAAATGGAGTACAGCGTTAGTTCTGGCAGAAGTCACACCTGCATTAGCTGATTGGAGTTAACTGTGACGTTCATGTCATTCATTCACTGGATCACTAGCCCATTCTCTGCTGTGTGGTTATCAGCTGATCAGTAACATCCAGTCATGTTAATACAGGTGTACAGCCATTATCACCTCACACTTTAAACTATAACTCTGCTTGTACACACAACTCTGTCCTCTTCCCCAGCCTCCTCCTCATGTGCTATATTTTTGGTATTGTTGATCTAACTATGGTTTCATGTTCATCTATCTATGGGTAATTAAGTCTTCTTGCAAAGATCTTTGTTGCTGTTCATATTCTTTTAGAATTCCCTTAAGGACACAGTTTGCTGTAAATGATCAGTTCCTTATCGTTTCACACCCATACTGCATTTCCAAACACATATGATGACACATAATAATTTCATACATCATACTTTTGGTTTATTTAGTGTTTGTTAGAAGTCTGCACATTTAATTGATTTCTGTATATTCAACATTATGTTACGATAATTTATCCTAAGTTGTTCTCTTTCTGTTTTGCCTGTGCCTGGGGCGGGGAGGTTGCTTGCCTCCACTGCTGAGGACATCTGGCCAAGATCTGTCAAGAAGCAGTGGGCCTAAATACAGGAAGTGCCAATCAGGTTGTACCAAGTTTCCACCACACTGGGGGGTGACTTAGGTTATTTAGTTTAAATATGCTGTGTATTCCATTAGATACAGGTTTGGTATTTGGATACTTTTGACTTTGATTAGTAGGATTGTTATTTCAATTTACAGACTAACTGTCCTGTTTTGTTTTTCCTAGAGTTAGTTAGTGTGTTAGTGTTCTATGTTGTCCCTAGTGTGTGTAATTGGCCTGATCAGACAGTATATATGTCCCCTATTGTTCTTTGTTTGAAAGGTCAGTTGAGTTTTGTTAGGTCATTTCATGTGTTTTTCAGCATAGCCTGCATTTACATCTGTTCCGTTGACCTCTTTTATTGGCCCAGAGCTTTATTGCCTGTTTTTTAAATTGGCTTTTGCTTTATTTTGGGGTAAATAAAGCCCTTATTTTCAAAATCCACCAGTGATTCATCATGCCTTCCAGCTTGGTCCCTCTCATAAGGTAAGAAAGTTGATTAGTGCTTGAATTTCTTCTTGCACTTCTCTTCCTGAGTACAAACATCAACACTTTGTACAACTTTTCAGACCTTCCCTGGCCTTTAATATTGTTAAAATTGAAGCTTTGTTTTAGATGTTTCTGTCACATCTCATCTCTGTTGTGGCTGCTACACTGAAATACTATCAACAAATTGACCAGACTTTTACCCTAAATGTCTCGACTTGCCTTCTTGCTGAAAGTAAAATGAGAGGATTAATACTGCTCGCCTGTCTGTCTGTTAAATTTGAGGCTGCAGCCAGCAGCAGTTAGATTAACTGAACATTAGGATTGGAAACAGGGAAACAGCTAACCTGACTGTGTCTGAACTATTTCTTGGCCAAGTGCAGTGACTGAGGGTGTTTTCGTATTAGGTACGATTGCTTTGCACTGGGCCATTTCTTTGTATTGGCAATCACCGATGGGCTCCCTTCATATCAGAGGCAGATCTTACAAATTGGTAAATATCCAGCGTATACAAAACCAAAATCATCTGCCTCTAATATTACAGAATATGTACTGAAGCCACAACAGAGGAAAATCTGACCTGGAAGAAAGCAGCTCTCCAAGCATCATTTTAAAACCCTGTTATCGCGCTGCGCACAGCAAATGTCCGAACGAAACCAATAAACGCCAGCCCTGAGGCATTCTGACCCAAACTGGACCTCAAACCGTCATGCCCAAAAGCTACAAGCTGCTCTAGTGTCTCAACAAGACACACATTAACCTTTCCGCCGTTATTTTTCTGTGGAGATCTCCCACTTTGAAGTGCTTCCATTTAACCTTCATTTAACTTTTGTGTCATGCACTCCCAGGCGCCCCATTTTGACAGCGGAAGCCTTTAGAAGTCAGAAAAGGCCCGCGGCTATAGATGGCATATCAGCACATCTGTCTGCTCCAGCACCAGGTTGTGGAGTGAAGAACTGGCTGTTCGTTCCTCTGTGAGCATTCTGCCACTTATTGACTGGATCTCACTGAAACTCAGCGTCAGGAAGATGCTTCAAAAGGTATAATCCTGATCTTACAGGGGCAATGAGTCTTATTTTTACTGGGAATCATTCAACAGTGCATTCCTTCTAATATGTGCCTATTTTGGCATGAAAATGAAATTTGAAAGGAAAACCTTTTCAGACAAATCAATTTAAATCTACAGAGAAAAGTCAGTGTCACTCTTTTGACTGACGATTTTAAACATCCTTACAATTTCTATCTACGCAGGCTCTCCAGAAATTTTAACAAGATAATTCCTGTTATGGCTTTGAAAGCTTTCAGCCTTCACTGTGTTAATAATCACTTCTTTTTGGTGTGTTTTTGCTACAGTCTCCCCTCTGTAGTTGCTGCACTTTTCTCATGTTTTAATATAACTTTATTAATTAAAATGGCTTTATATAAGCTTAAACATTCAATTATATAACTGTCCTCTATCCTGCTAACTCTCTCACATAATGCTCATACCTGAGTGTTTGGTGATGCAGCTGTTTTCCCATGATATTTATATTTTTATTTGTTATGACAGTTAATTCGTTTAGCACATCGGCATGAGTCACTGCAGGTGGCAAGCCCTGCCTCTGTGTAATCTGACTGGAGAAAATCAGACGGGTATTTTGACACTGACTCCAGATTTTCCATCTAATTGCAGTTTTCATAGCTCTGTAATAGACTTATTAGCTAAACAAGTCTTCAAACGGAGAGCTTTGATTTGGGTTACACAAGCGTGACTGCTGTGTGCAGCATCATCCGGCGCTGGAGGGAATAATGAGTCCGGAAGGAAAATCGTTTTTGAGCATCTGAGGTTGTGACAGGGTTTCTCGGGCTTTAGCAGAGATAAAGTCAGACAGTGAAGATCTGCTTTGCTGCTTTGATCTGGCCTGCCTTCCCACTTAACTTCTGATGACACTGCACTTAGAGGGGGCACCAAGAACGTAAAGCTTTCCCTCTGACTTTTACCTGAGATGCTGTTAATATTGAGCCATATGGAAAAAAAAAAACATAGCATATCAGCTACTTAAGAAGCAGATATAAGGGAAAACCTTTTACTGATCAGAATTTGAGCCAACCCATCCTGTGCAGAAGTGGCTGCAGCTCAATATCTGGGAGACATGCCTGTTCCTGTACATTCAGTGTGTATCTTGAGCATTTTTTTATTTTTTATTTTTTGTATAACTGTATGCCACATTTGCAGACACGAAGCTGCAGCCTGCACGTAGAGGGCACTCTTAGCCCGGTTTTCTCTGCAGTCGCACCATGTAATACCACTGGGAAGTTATTTATAGAGGCTGGCTTCAAAGGAGGAGAGAGCAAGTTTTATTGAGGTGATTTTGCTTTTGTGTGAGATGGAAAGAACAGCTTGGTGTCTTTTGTCTTCATCTTTACAGAATGTCTTTGCACTTCTTAATCTCTATCATTTAGGAAAAGAAAATTATACAGTGCCAAATGCTAAATTCGATGACTCCACAAGGTCTGGAAAGTCTCTGTGGGGACAGCAGTGGCTTTCAAAGCAAACATCCACCCTAAAGGAGGATTCTCATTTGATTTCAGGATAGTTCAGTTCAGATGAAGAGACTCTAAAATGTGCCGTCATCACACACAGACTTTCTCTGGCTTCACTGACAGTGAGTGGGAGGCCAAATTTGTGGACTCTTGTCAGTGCTGAGGGTGATTTTTTGGGGGGTTATGGGCAGATCTTGTGCTGCAGAACTGTCAGCCTGACTATGAAATAAGCCTTGGGTGTAAAAGCTCAAAAACAAGCAAATAAACTCCTTGGAATCAATCATCATCAGTCATCATGTCACTGTCTGCAGCAGCCCCTTACATTCATTGATTATAATCTTTATCAAGTTGATCTGGTTTATTGATTTAGACAAGAGTCTGCCATCCAAAGTTCCTGAGGAAATTTCCACATTAAAGTCAAGACACAAACACAAAACCAGAAACAAACAAGGCCATAGGCAAGAAGACTGGCAGCATCTACCAGTGAAATGCCAAAATTTATGTTTATGGGTTGCAAAAAATATCTTTCCCTGGCAATGTGTCCTTGTTCTGTCCTCAGCATGTGTTGTTTTTTTCTGCTTCATAGGGAAATTACAGTGTTTAATAACTAAAAGGCAGACTTTACATCAGTCTGAGACATTTCTGTTAGTCAGTGGGGTTGGCTTGCTGTGAGAAATTAAGATTATAAAAGAGTTTGACCTCTGGTCATTTTGCAAAAACTAGCTGGTTATTTTTATTTCTTTGTAATCAGATGAAATGTTTTTCATGTGTTTTTGTTCAGTGTGTAAAAAGAGCTGTTTTGTGCCAAACTTCATTATGTCCCACAGTTTTGCATTTATTTTAGATAGTGATGGAAATACCTATGTACTACCCAAGGACTTAAGGATAGTTTTTATGTACCTGGTACTTCTACTACATTCACTACATTTCAAACTCCACCTTCATTCATTTTACAGTTACAGTACATGATCATCACCAAGTAAAATCTGATGCATTATCAGTTTAAGTTGCAGTTTAAAGAAGCACCACCTCAACCCGCTATGTTGGTGAACACAGGTAGCCTTTGTCTGTCTGCTGTTACATAGTGGAGCACACCAGAAAACCAAAACAATCCGCTGAAAGACTCTGAAACACTCCATAGAGCCTAGGGCAACTGCAGAGTTGGGTGATAATTCTCTGTCATTTGATCTATTATTAATTTAAAAATATTAAATATAGCAGCTTTAAGTAAAGCTTGTTACCTTATATCTGAATAAAAACGCAAGTAGAAGCTTGCCTGTAACAACAGAAGAGCAAGCAGCAGAGTTCATTAATTAGCTTATGCAATGACGGCGTAGTTAAAGGCAAAATGTCTCAGAAAAAATCAGGGAGACAAGACAAAGATACTTGCTGACAATATAATAAAACAATCATAATATTGAAGGAGACAGTAAACTGGGACAGGCAGAAGCTGGTGGGACACACATCAGGAACTGTAGAGAGCAAACAGCATAACAAATAAGACCAGAAACAGCATGGACGCTGCAAACACCCCATTAAGCATAAAGCTACAGTATCTGCTGACATCAGAACATCAGAAAACAGAACGACGTCTGCAGATTTGGCAGTGGAAATTCATTATCAATTGACACTGAATCACAGAGGTTTGTTTGTTTATTTAATTTAACATTTACTGAGTCCGATTTGTAGACAACTCTCAACTATGATGAAACAAAAGGGAAAGAGGCTAAATACGTCAGGAAGCAACTATAGGAAAACAAACAATTAAGTAATCATAACTATCCTTGGAATTTTCTTGTTTTCAGGTTGTGTTATTCCAGTATTTCACTGTCTGATCCACAAAGACCAGATAGTGACTGGCTGCTGTGGCATTTTCCTGAAAACCCTTCCCTGAAATTAATTTCAGACCATCATGCAAAAGACACACCACTGGGAGATAAATCACGAATGGTGTTTAAAAAAAAAACAAAACAAAAAAAAAACACGTGTCTCACATACAGAGACGGTGGCGGAATCAACAAACAAACTAAAACAATAGATGACACAGACTTTTTTTTTTCTGCATTTCTTCTGTTGATGTCATTAATCATGTCCTTCAACGCGACTGCACAGAGATAATTTACTCAGCTGCCAAAGTTGGGCAAAAAGTAGGGCACCAGTTTTTGGTATTTAATTACAATCAAACTGCTGACGTCCAAACTAATATGCTGCAAGTCACAGCAGTTTCTCTGACGTTTCCTACTCATCTCTCTCTCACCAGCAGTCCTGCACAAACACCTTGCAATGTCTTTTTCTGCTATAATTTATTACTCAACTCTTTTACATAACCACAAAAAGACACTGTGATCCAGCAAAACCTTGACTCACAATGTGTCCTTTGCATGTGAATTAATGCAATTATTCAAAATATTAATTGGGGGCAGATGTACAAATATTGAAGGCTGAAGCAGGCACAGATCTTAGCTGAATTCTGATCTGTCTCTCATATAATTATAGTCGTCTGCCCTGCAGGAGCATCGCTACAGGAAGTTTGAATCCACAGGAAGAGTTCACTTCAGGCTCAGGTGCCAGCACGTCTCCAGCCCCTTTCCATATCGCTTCTTTCCACCTCTCAGCTTGCTAAAACCCATCCAGCCTCACTTAACGTCACTTCACATCATCATATAGTGATTCCTGACTGTACACTCTTTGCATGAATTCGGAAAGTTGTTTTTTTTTACTGATGTTTCCCTACGTGTCCTCCTGAAATGCAAACACAGGTTTAAGCAGGACCCAGGGATGCTTTAATCACAGAGTCATCTTTTTTTGACAAGCAGTCCACCTCCTGGCCTATCACACTGCAGGAGGCTATACTTAGGCACATCCTGTATACAGGGCAAGGTTAGCCAGAATTCATACAGCAGCAGGTTGCATCTTTCATGCCATGACATGAGGTAAAAAGGTCATCTGTCTGGGCACCCAGTCAGACTGTGGACAAACAAACACTGCCTTTCTCTCACTCTATGAAATGAAACTGCACTAGATACTAATAGACCTCTGAGGTTGTGATTCATCACATGCTTGATATTCTGTTGTCTTGCAACAATCAGTGGTGAATTTTTTTTTTTTTTTTTTTTTTAAGCGTTCCTGACTGGTCACATTTTCTAACATCCTGCCTCCAGTTTGAAGAATTACTGAAATCTCTCTTGAAAGTTTTAATGCAAGGTTATTTTTGACCTTGTTTTTCCAAAGGGAAAGATTGTGTGTATGGATTATAGGTGCTATATGCAAGTTTTTTACTTAGCCATCATTACATTTACAAGTCTCATGTTGGACTGAGGTTAGACAGGATGCTATAGTTTCTCACTACCAAGTGGTATTACAAGATAGTATGGGCCAGGGCTAGCTACAACAATTAACACTGGCAATGCTTTCCACTGCTGGAGACAGCTCTTGGCTGAACTCTCCACATTTCTTCTAGACTGGTAAATAGAGAGCTGTTAAAGCTAACATTAGCTATGTAGCAATAACATAACTTACATATAGCACCTTTAAAAAATAAACACAAAAGAACAATTGCAGATTTGTGACTGCAAAATTCTGAGCTGCTGCATGCCATTTCTTGCAATAGCATTGAACATTGGCACTGGATGTAAATTATGAGGCATGGAATAGTCCAGTATGACTGTATTTTGTAGGAATATTAAGCTGGGCCAGGTGTCAAGTTAGCAGTCCAGAGTGGAGAAAGAACCACAATGTTGAAGCTTCAAGGAGGGCAGTTTAGCTTAGCCTCTGGGAAAAATGACATTAAGGACAAATGTTGGTACAGGACTCATTTAGTGAGGAGGGCAGAACCATCAATACAATTCCTGTCTCAAAGAGAATTGGATTTGCAATTTCAGCATATCTCTTTGCTAATCATCTACCCCTAATTGGCAGAAGTAGAAGCCATTTCACTGTAATGAACACCTCTCAGCTCATTATATAAAGAACAATAGAGCATAAAAATGAATCACTTTCAGCGTGTTCCCCAAATTACTTCACAGATAGAGCACTTTCTCTGCTGCTGCGCGGAATCTTCCAGCTACTTCTAGTAACATGGGTCCTAATGGCAGAGCGAGCATGCTGCTTCAGGAGGTCAGGTAGCATCAATGACTTCCCCTCCTCAAGTTTACTCTCTGGGAAGAGAACCAACTCTTACTCCGGACCTCTGCCTTTTATGGATCTGACGTGCTCTTCCTCACCCATTAGCTTGCCTGATGGTAACATGGCCTCCCTGCAGACCTGCTCCCACTCTGCTCAGCTCAGAGAGTCCAACTGTGGAGTTTAGTGGAGGTGGGAAACTGTAAAACTTTGTATTCACCTGCAGTCTGTTGCAGCAGAACATGTG
Source organism: Lates calcarifer (assembly GCF_001640805.2). Lineage (NCBI taxonomy): Eukaryota > Metazoa > Chordata > Actinopteri > Centropomidae > Lates > Lates calcarifer. Next base: position 13,976,304 of record NC_066850.1, read on the forward strand.
TTAGAATGCAGATTAGGGGATAAAAACAGTGCTCACAGAACATTTAAAAATAGTTTGACACTAAAGATCTGTTTGTTGAATCATATACATTGAAGGTACATCAGTTTATAGGGATAATGTGGGTAAAGAAAATTTCTCCAGCCCTGATCAACAAAGAGACGCATAGAGTACAGTTAGTGTCAACCACATAAAAAATCAGCAAATAACATTATCAAGTACAAGACCAAATATAAGAAGAACTCACTGAAATGGGAATAAAGGTGATATTTGGTTGTGTACCTGCTAATTTGTGAGTGTAAAATAGCTATAGCACTGCATGCATTACTCCTTTCTGTCAGTCTTAAAAAGCATTTGCCTAAAGGAGGATCCCACAGTGTTAATCTTAAACTCTGTTGAATGATACAACCCAAAATCATACTCTGTTATTTTAAAACTCAAAGCCTAAAACCTCAACTTAAACTTAGTAAAATTAGTTTCTACACTTTACAGCAACTCTTCTGTTTTATCTTGGTATGTAAAGCCAACCAAACCAAACCAAAACCAAACTTTGTATCCTGTAAAACATTTAACAAAAATATATTTTGATTTACAGGCATAAATTAATCTACTCAAATGTCATTTAGAGCCACTAGCTAATCCCTTCATATTTGATCATTAGATTGGGTCATAGCAGCCAGCAGAGTTATGTCACAGTCTGAAGGTTGTGTTTGAATGTCATATTTAGCTAAAAGTGTGTGGTACAGTTATCAAGCTAACCTGCCTATATGTTTACTGACAGGCAATTAGGCATTAGGGTTTCCAGATATTATTACATTGTTATCTCACAGACTACGGTGGTTTGGATTGGACCATGTTGTTTTATAAGTTATTTAAAAGTTTTGTTACAATGAAGAAATTTCATATTCAATTATATTTATTTTTGTTGCAGTGGGCAACAAAAAAGTAGCACACTGATGCCCACTGCTGCCTATAGGTGCATTTCCATTTGGCTGTTTTTATGTGTAATTTCAATTTGACCATTAAATGTGGAAATTCTTGAAATTTGAAAAACATCACAAAATATCACAGAAAATGTTTTACAAAAAAGCAAAATGCAACAATGTGTGATAGAAACAGACTTAAAGCAACATTATGCAACAATTCTAGCTTAAACTAACAATATCACATTAATGGTACACTGACTTTTAATAAGTAAAATAATGCCTCAATAAGCTTTAGTTCAGACTGAATTGTTGACATGAAATTCATGTGAGTAGCTGTGATATTTGATTCTTTTTTTCTCTTTATAAAACTACGACAGCTTTGTTTGTGGCTGAACTTGAGTATTCCAAAATATCTGCTGTAAATTTCTGAAAAAGTGTGACTCAATAGAGACTCATAGTTCAGGCGTAGTTCGGGCTGCTTCTTTGTAAATGATGTATTTACACTCTGGCCACAGTGACAGTGAGGTAAATACAGTGTGACCAGAGACCATGGCAGGGAGCCTTGTTAGTGCCGTAGCCTGTGGACATTAGACAAACTCAAAGGACTAGCAACACAGAAGGTGTAAGCAGCAAAAGAAGATGTTTAATATATGCTGTTTGAAAGCCTTCTCTCTCCTCCTCCTCGAAGGAGTCTCCTTTTGTTGTGGTAGAATTCAACGTGTCCATGGGCCAGAATAACATTATGCTACAAACAGGTTCCCTGAAGCAAACCGGAGCCGAGGTCTCGCTTTTCCTCAGAAAATCTTTCCCCACTCTGAAAGGCTTTAGCTCTGTCTGCAACATAGAAACACGCTTCCCTCACTCCTTAACTGCCAATTTCCATCTCACTGAAAGATGTTCACCTTATACAATACAGTTCGCTCATCTTTCCTGAGTCCTATTCTCATCGACAAACACTCTGTATAGCAACTATCCTCTTATTATATCTCATGAATAATTCAAGGACAACTGCTTTGTTTCCAACACACAACTTGTTGTGCAGCTGTGCAATAACTCATCTTTCAGAGTTGATACATGCTAATGTTATGCTGGTGTTGTTCAGGCAAGATTTGTGTCTGGACAAACTTTTTAAGTCTGATCTGATGGATGGGTTGCCAAATCAGATTAGATGTATTCTTTTTCATGGTTTTTCATGTGATTGAGGGCTATATATACTAAATGTAGAAAAAAAATACCTTACATAGTACGTACATTAGTGTGTTAACATGACACAATTAATGCTGAACACAGAGTACAACTTCGGCTAGAAGGAATGACTTTAGTTTTGGCCTGATGGTGCTAGAGGAAAGGTCACAGGACGATGAAATATATTAGTCACTGGTATATATTCCTTGAAAGCAACAAATGTCTGTACAGTAGATGGATAGAGATAGAAATAGAGATATCTCAGTCTGGACAAACATTGCCATCCCTGTAGCCACCGTGCTAGCCTAGCTAAATATACACCCGTTGTATTAGCCTTAAAAGGAAACTACAGTTTATCACAGGGTTTATTTTCATAGCTGTGGCCATCAGTTCTATCAGTTCTGTTAAAAATGTATTCACCAAAGTAATTCTTCAAAGCTTAGAAGGTTGAAACACTGGAAAAAAAGAATGGAGCAACATACAGGTCGTAAACAAGCTAACAGGTTCAAACAATTTCCTCCCACTGCTATTTGGAGTGGTCTGAAATTGCATTACAGCCCCCAAATTCCAGAGAAATCATCACTTCCTCTGTGGAGAATTCCTCCCAGTTTCTATGATTAACCTACGTAACCAGAATGACTTTACAGTTTCACAAGACAAGATGCTTCTCTGTGTGGCAGCACATCGTCATTTCCAATTGCTTTATTCTGACACAATGCTCTTACAGCTTTAAGTTGCTGCAAGATCTCTGTTGTTCATGAAATAATATCAAGCAGTAAATGTACCAGATGCAGTGCTAAGATCATTATAACTGAACATGTCAGACATGGTATGGGTATGCACAAATACAACCACACACAGGTACAGACACGCACAGGTGCACACACACTCACTCAGACATAATTTAATAACATTACCCCTGGCAGAACTTCATTTTGCGTTTCACTTTGTCTGCTCCAGTCTACATTTTTCATACAATATTAGCTGTCTTGCTGCTGTTTCCCTGCGCTGATCGCTAAACCAGACATCAATCAATGCAGTTTAATGGGTGCTGAAACACAGAAAGAACCTCTCTTAATTAAGAGATTCAATTTAAACCATGAAAATTGATTTTACTGAAGGGCCTGCACAGCAATCAGATAAACAAGGTGACATATTCATGTAATCATTATAATTAGTTTTGTTCTGAGTATTTGTAATAAAATTTCAGTTCATCATGGAAAATATTTCATCCCAGCCACCGTGTTGTTTTTGGATTATTGTGCAGACAAGATTATTTTCTTGCTGAGCAGCAGCATCAGATGCAGGGAACTTACATTTATGTTGCTGCTAATGTTTGTACTTGTGGCATTTGTGAAGCAAGTTAAGTGTAAAGAGGAAAGTGGAGTTGTGTGGCAGGGAGCAGTAATGCCCTTGACGAGCTTCAGGCAACAGATTTTCTCACAACTGGAACAGGGCACTGGGGGCAACACTATCACAGGGTGGCTGGATGCCTGACGTAAAGGGACAGCTGGCAGTAACACACTAAATGCATATATTAGCCATGTGGGTACTGTCAACCCTAGGAGCAATTAGGAATAAAAGGACAAAAACATGTTAAATTTAATGTGTAATTCTGTCTGTGTTTATTCTAGGAAAGGTTTGTTGAGTAAAAATGCTGATTCATCAGCTCCACATCAGACTTTGACTGTTCAGAGCCTGGAGTGCCATCTGTTAACACAGTCACATTGTGAGGACTCAACTTCCATCTCTGGACAAAAACCTTGTCCTAACAAGGGAAACGTCTACATTTCGTGGTGAAGATGTGAACCTCATTTACACCTGGTGTTATCATAGATATCATAGATATCATAGATAGTCTCCAAAAAAAAAAAAAAAAATCTATCACAGCTTATTACCTATATTGAACCATTCACTTTTATTTAACCTTCAACAGAACAGTGGTTTGCAGGTACTTGGGAGACAAGACTTATTGGCACAAATTTATCTAATGAGTAAGCTGTGTGAACCCATTAACTAAACTAGACAGCTAAAGAAATTGATTGATTGTTAGCTTGCTAGATTGTTAGCTCAGATAGCTTTATTTCCCTCTTCAATACTTTTAAAATTATTTTATATTGTAACGTATTTATTAATAAAACAGTGCACACGAAATCCTGGGGGAAAGTAAAAGAGAAAAAAGAGAGAGGCTGCAGAAGTTACTGTGACTGAGTTAACAGTTAGCTCACACCATCGTCCATGTCAAGGGTGAGACTGGGTGATTCCTCAGCAAAATGTCAACTGATGTTTGACTGAAATCTTGCAGTGGTTCTGTCAATATTTCACTGCATGATGGACACTGGCAAGGTCAGAGACTTCTGTTGGTAACTAAATCTGGTTCGGCCTTCAGTGCAGAAAGACAAACGCTCAGCCCATCCATTAATGGTGCAGCGTTTCGTAATCTGATCGAGTCACAACTTAACATGTCAAGACAAATTGGCGTCTCACTCATTCTCGGTCCGCTGCAGTCTCTGTGATGTACAGGTAACTCCGTCACAGGAATCTGAGAAGCTAATGAGAAGAAACGAGCACCGCTTTGATTTCCTGAGCGGCTCACTTAATGCTCACATGTTCTTTTCAGCCTAATTCACTTGCTTTTGAAGTGAGATGTTTTAGTCATTCTCTCAGAATTTTGCTCACACAATCTGTTGGTTGTTGTTTCACCTCCATGAAAAAATAAGTATTGGTCTGTTTTCGAAGAAAAGGCCTTTGCTTTAATGGAGTGGTTTATTTTGCTCCAATCATAAAGTACAAAAACACACAGACACACACACACACAAGAAGACAGAATTACACCTTTGATTCTTATTGCTAAACAAGAAAGAATGTTTAAGTAAACAGGGTTAGGGTTAGACTCAGATGTTCATGGCAACATGGCACCAGTATGACTAACTCTGGCTGTTAATCCTTTGTTTTCATCTCACAGTCAGCTACCTTAGAAATGCTTCAAATAAGCTTCAATTAGACCACCTGAAGATCTTTCTCATACAGCAGCACATGTGCTGACCGAAACCAGAGGAATATTACACACTGCAACGTCATAGCTGATACAGTTTTCACACCTGAGAGTTCATGTTTTTGTTCATTATTCATTTGATTTGGTTAGTTTTGGTTTCATATTGTAATCTTGTGAGTGCACCAATGAACTTTACATGACATACCTACATCCTGTCATCATATTTGGCACCAGTTGTTTTCTAGACATACAGTTTTTTTGTAGGGCATCACATAGTTATAAACTGCTGCCACAGCTACTTTATCATATGTGTTTTTGTTCAAATTGACTTTTGATTTCATCGTCAGACCACATTACTGTTAAATATTTTATTTCCTCCTCTCCCCATGTGTTACCATGGCTCACTTTTACTTCTTTTCAGGTTATTTATTTATTTATATATCTATCTATTTATTCATTAATTCATCCTTTCATTTATTTATTTATGTTTGTAGTTTAATCAGTGACAAGCCTGCTTCAACTTTCTGTAACTGATTTGAAAGTTTGAACCATCCAAAAGTGTTTTTGCATTGCAAATGAATACAACCATAGTTCAGTATGACCGAGACCACCTCTTTTTTCTGTTGTTTCATGTTGGTTCTTTGGTCTGGACCATGGTCCGAGGCACCTTTCACACCTGCTATTTTCCAGACCCAACAAGGTAGGAGTGAAAGCACCCTTGTAGCATTTTTGCAAATCTCTTCATGGAAACAAACACAACTCACACATGCTATATGAGTACATGTAGGTTCTCCTAAGAGACAACCAGCTGAAGTGCTGAAGGCCATATGTTAAAATGTCTTTGGGGAAGACACTGAACAGCAAATTGCTACCAATGGTTAGGCTAGTACCTTGCTAAACTTAAAAAAAAGGAACAACCAGGTAGTGCTTAAAGTGCTGACAATTATTGGCTCACAGGTTTGAGCAAAGTGCTGAAGACTATAGTTTGTGACATCCTTTCAAGATCATTCTTCACATAATAAATGCATAATAAGTAAATAAAGTGCATGAAATGGTTTCATAGTTTGAGGGCAACATCTCCTCCCCTTTCAAGTAATTTCACTTCATCAGAATCAGAATCAGAATCAGACTTTATTGCCAAGTAAGTTTGCACATACAAGGAATTTGTCTTGGTATATATCGGTGCAACTTGAATGATACTAAAGGATGTTGTGCATCTTGATAAGAGCACAGCTCATAGAGTTTTCTTTTAACTGATTGTCTGAGTGAGGTGGTGCTTTTGTGATGTTTTTGGGAAACTCTATTTTTCCCAAAAGCTCTGTGCCACATCCTTCATCCTCACTTTACTTTGAAGGAAGCTCTCCAGTGTGACAATTTCAATTGCATTATACACCATGTGGACAGTTGGCATCTGTCTTGTGTCCTGGGCAGTAGCTGAAAGCTAGTGAAAGATAGCCTGACAAATGCATCTCTAGATACCATGATCCTAAAAAGAAAAGTTGTAGATATTCATGTTACAGTTAAATATTTTCTATACTGAATTTTAATCTACAGTGCTGTGGGTCAGGAGCTGGCAGCCAGAGAACACATTCATCCACATGTTGGTATTCCTACACTACACACAACGCTTACACATGCCCTTTTCAGCATGATGTAGAGTATTTGATTTGAGTGTATGATCAGTAAGTGGTGTATGTTGCCTGCAATGTAGATTTAGTAAAACATATATATATATATATATACACACACACACACACACATATATATACACACACACACACATATAACTTTCTTAAAAATGTATGGTAAAAACAAAACTTAATATTTCACCCCTGTTGGCATGTCCTTAAGGCACCCCAGGCTGCTGTGGCATCCATTTTGGGAACTACTGGTCCAGAAAACTTGAAAGTTCAGACTTGTTAAAGAGCTCCACATCCAAGGTGATGAGTTCTCCAGGGAATATGAAGGCTGTTTATATCCCAGTGGAAACCTTGTAGCCACAGAAAATGTTCAACCACCCTGTCTCACAAGCATGGACAGACTGTGATGCAACGGGCCCCTGGCCCGGGTCACATAAAAGGCCCCACCACCCCTCCTACATAGGAGCAAGCCAGAGAGATGGTTACAAACCACACATTTCCATTGGGTTTTTTTTGGTTTTGTTTTTGTTTTTTTTGCATCTCTTTGTGGTTGTTTTGAGTCTCTAGTGGCTCCCAAACTAGGGGATGAGCCCCCTATTGGAGTGGGTGCGAGCCACTGTAGAGAGAGAAATGTAACTTGAATAGACCTTTTTCTTTAGACTTGTCAAACACAAATGTAACTAATTACCTTATTCATTACGGCACTGCAGTAATTGCAGGAGCAGAGTCAATGTCATTAGTTCCACCAACCAAAATGTCTCCTGTACTGTGAAAAAGGACCATGAAATTAATTCAGTGTGAGATCATAAAAAGATTCAGGTTTGGAAGATTCATTCAGAAAACAGCTGAGACTTTTGACAGAGGAATAAAAGAAAAACTGGACACATCAGTCAAATCAAAAATAGCTCAGTATGCTAGTCAGCATAAGGTTTTGCGTCTTATCTGTGTTTTAAAAATTCTAGTTATTTGGGCAAAGTTTTACAGAAACAGGAAACTAATGAAAAACATGCCTGAAGAGGAACATGCAGCTCATGTTCTTGATTATTACAATACAATTCATCATGCTCCTTTTGCTGTGTCCCCAGCACAAACAAAATGCTCCAGGAAATAGCCTGGATCACCGTGTTACAACCAGTCATAGAACATATAAAACAAATTTATTGATAGAAAAATGTCAATGATTATTACTTCACTGTGATATTACTTGTAATATTAGAGAGGAAGAAGTTGTCCCCTGCAGCGTGGCTGAAGGATGAGGACAGTGTTGCCAAGTAATCTGCCGTCCTCCCCCAGTATCTGCTGTCCACTTCAGACGATAACCTCTCTCTGTGGCGGGCGGGGGGTTAGATCTTCATTATCTCTGTGTCACATTAAAGCTCATACACCAAAGCCTCTCAAGGGCCCCTGGGGTGACCTGGGCTGTGTGGTTTCACTCTCCACAGATAGATGAACACAGACAGGCACAGAAGCACAAAACCACACACACACACACATAAACATGCCCTCACAAGTTCCTACCCACCCAGATGTAAATACACAACATAAATAGACTCAGACACACTGGCTGTGAATAAACACATTCACATAAAAATATATACACACACACACTCATGCAAACACTAAGTGACATAAATTGCACACAGGCTCAAGTTGTTACCTGTCCTATTTGTCCTCTCTCATTTTTCCTTTTCACATACTGTACTATCACTCTCTTTCACACTCTGCGCAAACACACACACACACACACACACACACACACACAAAAACACTGCACCACTCTCCCCAGCACTGACAAGATACATGATGAACGCATCCACAGTGATTTATAATAACTCACTTTAGAGCGATGCCATTGCAGAGGAGGAAATTGAACAAACAGGCCATGTTATCTGTCACCAGATGACCCAGTTCAAGTTCAAGAAGCTGCCTGTCAAGTACAATTGACTGCACAACTGATATATTAGACCTTAATGGCAGCAGAAAAAAAGAAGCTCTTAACGATTGCCTTTGCTGGGCATGTGAAGGTCCCACAGAGGGGTGGATTGCAAAAAGGAAACAAATGATTTCCTGAAGCAGCATCTTCCATCCAAAAAAAAAATCAATTTGATACAGATGCTAGTATGGCACACTGAAAGGAGAGGTTTGAAAGTGAGTTCGCCTTTAGTGGATTAAATCGCATCTCTTAATGAGAAGAGGTGAGAAATGGTTTATCACCCCACTAGAGGAAGGGTTAGCTGTTCTCTTGAAAGTACATGAGTCTGGGACGATTGTGTGTCTCATTCAAAGTAAACTGTTTCAAAGTAATAAGTACAGCTAAAAATGGAAACTTTGCTGTCCTGTCAAAAAATAAAATAAAAACAAGCCCAGATCATCTTTTCAGGCAGCTCCAGCAGCCATAGTATATAATGTAAGCATTGGGGTGGATGAATGGGTCAAAAAAAAGCACAAAATTTTCACAAAGGGACCACTGTTCGTTTCCATGACAGTTCCATAACCTTAACCATGTGTTTATTATTGTCACCTTGACAATAAAGGTCTGATACGCCTGCTGCTGATAGCTCCTATGGGTCATATCTGAGGGCACACGCGATCTATATGGTTGTGTGGGTTAAGGGAGTTGATGGAAACGGTTCTGATTTCTTCTGACAGTGTAAAATCCTATCAGACACATACAGGCAAAGTGTAGTCAGTGATATTTGCCAAAGTTAGCTAGCAAATTAGCATAGTTGCCAACATTAGTAAGCTAAATAACACAGTATGTTAGCATCTATGAGGGCACGAAGTTCCCATTTCAAATCTATACAAAACCTTAATTCATAATTGTGAATCTGACCAGATCATAACTGCATGTTTTTATAGTTTCAAGTTTTGCCTCACTGGGATGGATACCAAAATATCATATTACATTAGCAACTTAAATGTACATTATTTAACTACAAAAACTGTCATGTTTTGATTTGAACTTGTGCGCCATCATGGTGTGTTGAAATTCTTACACTGGGTTGTAGTTACATGAGATGTGAGTCAAATCAGAGAGTTCTGTGAGTTCTATTGTATTTTAGTGGTGAGTTTCTGACTGCAGTTAAGTTAATCACAGGTGAATGGCCACAGCAGTGACAGACTTTTTTATTATTATTATTTCAGATCCCACTGCCCTTCATAAAATGACTGTATGACAAATTTAAACGTGACAATTCAAATGTGCAGGTGCTAGCAAAAGGCAATGTGATGTTCTCCAGGAAAAAATACTCAAGGTTCTTTATGTAATCAGTCTGGTAAGAGGAATGATTCTGCTGCAAGTTATGCAACACACTTGTCACTGACAATTTCTCATGTACTGAGAATAAAGGGCCGGTGGATAAGATGACAGCAACAAAACAAAACACAATGTATTGGCGTTATCAAGAAGCCAGTGAAACATATGTTGCAGCATATGGTCCAGAGAGGAGATCGGTATCTGATTTGCTGTCAGACATTTTAACTTGGTGTAAAAAGTTTCAAAAATATCCCTGCACACGGCCGCTTTTGGAAAACACATTAACCTTTTCGCAGAGTGAAAAGGAACTGAAGGCACAGCTGTGAGGGTGAAGTAGAGGCAGTAGAGGTGCATTCAGATTTGCAGTGTTTGCACTTCAGCCCACCACTGACATGACTCCAACAGGCCTTGTGCTTTTTTTAAAAAAACATTTCTTTTGGTCACAGTGAACCTAATCATACACCAGGCATATCCACAGAGGAGGCAATCTATAGTAGCCTACAATTGCAGGGGAGGTAAAATTGCAGTCAATCCACATGGCAGGCGATCCCCAGCGGTCAGTTTACAGTCTCATTAGAGGAGCAGCAGAAGAGCCTCACAATGACCCAGTGGACTGTGAATCTCACACCACTACATTATCTCCTGTTTAGCTGACAAAACATGCTTTGGGCTCTCACTTGTAGGGCCGAGCTTCTGTTACCATTCGGTTTCCATGCAGTTAAGACATTTAGACCTTGTTCTCTTTAGATTTACACTATGTACTCAGACACTCAGCCAGCAAATGTGATTCAACTCATGTTTAGTCAGTTTATTTTCAATAGTGTACCACATTAATCAGCAAAACAAAAAAAAAAAAAAAAAAAAAATCAGTCAAGATCTACTTACTGGCTTTTTTCTGATCTTTTAAGCGCATTTGATGGCCTTCATCAGCAAAACAAAGTTGGCTCAGTCGTCATCATGTGACCTAATAACTGACCTTTGGTCACATGAAAATGACTCTAACAACTCAAACTCCTTGACACTGAGCCAATAGCAACAATAGCATTTATTTGGAGTTATGGCCACTGAACAAAAGTAAGTCCAGTATTCTCTCTCCATTTTGATTCACCAACTCCCAATGGAAATTAAAGCTCCTAAATGCTCCACTATGTTCTCCAGCTAGTCTCTAAGTTTGTGTTTTCTCTGTGCAGTGACAAGCAGGTAGCTTACTGCGGGTATTTGAGAGCATGCTCAAAGACCTGCTTGCCTTACATAGAAACAGGTTGGTGAGAGCAGTGAGAGTGAGTCCAAGTTTTAAAGCTGCAAGAAGGAAAACAAGACAATGAGCTAAAAGAAGCTCAAACTTATCAAAGTTGAGGGGAACTGCAGATTCAAGTGATAATTCTAGCTTCCATTACACACAGTCATTTGATCAGTTGTTAATATGAAAATGTTGATTATAGCAGCTTTAATTTCAAAAGGGTAAATGTTTTACACCATGATCCACTTAAATTGAAATTTTGATTGAAATTTACCAGAAAATACCAAAAACTTAAAGATTGGACCATTGGGGATTAGCATTATTACAATAGTTAGAAAAATAGAACTCGTAGCAGTTCAGTTTAATTGTCTCAACCTGCCAAGCTTGACTTAAGCAACTGATGAAATTAATGTAAAATAAAAATCGGATTAAATGGAAGAAAACCACTGTTCCAATGTTAAATGTAATGGGTATATTTTCATCTATTTTACGAGCTATACCAGTCCCTTAACAGAAATATTTTACAGTACATTAGCCATTAGTACTTTTTGGATGTGACAGTGGATGTGACACTGGAGTCTATTTTTCCTACTTCATCAGTGATGATGTTTTATTATAGATACTTTTCAACTCATTAAAACCTCACTTGTCAATGTTTAACCTGACATTTGTTTATGTGAATTCAGTCATGTTATTAAAAAAACCCTATAATTAATAATAACTGCACCAGTATTAGCTATAAACACTCATAAAGCTGTGACTCGGTGCCATTTGGGAATGTGTGAACACCACAGTCAACACAGCCTCATCTCCTCACTTTCTGACAAGATAAAAATAAAGATGCAACATTGGGCGTTTTTTTAAATATGGATAAAGCTTTCTAAAGTGGGATCAATAATATGCTTAAAAATGAGTCAGGCTCTCTGCAGTCAGTTCTCATCTTGTCTGTATCACATTATTCTGTAAGCTGTTAAGAAAATAAATACACAAGACTGATGCTGTTGTCTGTCAGGAACGTTGGAAACACATGCTATAGGCAAATGATATCCCTCTTACATTATTTTACTGTAACGCTGCTATTATTGCAGTCATTAGTCTAAATTATTGACTCATAACACAGCATTTCTATGCAGCCGTAGCTGGGTTTAGGGTTTAATTTATATGTAAATGCATTTGTACCCTGTGTATTATTTGTCAGCACATCATTTGTTGAAATGAGATGTGGGATGTTTGGTTTGGAGGGATGTTGATTACAACTCAGATTGTTGAACTCCAGAGAATAAGTCCAATTTCTTTAAGTTGGAACAAGATTTTCAGTGGAATAAAAGAAAGTTTTCTTTGCAGATTTTCAGCATTGACATGAAAAGGAGTGGGTTTCTATTTATTCTCACAGCATTAATCTGTGGTCTTCCTGAAAATATAACATTTCTCATGAAGCACCAAGGGAATGGCAAGTTTTCCAAAACATGGTACAGGTATAGTCACTGTTAGAACATCTCATGAGCTAAATGAAGATTCATTTATACAAAATGGTAATTAATTGTCCACCAGTTGTAAAAGTGAGCAAGGAATATTTATTTAGAGAGTAAATACTCAATCATATACTCTAATTAAGCAATTTGGTATGGCATTATTCCTGCTATGCAACACAATAAGCCCCAAGAGACCATGTTTATACTGAGCTAATCATTAGCAGTCTGAAATCTTGTGACAAACTTGTGACAGCCCTGTTTCTGTAAGCAATTAAATGTTTTTGAGTCCTCAGAGCACCAGTTGCAGAGGTGGGTGTAGAACTTCAAAACAAAGAAAACAAAGCTGTAAAAGCTGCAACAGCTCGATAAAAGATAAAAACAACTGAAGGTCGTGAGGAGCCATGTCTTCCGCCGGACTTATTTGGTTGCTAAATTCACAAAATCACCCACAATGAAGCCAAAAATATCTTTTGAGCACAAATACATAGTGGTGATTATAATGCTGTGTGACCTTCAATCAAATTTGAGCTATTGTATTCATAATATTGGAAGGATTTAAAAAAAAAACCTTTTTGGGGAAACAGAATTAAAAGCTAGTAAAGGGGGCAACCCGATAGCCAATAGGGTGCGTACCACATGGGCCTAAGTGCCCTGAACAGCCGGTCCCTGGTTTGACTCCCAATCTAGCCGGACCTTTGCTGCATGTCATTCCCCTGCTCTCTCTCCCTAATTCCTGTCTCTCTCCGCTGTCCAATCCAATAGAGGCAAAAAGCCAAAAAAAAAAAAGTAAAAAATATTTTAAATTTTCAACCAATTACATCTTTTACCTGCATTTAAATCCACTAAACATATCTACTATGTTAATTTAATTAAATTTAGTATGTAGAAATCCACTTATCAGCCTTGGTTCATGGCCAAACAGAAAAAACTTGGGTGACTTGGTGTCATCTAAGGCATAAATTCATACTGTCCTCAATCAGAAAGATGTTTAAATGTATTTACTGAGTGATTAAGTATAGGAAATACATTCTGTAAAATAACACATGCCTGTTCCATCCACCAATATAGAGAATGCAGTAAAATGTCAATTGAAAGCATGATTTTCTTTATCTAAATGGAATACATCACAAAGACCTATAATTCTATAGTTTAGCAGTGAGTGTGGTATGAATAGTGAAATGCAGGCTGAATGTGTGCTCTTTGTAAAGCTTCTGCGTGAAAGGTAGTAGAATTGGAATAAAAGCAGAACATGCAGGTGGAGGGTAGGTCAGTTCACAAAAAACAAAACTGAAACACTTAAACCCTGTACAATGCATTTAATACCAATGATAGATAAGCCCCTTTCAGATATGTACCTTGTTTCATAGCCTAAATGCGATGGCGATGATGTTTATCCACCTTTTGTCCGTATCACTTTTCTAACCATGTAACATTTCTGTAACCAGTGTAGCCAGAAGCCTGTTACTACTATTAACTACCAACATATTACTAACATGTTACAGTAAGGTTATTACTTTTTTCAGTACTGGGTAGATTAAGACATTATAGGGCATAACAGTTAAAATTCCAGTAATGCTCCTTACTACGACAACCTGGATGTTATCTTGTTCAGTGTGTCACTCAAAGTTAATGGAGATATCAGTGCCTTCAGAAGGGACACTGGCCTGTAAAGTGACACATTAGCTTGGTGCAAATGTAATTGCCCAACACTGATCAATAGATGTCTACTATAATATCTAATAGCATGTGATAGAGAATATCGTCTTTGTAATTCACAGTTGACTTCACTGCTGCAGCTACTGCAGATGTGCAGTGAAGGGTGTGCACATGGAGTAATTGAAGGGCTGCACGCAAGTTTTTCCCAGAAGTCTGATGGGTGTGATTATTGATATGGGCTGTCAGTGATTTACTATAAAGAATAGCCCTCTAATAGCAAACTGCCACTGCCCGGCTGTTCCAAAGTAGCCCACTGGCAGTGAACCAAGCCTAACAGTCCACTGTAATCTCCACTCCACTTTGATCTCAGACAGAGCAAACACTCTGGAAAACAGCTAATGCAAAAGTTGTGGATCTTGCATGCGTGTGGTAGAGTTCAGCTGAAGTGTTTTTAAAGGCTTATAAAGATATTTTGAGACAAATTGCTCATATTTTGAACTGATTTTCAAAATAATCCCTTCATAATACCAGCATAGTGAAACAGAACCAGACTAATGAAAAAAGCTTTAATTACACTAAATAAAAGATGAGAATCAAATCAAGAGGGCCATAAAGCAACAACCAATTGATGCTGGAAATAAAAAGCAATAGAGCACATAGATTCTTATTCTGTTAAATAAATCAAGGGGACAATGAAAGAATGAAAGATAAAAAATAAAAAGAAGGAAAGCCAATGTCTTTGCTGTTGGGCCATTTGAATGGAAAGTTTTGAATAAGCATCTCCAAAAGAATCCAACCTTTCAAACCATAGCAACAGTAATCATCATGGGACACTAAAGCTTTCCATTAAGATCTGATGGAATTGTTTTATTTTTTGCAGTTACCAGGCGTATTTAATTACTATTAAATGAATAATTGATTTACAAAAAAATAAATAAGTAAAATAGCATGTCCAGCCTGTTTCGCTGTAGCTCTAAACAGGGAGGAATCTTTTGAATCAATTGAGTCTTGTGCACAATATTATTATAGAGTATATTCTGTGAATCTGTGTGGGAGTAACTGAGCAATAAAAAGGCGTAACATTCTCACTCAGACAAGTAGAAATGAAGGGATGTCTTACCCACCGGCAGGCTTCCTTCTTTCCCTCTTCCAACCTTGCTGCCCTTTTTTTTACTGTGTCCGCAAGGCTCAATATTCAGTGCTAAAAGGTAACCTTTCAGATGTCGATAAATGTTGAGGGCGTAACACGGCCAGACCAGGACAGAGAGCAGAGAGATGTGAGAGGAGTTGACCTGCACTTGCCCCAAAAGTTGTGAGTTGCCTTATGTTCTCTCAGCTGCTGCACCATTAACCCACACAACTTAATGAACCTTTCACTTCACATGCAGTCCTACAGCTGACCAATCGCTATAAACTATCTTGTAACCCCATAAAGCAACGTATGTACGATTAGCTGAACTTTAAAAGGTTGAAGGGGCTTTTCATAATCAATTCCTTATTGCTTCCTGCCTGACATAAAATCGATGGATGGCCAATCATGAAAGCTGTGCTACTGTAATGTTGGGGCATGACATCGAGAACATTCGATTATCGGGCACCAGGTGAAGGACCTTCAGGAGGCTTGTTGAGGGATGGAGGTGTTTTGAAATGAAAGCATCCCATAGTCTGAAAGGATGAGTAAGCAGCTCAGAGTATGGAACATGCAATGCTAATAGAATAGCTAAGCCAGCAATCCAACAGTTTTGGATTTGTGTGCACAGGTTTGGATATACCTAAATAGATCAATTGGGGTCTGTTTGTTTGCCTGTTTGTTTGTTTGTTTGTTGTGTGTGTGTGTGTGTGTGTGTGTGTGTGTGTGTGTGTGTGTGTGTGTGTGTGTGTGTGTGTGTGTGTGTTTTGTTAGAGTTAGCATCCCAGTTAATCAAGATAAGTACAAAGACCTGACTGTCAATAGTTTGTTATTGTAACTACTTTCCAATTACTCCCAATGTAAATGTGTAAATAGTTCTGTGGTTTTATAAAGATCTTCTGAGGGGACATTAACTAAACATTTTTCCCATGTTTGTGGTGCACACAAAATTGTTTCACTTCCACACCTGATAGGTTCCTGCCCAGAGCCAGTACAGTTTCTGATGTGCTCTAGTAATTTGGAGAAAAAAATAAAGATTTTGCTAGTCATCTTAGATGCTCCATATACATTCATGAACTCAATTTTTTCAACAACATGAATTCCACTCATCCCTATGGTATTAGGGTGGTGGCAGGAATCTCAGACAGATATCTTGAAACCTAAAACTAAGACTATCTGCATGGCTAGACAGAGAAAAATATAGAGCCACTGTTGAAAAATAAAAAATACAGTATATTGGAATTATGAGATTACAAATCAGATTTTCAACTTAAAAGTCAGAAATTGGGATAATGAGATCATTTTGATTTTGTTTTTTTTTTACCAATAGATCAGTCTTTTATTTTGCTGCCTTGCTGCGACGCAATGAGGCAACATTTTCTCCTGCTGCAAGCAACAGCACGTTAAAGCTACACAGTGGTGTTCAAACAGTATATATATATATATATATATATATATATATATATTTTTTTTTTTTTTTTTTTTTTTTTTTTTTTTTTTTAAATGGTAGTCAATGAAGGTTAACACTTTGCCTTGTGGTTTACAGTGTGTTTCAGCAGCAAACGTCTGCATGTAAGGTAATCCCAACCAAACCCTGGAAACAGTGCTATTTAACAGTGGGAGAAAGATTCAGTCTCTCTTTTAAAAATCACACAGAGCAAACTGAAGTAGAATCACATTGTTTCTGAAAATCCAGCCTGCTGGATGAAAGGTTACTACAATTGTCCAGTGAAATAGATTGACTCAGACCCAACAACATGTGTTTACACATCAACCCAAAATGCAAGAAAGTCAACTATTCCACTCTAGTTCAGACTGAATTTACTGAATTATGCTGGAGGTGTGACTGCATCCTAAATTGCTCTTTCCACACTTGTGCTGCCCTGCTCTTGAAAACCACCAGCCCAGTTTATTCTTCTCTTCAGCAATCAAACTCTAATAACTGATGGAGTTTGAGCTTGAAAGGTGCAGTTCTGCTCTGCTCAGGCTGGTTTGAGTTTACTCAGCCATGTTCTTAAAACACATACACAGAAAAACAAAAAGCTGTAACGGCTTCTATCCATCCCCCATGGTTGCCAGCTGTCAGACAGTCCCTGACTGTCCCTGACCTGCATGGGGCTATTGTCACATCTCTCTTTGAGCCCAGAGAAATGGAGTTTGACTCAGGCTGTTCTTGCCGTGAATCCTCCGGGGGCTGTATTAAAAAGGCATCGCAGCAATGTTGACAGGAATACATTTATCGGGATTGTGTCTCCTTTCAAGAGGCGGCTGGGGGTGGCGCTGGCTGCCACAGGTCGCTGTGGCTGGCTGGTGGGCCATTTGATCTCCATATCACCTGCACTGTCGAGTTCCGCACCAGGCTGGCGCTTCATACGAAGCCTCACATTGTGGAGTAGATAGAGATCAGATGGATGCTGCTTTTCATGTTTTGTATTTTTTTAAATCATCTAGCACAAAGCTCATTTCTGGCAAATAAATCTGTGAGCAGCACTTACTGTTTCTCCTCTCTTGCTCCTTGTCAGGCTTTGCAGTAATTGCCCGGCTATGAGGCATTTGGAATATGAATGTACTGTAGACGCTAATGACATCAGTAGCTTCATACCTCCAGCACTGGAAATGGTGTGCTGTGTTTTAAAGTGCCGAAAGCATCTATGTGGGATGTCATTTCAGCTTTCTGCATCAATTCAAATCACTCAGCAGTGGGACATTTCACTCCTCTGTATTTCTGCACCAGCAAACTCTGTCATGGTTTACAGCACCTGTAAAACCTCATAAAATGTAAGAACCCTTATTGTGACAGTATAACTATCAATCTTTATTTTTACTGCAAATGAACATATCTACAATCCCATCTAGAAAATGGGGATTATAAGGTTTGTAGGACTATACAGTGGCATACATAATTTAAGAGTTTCCAGTCCACACAGCAGTAGTGTTCAGTGATGTCTTTAACCCCAGTGTTGTTGGCAACAACCATTATACTATGCTATCCTACCAATTACATACAGTAGAAGCTGCAGGGCATGTGTGTGAAGGGTGAAGCATTGCTCCTAATTATTCTCTTCTGATGCCCTCCATCAGCAGGCACTCACAGCTAGGTAACTCAAACATTTTGCCAAATTTTATGATATGATAATGAGAAAAACAGCGTAAATGGCAGCCACATGGGAATCCAGATTATGTACAGAAGTAAAATGATGTGACAGAGACAAGAACTGATTGTATGTATATGCTTGACAGTGTGTGTCTATATAGGTGAAATTACAGGTGTACTATCTAGTTTTGAAGGTATCTGAGAGGTTTAATGGTGCAGTGCAAGGTTCCATCTCTTACTTCCACTAAGCAGTAAAAAAACATTTCTTAGTATGTGAAGAACACTGAGCTGGTTTGCATGGTTTGCTGAATGTAATTCTCTTTTAATCTTTGACATTATTTAGTATAATGAGTATATACGGTATAGGAAATAATTGATGGTTCCATACTGTTGGTACAGTAGAACCCAACTTCATTTTTGAGACTGATATTGATGTTAATAATTGAGAATTAAACTGATCCCAACCTAGGGGTCAGGCCCCACTAAGGGGCCACAAGATGTACCTGGGGGGTCATGAGATGATTAATGGGACAGGGAAAAAATCTCCTACAGTGCAGGATTTGTACAGATTTTTTTTTAATTGTTCTCTAATCTTTGCTTTTTGTGAAAATTGGATTGGCCTCAAACGTTTCCTTTTAGTAGAACAGCCAGCTATTCTTGGACTTTTGAAACCTGTGACAAGGGGCTCCACGTAGATACTGCTTTTTGTAAGGTGGTGTCGTAAAAAAGTATATGTTCCAGTGAAATGTAGTGAAGTAGAATTATCATGAAATTGAAATACCTGTGCCCTCCAGTTTATTGGTCCATCTCTAACTCTTACATTGTGCTGTATATTTTTCACTATTAAAAGCTACAGCATAAGACAACACAATTTCAAATCAGTCTTTCTCTAATGTGAAATAAAGACATTTCAGCAACAAGCAGGAATGAAACTGATTAAGGGCCATTCTGTGGAAACTGAGCCTTATATTTTACCAGGAAGTCACTGCAAGGTTCACATCCAACCGTTTTAGTTAAGGATGTATTGGACAATTGATCAGTAAAAAAGAAGAGAATGGACGAGTGAGCCACAAATTGAAGTAAAGTGGAGACGCTACCTGTGTGTACTAGAGCCAATAATTCAGGTATGCTTGTTGCTGCCACTGGAGATTTAATGTCAACTGGTGTCGTCCACACAAACACAACTAAACAAAGAAACACAACAGGAATCAAGTAAACAGCACAAAACCTGCTGGTTGTGAACACACCATAAATCATTCTTTAAATAGTGTTAGTTCATATTGAATTTTACCATAATGGTTCTTTATGGGTTTTTCTATGTTTTTGTCATTGCATTCTACCTTAAAGGCCCTACAGCAGTAAGCGAATAAGGTTAGGATGAAATCTGACTCTGACATCCATTCTGACAGCGTAGTCATTACTCAGAGATTATGAATCAAACATTTAGTCCACAGTCAGGTCTATGAGATGAACTGCTGAGGGCTCCCGGGCTCTTTTGCATTTAAATAACCTCTTGTGGCCCACTCAAACACTCTGCTTTAATAACGCTCACCCAGGCTAATGATGTAGCACGCCCTATTAATTGCCGGAAATGTCGACTTCGAATCCCCATGTCGCTCTTCCTTCCTACCTTTGCCTTTTTACAAGCAAGAGATATATCTGTTGACATGTTGATCAAAGCCAAGCACTGATGGCACGACTTCAGTGTCAACGTGGAAGGTTCAGCTCAGAAGGATCAAGGGTCTTTATCACAGAGGAAGCCGTTGAATTCAAAGCGATGAAGGCATTGCAACCTGAGCTTCTAATCTCTGGTACTGCTCAGTGTTTGGTTTTGAATCAAATATCCAAACACAACATGAGATCCTATAAAAATGTATTGATCCCTGTGGGGGAATTGGGCTGCTACAGTGGCAAGTGTGATGATATTCAGCATGAAGAAAAACACTATTAGGACATAGGCACAAAAATAACAGTTACATGGTGAGCAATACACAATGAAACAGAACACAAGGTTATAAAGGTAACCATATTACTTTTCTTTTCTCCTTACAGACAACTCTTAATGGTCCATATGAAGTTCTAAAACTCAGTATTAAATAAATGAATAAACAAGACAATACAAATTACATACAGAAATAATGTGTAAAATATAAATACCTCAATTAATTACTGAATCTCACTACTATAAAATGATTTCTCATTCATCTTTCAGTGTTTTATTAGTTGTTTTTTAAGAACTGTTTTTGAGAAATGATTTTTTGAGGACACAAAACTTGTCCTGTTGGGAACGTTTGCCCCAGAAACCATTGAGCCTCATCACTGAAGCATTTTCTCTCATATGAAAATGAAACAAGAAAGATGCTAATATAAAAAGCATATTTGTCAGGGTCAAAAATTATTTTCATCACTTTTAGGGCTAACTGACTCTGAAAAACACACTACAGACCTAAAGGACTTGCTATCCCTAGCAATATCAAGGCTACATGTGATATAACACAAAAGCTACTTTTTCTAACCTTATTTCAAGAAAGAAATATTGTATATATTATGTTATATTCAGACCAACATGATAATCTAAACTGAAGAGCCAGTGAAAAATGGCAGCATTTTGTTGTTTGTAGATGCTTTTTTTTCTGCTGCTGCCTTTTTTATGTATAATTTTAGATGTATATCTTATGCAGTTTACTATTAGTCTGTTTACTACTTCTACTTACTACTACTTACTACTCTTATTTATTAAATAAATATCTTATTTAAATACATATACATTTAAATATTAATTTATTCAGTATTGACCTCTTTGGGGGTCCATATGAATACAGTAAAAACTCTTCTAAACCAATCAGATACTATTTGAAACTGTGAGCAGGTCAAATATTTGAAATCAATATAAAAGAGAAAATGCTATTGAGGTGCTGTATGATCTCAGTCTGCATCCTGATCAATATTACATCCTCATTAGCGAGACAAATTATCCTCTGTCTCAGTGTTCGGCTCTCCCCTCATCCCACTGCTGGAACGCTCCGCCTCTCCTCTTAGCCCAGCTCGTTTCTAATCACACCTAAAAGGAGAATTTTGATCGAGATTAATTGCATCCCTTGAAACCCTGGCTCCCACCTGCCAGTTTGGGCCCTTGCCACCCATCCGGCCCCTGAGAGTATCAGTTTAACCCAGATAAAGCACTGAGATGGCTGCCAGGCAGGAGAAAGGGAGCTCTGGAGTCAAGCACAGAATGGTGTAACAGTAATGCAGGATGGGGAATAACGCTGATGGATTTTGGGAATTTGAGTGAACACGTGTGTGTTCCTCTACATGTGTGTGTGTGTGTTGCTCTTTTCCCCTGTTACTTCATATATTACGCCTGAGTGGCTGCCAGATCTGACAGGCCAACTACCCAGAATTCCCGTGTGGCAGACCTCTCGAGGTTAGAGGGTCTTGTTGCCATGTGAACTGCAGAGAGCAGGATGCACCACACCAGAAGCTGTTTCCCATCTGAGCATCGAGGGTGTTTAGTCCAGACCAGAGCAGAAAAGTTCACATTGGTGTGTTTTTGCTTTTTGTTACAATTAGTTTGACACTGATCAATTACAAACCAAGAAGAACTCGTAAACAACTGACTCATTTATTGGACAGGTTTAGTCACAGATGGGCTGCATTTTAATTAAATAACTATGAAATTATGTAATTTTAGTATGGATATGTTGAAAAGTGGAGAAGTAGGACTTTTTTTTCTACTGCTGATCAGATTTCTGATTCAGATATTGTATTGCTTTCTTTTGGATACTGCAAAGTGATGATAAGCTGCCAAGACACAAATCCTGATGGTGCTAATTAACTCCTGAAGCAAAAGTAAATGTGTCGTGGTTGGCATATATTTGGATTTCTCTTTTCTTTCAGTTTGATCACATTATTTATTTAATAAGGGATGTTTTTATCCTTTTTTAATTTAGATGGCTTTGTTTTTTCTTCCTTTTCAAACTAGAATATCACATGTCACCATCTGCAATACTGTTTTTCTTGTTTAACCCACTCATTTTGTGCTGCAGGATCTCTTGCGAATTAGATCACAGGCCTCAGGACTTCCATGTTACTCCAGAATGAACACTCCTAACCATGGTTGTGTCTCTGGGCACTGTGGATTGATGAATCTGTAGCAAATTAAAAATGCAAATTCTTGTTTTCTGTGTCAAAAACTCATTTACACGGCAGCATATAATCAGAGCAATACATGCCTCTGCAAGATTCCATGTGTCCAATTACACTTCAATGGATCCATTCCAGTTAGTATTTTGATAGGTTTTGTTGTTCTGTTTGTTGTCCCCTGTTTAGTTATAATGTTTCTCAGTTGTAAGCAGTTTCACTGGTAGCTCAGTCAGCTTCTGAATCAAAATTTGATACCGGCTTTCAAATACTGACCTGCATTGTTCCCCTCTGCTTCCTGCCCATCTCTACTTAGCTATAAGAAAAAAGGTCTTAAATTTACCCAAATACACTAAAATTCAGTGTGTCTTTCGGTCCAAATTTGAATGGATATTAACATTGATATTATGCATTTAAAAATTCACAAAGATTTAGCTAATCCGTTTAGGTAAAATTTCTGTTGCCATCCATGTTGCTGTACTTGAAGTCTACAAAAAGTTGTATTAATTTAATTTTGTGGACAGTGTAACAAGCTGTAAGTGCATCATATTTCCTTATAACTAGCAGACACAAAGCACCAGCAGCATTCATTCTGAGTCATGTTTTTGGTGACATGATGAATCTGAGTATTTCTCCACCAAATCCAAATCTACATGCAAGAACCATACGTCAAACATACCGCCTGGCAGTGAAACTCACCATCAGCTACACCATGCAATGCCTCCCAAGATTGGGTTGACTCAGTACTTCTTACTCTTATGTTATGAAGCATCCATCCATCCATTTTCTCCCTTCATCCCAGCAACACTTTCCAGCACCTCCCTGGGGAATCCAAGGCATTCCCAGATGAGATATGCTCTCTCCAGCATGTCCTGGGTCTGGTTATGTTCTGGTTCTCCTGCTAGTTGGGTGTGCCCAGGAGGCATCCTAATCAGATGTCCAAACCACATCAACTGTCTCATTTGGACATGAAAGAGCAGGGATTCTGCTCCGAGCTCCCTCCAGATGTTGGAGGTGCTTACAAAGCATGAAAAGCAAATATTGTCACTGCTCCACTGCTGACCAATTGTGAAAATTAAGTAGAACACAATAAAGAATTCCTCACGATTTTCACATCAAAATTTAAGTCTGGACCTGGTGTATGCCAGGTTTTATGTCCTAATACTTATTGAAGAACTTGTTTACCCACCTGTAACGTGAAAACAAATCTTTTTACCTTCTCCTTCCTACAATTATTTGTATTTTGGGGCCATTTCATCCAGTTGGTTGGGATGATCCCATCCCTAGTGAACCACACCACAGTGCTCTTTTTAGAGGACTCAAACTTTAATTTTTGTGCCTCTCCTTGTTGTCATTTGCTTGCAGCTTTCTCAGCTGGGCAAACTAAAGCAGGAAACACTGCAGAGTTCAGACATCATTCTGGCTGTGAACGCAGCTAAAGAGAGCTGCTAAAACCAAACACACGCAACCAAAATAGACTTGCTGAACCCTGACTGACGTTTACAAATGTGTTCTCCCACAGGAATGAGATAAAGGGACACAGCAGGAAACTAATATGAGATATATCCCCGCTCAGATTGTTGTTCATGTCTCAGTTACTTGTCACAGTCTTTGTAACCTCTGACCGGCATAATCTTTTAATATCTGAAGATGTGTCTGCTGTGGTGAAGCTCGGGGTCAGTCCCACTGCGATGGAAAAATGTGAGACAGCAGAGACACTATTCCACCTCACAGTCTTATCTCCGGCCTCATTTCACCCTCAGAAAATGAAACCGAAGCACAAGCAAAGAAGACAGCACATACAGCTGTACATTAAATGGTGCACAAAATCATCCAGCAGGCCAGCTAAAGAATAGATTTCTTAATTCTGCTATTTTCTTTCATTATACTACAAAGTGCTGCTGAAAGTATGAAGTCATTTGCATGTAAAGTGTCTTGACTTCCAAACCCCTAGTGGGTTTTTATTTTGGCTGCAGGGTAGGTAGACGATATCTCTCTCTGCCTCTCACACAGAGATGAATGAAGTTGCCCATCCGGAAATCCAGACTGCCTCTTAAAATTTGCACATGTTTCTGTCAAACCTCTAGAGTCAGACGGTGAGGAGAGAGCCAGGCGTCTCTTAGCTGGAGCTGATGCTGCTTTCTCTAAGCCTTCATTCAGCCTGCTCATACAGTATCTATTCTGGGAGGAAACCGGTATGCCAGTATGACCTGAACAATGTGTGAAAGCTTCACATGAGGAATCACAGCAAAATGTGTCACATCCATTTTGTACCTATGCCATATCCCCAAATACCAGTCAAGTACCTGCCTTGCCTTCCATTTTCCCAGTATCAGATGACATTTCCAGCGTATTGAAATTTGTATTTTATTTCATACATTTGTCTGTCATTTCAATGAGATATTGCTGTACTCACAAAAGTAATTGCTGCACCTGGGAATGGTGTGACTTTGACTTGAGCAAGGAACTGCAGTCAGAGGCTCAAACAGGTTGTAAACAAACTAAAAGATTAGTTTGATTATCTGTGACTTAAGGTAAAACTGCATGTACAATTATGGCAAAAGATCAAAGTTGAACAAGGAAGTTGCTGAGATGGATGTTTACAATGGACAGTTTTGGTAATAATTTGCCATTTGTTAATTGTTAGCAAACAGTTGTTAGCCTAAAAATGATGAGAACCATGAGAAACAATAAGAACTATAGAACTGAGGGAAACTGTAGAGTTAGATGACTGGGTTTGTCACTACTATTAACACCTTTCACATTACACAAAGTCGCTGTAATCGTTTAATTTTTTTATTGTTGTCTTTTAAGATAATACTGCTGTGGCACCAAAAATTCTGAAAACTTTCTTGAGTGCTAAAGATGTATTCAGGTTAGTTTCAAACAGTATCGCAGCTTGAAGTGTCCAAAGTGAGACGGCTGTTCTCTAATCAGTGTAAACAGAAATAATCTGTGTAGAGACACAAGTCCACAGTGCATGGATGTGCTACTAATTTGTCCAAAGGACCTCAAGGATTTCGAGGCCACCTGCCATCTGCATTTGAGTGTTTGAACACTCAAAATGTGAATATTTTAGCGTTGCCATGACAATAAGTAAATTTCATGCAATTCACCTGGGACAGAGGTGGAAGCAAGAGAAGCAGATGAGGTGAGAACTATTGCCTTTGCCATTTTTCCTCCTCTCCCTCACCATCATCTGCTGATGCAGTTGTTACAGACTTGCAGGGGGGAAAAATTTATTCAAGGAGCAGAGGCCCACAGCAGGGCAGTGTTAGGATTTCAGCCCAGCCACAGTGGGAGGGGAGGAACATTTTTCACTTTTCAGCACCAGAATGCATCACTCTGGTGTAGTGTTACACGAACGTAAAACACTGAATGATTTTTGTGATGCACTGCTGTCTGCTGTTTGTCTCTGGATTTTGTGCAATGCATAGTGCAAATATTTAGAGGACAGAATAAGTAGGTTTTCATCACTCTCTGTCCAAATCTTTAATGAAGACAGATTAAATACAAATCCATGCCCTTGTCGCTGACAGTACTTGGGAGCCATGCTCTCGTACCACAACAAATCTATTTTTACGTTCCCAAGCTGTGGATAAAGTCCAAGGCCCGGGGTCATGTTGACTGAGATGGAAATACGTTTACAACAACTGTAACACTATGCCGTTGAACTTGTCGAAATTTGTTATAAAGACAATATTCACACTTCTAGGATGGAAAAGAAGCCCCCCTCCCATCCCCCTCTTCCCCCTCTATCAGTTACTTAGATTTAAGCCTCCCCTGTGCTTTCTCTCCACCTCGCATGGCTAACCCAGGCATCAGCGAAAAAGCACATTTTATCAGTAGCTGGGGCGCTGCCAGGAAATCATTCACCTATATAATTACCAATCGACAAAAGGCAATTTGTACAGTATCTGATTGCAGGTGAAAGACGCAAGGAATCAATATGCCCTATCAGTCTTTTCTTGTGGAATTAAGGTCTTTGGGGTGTTTTATTTGTTTTGTTTGTTGTTTTTTTTTGGTTCCAACTCACACACCCAGACACACTTTTTTTGTCATTTTATATTTGATTATATTTTGTCCTGTTTTCAATTTATACTGCTTGTTCATCTGATTCCACTCTATAGTTCATTCCCTCAACCAAACCAATCACATTCATCAAATCAGTGAGGAAACTCTGCTCAGTTATTATTTAAATATAGCACTGATATGACTTTTTTTTCTTTCGCATAATCACAGCATCATAAATCTCACTGTTCCCTTCTTACTTCACATGTAAGCTTTCTGTTCACTTCCATACTTGAAGCTGTGCGAGTCTTCATGTAAACACAACACAACTGACACTGCTGTCACTGGCTGACAATGTATCTCCCACTGTGAGGAAGAGCCATGGCGTTTTGATGAAGCGGGTCTGAAATTGTTTGTACAGTGTCATGTAACCTTGTGCTACGTGTGTGTTCAGTTCCACAGGGAAGACAGGAATATTGCTACTACTGAACTCGGCAACCTTGTGTAGAGCACAATGTGTGATTGTGTGTTTGTGTTGCATTTGGAGCAGGGCCACTTTAACATTTGTGAGACTATAATAGCGCTTTAAGATAATGGACACAGACATTTCTCTGTAAAGAGACAAAAATTGCAGTTTGATCTTTTATTAGAGGAGAAAACAGCATCCTCTGGGCCTACAGTTACATCCCATTTATAATAATAACTTCTCATCTATATACAACTTCTCAAAACACAAGTTACAGAGTGCTGCAGAGGAGGAGAAGCAGGACATTTTAAATAAATAGATTATAAGAAATAAACTACTTCTGTCTATGTACAGTTTACATCCCCCCAAGCAGTTTGCAGTCTATGCAATTAGATTTCAAACCGTGCTTGAAATTACCTGCTTTTATGCGCGTATCAGGTGATTGATACCAAGCAGGGTAACATTATGCAGCTCTGATATGAAAACACAGAACGTGGCTCAGCAAAATAAGGATAAAACAAACTTCCTTCTTGTGTGCCATGATGGATTATCTCACTCCGTAGAAGCTGTTGTTCATGCTGAACAAGAATGTGAACAGCAGCAAATGGCTTCTTCCGAAGGACACACTCATAGAGAAGTGTTGTACAATATCTTTAACTCTGCTGACTGTGTGCAGAAACCTGGAACACTGGTACCAACTACTCTCTCTTAAAATCTCCTCTTGGCTGATTATTTTGCCTGTATTTACCTGATCTGATCCCATACTCCAAGCACTGTATTTAATAGTCAAGGATATTAACCTCTTTGGATAATTTACTCGTTCAGTGCAGTTCAGTTACACTGCTGTTAATCACAATAAAGAGCTGAACATAAAGCGGACACTGAGTTCAGGTCTGTGGGCATACACATACTACATTTCTTTACCACTCATTCACACAGTTTACGTGGAATTTGACTTTAACCCAAGTGAAGACTGGAATTTTCTCTTCTCATCTGCAGCTGAATCTAAAACCACTTTGAGAAAATAATATGATCATGGCTGGCATATCGTATTATTTTCTCAGTGGCAAACGCATGAATGCAAAGCACATTCAATTCATACCCTTAAGATAACAGAAAATAGTCACACTGTTATTTGTAACTATTTTATTTCAACATAAAGTCAGTGTCAATCATAGGAAATAGAGCAGCCATGTCTGGAGATGTATGATTCATGATGTATTCTGCAATCAAAAGTTACTTATGTTATGTTTTGTTTGCCTGCAGAACATTAAATAACAGTTTGACATTTTAAGAAATGCTTATTTACTTTTTACTTTCTTGCTGAGAGTTAGATGAGAAGATTGATACACTATCATGTTTGTGTGCTGAGTAGGGTACTAGAACTAGGATGTGATTTGCTTAGCTTGGCATAAAGGCTAGGAAGAGAGGGAAGCAGTTAGCCTACCTATCTCCAACTACTGACTTCATAGAATCTCTAACTTCATCTCCAGAGACACATAAGTGAGAAAACCTCATTCAAAATCCCATTGATATTTGTATCTATGCTAAAAGCTGAAAGTACAGCCTTATAACAGAGCATTTTTAAACTGTGTGTTATGTGGCTCCCTTCATATATTTGTATAAGGATGATAGTTTTTTTAAAAAATCAATCTTATCTCTGTGTTTATTCAGTATTTAGTTTTTGTTCTTGTTTTTTTTAGCAGCTTTTAACAAACACCATTTGCCAAGTTTACAAGCATTTACAAGCTAAGCATCGTGACTCAACAGACAAGGCCATTCCATGACCGAGTCAAGGGATTGTGGTTACTTCAGACATGTCTGTGATAACAGCAGAACAGAGCGGACTGAAGATTGTAGAAGTTGCCAGTTAACAGATTCTTGATTGATGAATGATTTTAGAAGAGATTTTTGATGAATTGTATGGATATGGACAAAACTGTGTTTCAGTGACACCAGTACCCCTGCTGACGTGCTTTTCTGGGGGTCTAAAAAAAGGGACCCCACTCTATTTGTGGGGTCCAACAGCTTTGTGAGGACCAAAGTGCTGGACCCAATTTAAATGGCTGTTTTAGTGTTAGGATTTTAGAGTTACAATTCAGTTGTGAAGGTTAAAGTTAGGGGTTAAGGGCTGAGGAGTGCAATATGTCAACAAGACCTGTTATATAAATTGCATGCGATTTCTAATCTGGGAAATGGAAATAATCACCTACTTTGTAATAAGTATTAGTAGTTCAGCCTCCTACATGCACAGAGTACACGTTTTTCAGTTGCAGACACAGTAGCTTCACATTCCTGTTGCATTGCAGATATATCATTTATTTGTGTGTATGTACATGTGTGCAATTTCACTCAGTATGTGCGTGATATAAATATATACAATGAATATTTCCATTGGAGCTGGGATGTGTCCCTGGCTGATGATACCTGTGGCCTCCTGTCATGGCTCTGTGCTGATATCTGCAGGGATGAAGGTGACTGAGGATGACAGGTAGCCAAATGCCTTTTCACCTGCAGCTGATTTCCAAACGCAAACTCCCGGGTTGAGACAAATGGGAGTGGGACGCAGCAATTACGCCACAGCTGACCTTCAGCTCGTGCTCTGCGATGGAGCTGTCACACGCTTCACGCTTGGCCCCTTTTGCCTTTTCACAGCTTCCCCCAGTGGCAAAATATTTGGTTTGATTCTTAGTTAAGTGATCAGATTCAGAAGCTTCCTCATTTAGTGGATATTTCTTTACTTCAGAATGGCTACTTCATGACCCTCTTTGCCTGATGATTTCTCAATTGTGTTCATTCATTATGGAGAGACAGGTTCTTCATCACTCTGTGCTTCCTGGGAAAATTACTGGGAAAATTTCCTCTACAGACAAGGGAAAATGCAGCTAATAAATTCTGCATGTAATGATTAAATTTAAATACAGAGGTCAAGAGCCCTCATTATTTGCACTAAAATATTAAAATACTGTTAATATTTTATGCAGCCAAATATGCGGCACTGAATTAATCTCAAAAGAAAAATGTTTGCACAGAATAAAGTGCTTTTGGGGCCAAACATGTAAGTGAGAAACTTTTATCCCCAAGCTGAATTTTTAGTTTGACCGTGCAGAGCCTTGTTGCATTTGGGGTCACTCGCATATGACAGTGTGACTCACTGAATCAAAAAAAAAAAAAAAAAAGTAGTGTTAATACATTACTACCCAATGAAGACCAATTATCATGCTATACACTGATTTCAGATCAGACCCAGTGGTGTTTATGTACTGTCTACATAAAGCACTTTAAATGTAACCACCTCAAGTAGAAATCAGTGTTGTCATAGATGTGTTTGCTCCTCTCAACTCCTTATCCCATGCACGTAACACAACAGTGCCAATCCAGCCAGTTCAGGGAGTGATGTGTTCCCATTTTGTGTGAGTTTATATTTAATTTCAAGTCCAGCATCAATAAAATATGTGGCACATTTCTCCTCTAGTACAACATACTGTATTCACCCAACAATTTATGTCAATTAAACATTAAAATTCAACCACGTATACACAGATAAATGAAAAAAAGTATAAGAGAGGTGATATCACACAACTCAAAGGGTCTAACTTATTGAAAATTATTTGTAGGAGAAACAAAGAACATCAGAACATAAAAGTACCATAATATTTCCTTAACCCTTGTGTTTTTGGTGTCATTTCTTCCTTGTGTTAGGTCCCAAGGACGTAAAAAAAAAATAATAATTTCAATCGCACTTAAGATGTTTTTATCGTTACTTCTGACCTCATTAAAACCCAGAAATTAGTGAAGTATTGAAGTGGTGACCCTTCCCTTTGCCTCAAACCTGAGCACATTTGATTATAGTGAGTCTGGAAATAAGCATAAAAGTTATTAAACAAAGTAAGATAAAAATTCACTCCTCGTTAGACCTCTTAAGAACAAACTGTTCAAAACAAATAGAAAAGTCATTGAGTATCAAGGTGATAAAACAATTGAATATTTTTTGAGAGTTAAATAGCTAGAATTGAAGCCACTTTTATAGAGTCTACTGAATTAAACTTCATTTAGTTAAAGGATAGTTCAATAAGGTTAACCACACACTTTTGTAGAAATTAGTCAAGGAGTCCTCAAAATTATTGCAAATAACTGTTTTAAGATCAATCCGGTTCATTATGTGACAGTGCTATAGTTAAGGCTTGGTCAGATTTAGGCATGGACAAGACTTAGGTTAGGTTTAAGATCATGGTTTGGGTTAAAATACTTAGTTAAGATTAGGAACACATTGTAGTTTGGGTTATAATGGAACTTCTAACATTGCCTCTAGACTGGTGAGTAAACTGCTGCTAACACTGGCAGTGTAGCAATAGCAAAAACATACATATGGCAACTTTAAGTCTCATGTTTAGTTGATCCATCCATACAGACCTCCTTCACACATGGACTCTGTTGTGCTATTATAACATCACCTGACTTCCTCCTTTGCTCCTGTCACAATTACTGACTCTAGAGGCCTTTGCTGCTTAAACAGAAATGTGGTATTTTTGGAACATTTGCTAAAATGATGGATATTTTTGTTTTTCTTGGGGAGGACAGTTTCAAATTCGTTAGTGTAAATTTAAATATAGTTGTATCATAATGATGGAAGAAGGAAAAAATAGTATGCAAGAAGAGCATTTTTCTCTATTTTGCTGTGAAAAAAGGAAATTCAGCCAATTTCAACCATTGTGCTTTTATTTTGATTGACTTGCATTGAAGCTCACTCTGCATTTTGCATTGTCAAAGTGAGAAACTTGAACTTTTTTATTATCATAAAATCACAGGGAGAAATTCAGACGACTGTGTGTCTGCCCACAGTCTCCCTTACATCAGATAACATGATTGTCTGTCAGTTAGTATCTAATAGACTAATATATCAGTCTAAACCTGTTAATTACAATATAATTACCTCTTGATACACTCAATCACTCTTGCTGATCAATTACACAGAAGGCAGATGAACTCCACGTGTCTCTAACGGCTTCCCATCAGCACACCAGAGAGATTCTGGAAATAAAATCCATTCTGCTGTGTTTCTGTTCGCCTCTTGCATACATTGGTAAGACAAGTCACGCATGGATAGCAGTGGGGCAAGTCTCTTCTCCAGCCTGATTAGTTCTGCTCCAGAAATGTGCAGAGTGACGAGCTAATCGCAAGACGTGGCGGTCGGTGAACGAAGACCTCTGAGGGACTTGGGGGGGTGGGGGGGGGCAGATCGATGATCCATGGCCCTGGCGACAGCAGGAGATGTACAGCTTCATCCAATACAATGTCAACATGAGGCATGCGAGGCACGCAGCACAGAGGACAGGATGTCAGTTTGGCCGTCTCAACCTGCTTCTATATTCAATGTCATGATTAAGATGTTTTACTTTTATAAGCACAATCCTCCTCCTCATTGTTTTATAACCTCCATCTATAATGCTCAGGGCTCTTTGGGTGTTATTTTATATGGAACATGGCATGGAAAAGGTCAGAAATGGACCAGGAGATGGAGTATTTGTGACACTGGTCCACATGGTCCCATATATCGGGAAAATATTCCAAATGTATTAGTGTATGTGGAAAACGTAAACATTTGTGTAAAGTCATCTGTTCCCCCTGGGAGGTTCTGCTGACATCTGCATTTTACACATTAATGGTTCCTCCCATTAGTCTCTAAACTCAAACTCTGATCGGCTGCACTGTGAAACTCATTTGCTCATTGGGCCATTTTATGTACTGTCTTCACTAGAAGGTGATTAATATGGGCTGCAGGTCAAAATTGAACTATGATAGTATTATTGTTTCATATAATGAGGTTTATTTCATTGATAATACAGTATCTCTATATGATATGTATGATTCATTTAATTCATTTGCTTAAATCCTCCACATGGCCTCTTTTAAAAGTTGTTGTTTCAAATGTTAGTGGGACCCAAATCAAAAAGAAAACTGTCATTAAGATAATTGTTATTATTTTATACTAGAATATTATATTAAGTTGGCATTCAAGGAAAAATAATGTTTTTGGTCTTATTTTTGTACTTTTAGCCCTCAGTCCTGTCAGTTATATTTTATTAAACAGCTTCACTGCTGAGATCAGAAGACTTTGCAACTACACTACTTTTACCTTGCCAATTACAACTTCAAAAGGACTTGTTTTTATTTTCTGGTGTCTTAAATGCTCATACAAATGAGTGTATATGGGAAAGATGAGTGTTTAAAATAACATTGTAAATACATATAGATGCATATGTAATGTAGGTATACATAAGAAGAAATATTAAGACACATTCTATGCTGTGTAATATAACCTATACTGATAACAGCATACATATTGTCTGATGTTGTTCTACATCTAAGTGTGTATAGTGGCTCGAGGTAGTACAGTTTCAAGAGTAGAACTTGTCAAGTTTGGGAAAATCATCCACCTGTCTTGAACACCTGTGCACAGCCAGGCAGCAGACAGAGCAGTCCTTTTTTTCCATGGTGTAATGTTTAGCACTCTGTACTCTGAATCCAGTAATCTGAGTTCCAATCTCAGTGCAACCTGATTTTAATGGTAGTACAGGTATAAGACTGTAACCTGTCTTTCCAGGCATCACCCACCTTTTGTCAGCACCTGGAAATTACCCATAAGTACTTATCTGTATAAAACATATGTGATAACATGGGGACTTTGAATCCACTGGTCTTACTTCACCCTAAAGAGACATTAATGATTGAAATAGTAAGAAGGTTCCAAGTTTGAACCCTGCTCTGTGTGGAGTTTTCATGTTCCACCTGTGCCTGCGTGGGTTCTCTCTGGGTTCTCCAGCTTCCTCCCCCAGTCTAAAGACATGCATGTTAGGTTAATTGGTGATGCTAAATTGTCCAAGTGTGAATGGTTGTTTGTCTATATATGTTGGCCCTGTAATGGACTGGCGATCTGTCCAGGGTGTACACCACCTCTCGCCCAATGTCAGCTGGGACAGGATCCAGCCCCCCCATGTAAGCAGTATAGATAATGAATGCCCAATGTATTGTAATTGATGTAATGTATTGACATTCACTAGATGTGATGTCTTTGCTTGCTTTGGATTAGATGTACCGGACCTTTTCCTGCTGAGTCAGGATGGCCGAGCGGTCTAAGGCGCTGCGTTCAGGTCGCAGTCTCCCCTGGAGGCGTGGGTTCGAATCCCACTTCTGACAGCTTGTGTTTTCCACTGGAATAGAGTCCTGTAACACAATAGTGAGAAAGAAAGTATCAACAAGCGCTTGGGAGCGTTACTACAGTATGTGCAGTGGTTCCATGGTGTAACAGTTAGCTTTCATAGCCTGTTAGTACAATTAGTGTGTAATGTTAAATAATTTGGTTGAGTTGGAAATGACTGAGTTCTCTATGCTTCCTATTTTACTGTAACCTTTAAATGATGTAGTGCTATGCAGTCATGCAGCAGACCCCATGACATGTGAAGTGGTTCCATGGTGTAATGGTTAGCACTCTGGACTTTGAATCCAGCGATCCGAGTTCAAATCTCGGTGGAACCTGATTTTAAGTGGTAGTATAGTTATAAAGCTATAACAATCCACTTTTCAGGTATCACTCACCTTTCATCAGCACTTGGAAATTACAGCTTGGTACTCAATTGCTCTATATAATATACGTAACATGTGAAAATCCACTAGTTTTATAGAATAGATAGAATAGAATAGAATAACTCCAATGTTTGGGTTCAACTTCAAAAACATCTGACAAGGTGGTAGTTCAGACTCTTCTATCAAAGATCTGTTTCCAGTCGTAAATTGAAATTTCCTATATTCTCTCTTGTCTGTGAACGCAGCATTAGCTAGTTATGCCCGGTTTGTGGCTGTGTGCCCACCTGGTCACAATGTTGTCCAATCCACTTCAAAGACCTGTCAGGCCATAGCTTGTGTTTATACTATATTAAATTTACATGATTTTATGACTATCTCAGATGCCATCGGTCCTTATAATCTGAGCTGAAACATTAATGTTCAAGTGACAAGCGCTAGCTAAATTTAGCCAACCTAAGTTTGTTACAAAAACCAGCTGCAGGTTCTTGTTTTTGCTCAGCACTATCCTCGGCGGCCGTCAGAGTTCATCGCGACCTGAGTTCAAATCTTGGTGGGACCTGATTTTAAGAGGAAGAACAGCTTTTTAAAAAGATCTGTCAGAAGTGGTTACATGTCTTCGAGAAGCTGAAGCGACTGGACTCTGGAAAACAAACTCTGAGGTGAACTGTCAAACATGTTAATTGCATTCAGGCCTCAAAACAGACAAACAACGGGGAGAGCTAGCTGGTTTGCCACTATTTCTAATACTAGCTACTACGCCTCTGTACGGCTAGTTAGCTAGGAGCAATGGAGTCAAGTCAAACGCGGGATATTACGAGTGTATGGCACGGATGTGAACCACATCACCTCCATGGAAGGCAGGAGAATGCGCTTCAGCTTCAAGTATGGTGAGTCAGTTACACCCTCTGTCTGTCTCTCGATGTGTCCTTTTGCTAGCTGGTCTCTTCCCTGATGACTAAATGTCTTTTCATGTCAGGATGATATTTTTTCATAAGTCCATGCTGCATTGTGCACTGTGCTTTGTATGGCTGTACAGTAGGCTGTTGTGTCCTTGCTGAAAGGTAATAATTTGTCATTTCTATGGTTTTGCATTTTTTCTATGGTTTTGCACTCTTGTTGAGTCACCTGTTGATCTGTGATTGAGTCTGTGCTGAGGGCCTGACAGTAGCTTGTGCAAAACTGGACATCCTTGGTTTGTTTTGAGGTTGTGCTGTATAATTAGTCATTATCTTAATCTCTTTTAACGTGGACAAGATTTTTTAAATCTTTGAATGCTTTTAGTATTTGAGTGTTCCAGTATTCAGTACAGATCTGTTCCTCTATATTAACTTAGTAGTTTGTATGCTGAGAAAGTACACGTGTAAGTCATGTATCTATGATATGTGCATTGTATGATATGCTATTTTACTGTACTCCACCAAAATACAGCAATGGTACAAATATGAATTTGTTAACTTTCCTAAATGACCTGTCTGACTTTACTTTTGAATCACTACACTGCTTACTTAATTTTAGGATTAATTTAACTGGCCCCTAAAAAATCAAATGGTCCTGGTCTGGTGCCTGTGATTTAAATGGGCCAGAACCACCACTGTGGCAAAAACTAAACAAAAAACCCCTTAAACTCATGTACAGTTGACGTTTTTGAACACTGTTGCCATTTGACCAAACAGAATGCAGCCCACCGTATCTGGTGCCATAGTAAGCTTTTATATTGGGAATATGATTTATATCACTAGGTGTATGACCTCAAATTGTGTTTCACTTTGTCACTTTTTACTAGCTGAGTTTAGGGTCTATTGATCTAGTGCTGGGATGTATGAGTGCTATGTTGCTTCAGTATATACTGGTCCCAGACCTCTTGATATATCATACTTGGTAGTTTTTTGAGTTTTTGGTCATTAGGCGTAGAGGTATCATGACAGATAACAGGATGCAGTAGGACTGAGTGACAGTAACTCAAGTTCAGCTTCATTATCATAAAATCACTGTGTGGTTTTTTTGCTTACTCTCATCATAAGCTGTGTAGATTCTGCCTTGATATTATTTCCTCTGTAGGTTATGTGTATACTTAATCATGAGAGCAGCAGAAATAAGATTGGTATTTAAATCAATACCCAAAATGATTACAAACCTTACAAAGCACTACACCTATTCTAATTATTAAAGGAACAGTTTGACATTTTGACATCTGATACTATTCTCATACTGTATCCTTGTGCAAAATATTAAGAGAGAGCCAGGAAACGATTAGCTGAACTTAGCACAAAGACGGGGGGAAATAGGTAGCCTGGTTCTGTTCAAAGGTAAAAAAAAAAACAAACAAAAAACTGCCTAGTAGTATCTCTTAGCTCAGCAAAAAACATGTTGCATCTTGTTTATTTAATCTGGACAAAAACTCAAGTGTAAAAATGTCAGTTGCCATTTCACAGGGGATTATGTGCCAGACTATTTCTTGGCCAGCAACTTCCAAGAGTGCCTGCTGGTTGCCTGGCAAATGGTCTTAGCAAAAAACTTTAGATCGCTGGCAGTTAGTTTGGTAATACGTAAAAGAGTAGGCAGGAGAAGATGAGAGCCCACTGGACTCATTTCAAGACTATGACCATTTCTTTGACACTGGACATAACAAACCTGAGAAAGTATTGGTAGAAAAAAAACAAGAAAACAATTTGCTCGAATTAATGAATTCATTTCTAAAAATATTTATTAACTAGTTTTCATGAAAAATTTGTTTGTAATTAATGAAATGTTTTATTACTATTTCTTTGACACTTGTGGTCCACTTACTTCCCTGTAAGATAAATGTAAGACATGCACTTGGCTGTGACTGAGTGTATGAGGGAAGAATATATATGTATGAGGAAGATGCACAAAGTGCCGCGGGAGTCTGCTTATAGACGTGCCCTGTA
The DNA here is from genome assembly GCF_001640805.2 of Lates calcarifer. Lineage (NCBI taxonomy): Eukaryota > Metazoa > Chordata > Actinopteri > Centropomidae > Lates > Lates calcarifer. The sequence continues at coordinate 14,014,004 of NC_066850.1, forward strand.
ACAACTGTTTTCTTCTCTCAGATGTAATTCCTGATATAAAGCAGAGCCACACTTTATGTAAGGTGTTACTGTGTCCTTCCCTGCCCGTCCTGCTCCAGATGAATTTACACGCTCACAGTGATTTCCACACTAAACACTTTCTCGTCTCATGTCAGGACGGATTTAGACAATGTTCCTCTGTATACCATATTCATTTCTCTCTAATCGCCTTTTCTCACCTGTCCTTGTATTACCTGTCCGCTGCCCATCCCTCCCTCTTTCCTGCACCCTCCCTCTCTCTCTCTGCATCTCTCTCTCGGCTGAGTGACTCGTTGAGATGGACATAATGAGACAGGTCCATGCAGGGAGGGAGATGGAGGCAGTGCCATGAAGGAGTGCAGCCGTAAACAAGGTGAAAAATAATCAGGTGACGGTGGACTGCAGCTCTCTGAGGACCTGCTGCAGCCACGGGTGCAGCAGCCAGCACAGCCATGCAACAATACATCACTTTCTCCTTAGAAATGACTTTTTTACCTTCAGTCAGCTCTCGTTAGCTCCCTCACAGTTCAGCTTTTTTTGTTTACTTGTTTTTATGCCTGTCTTGATTTAGCACTGACTCGCTTTATTACTTGTTTGCTCTCGGCTTATTTGATTATTTCTATAAATCATTTCTTACATCTCAGTCTGTGACCTTTGCAAGTGCAAGTGTAAATTTCAGGTTCAGTGTTTAAGCTCTTTTCAGACTTTTTTCCTTGTCTGTATTGTGCTGCATAAAATACATTAAAATTCAATATAGGGATGTTGGTGATTGCTGAAACTATATTAACCAACAATTCAGGGGATGAGGACATGTCATATAACTGTCACAAAATGTACTGTAGTTTGCCTTAGTGTCCAGCTGTGCAACTAAGTGGTGCCTCCTGCTGTTTAATGAGATGGACTTACACATATGCTTGCTGACTGTTCAGATTATAAAACTAATTACCCTCTTACAATCCAAGGAAAAAATAAGTGGCAGTATGGCTTTGTGTGCTCACTGTGGCAATTGTGTTCATGAACACTGCAGCTTATAGTAGTGAAAATTCCATGGAGTTGTTGTCAGGTTTAGGTAGCTATATAAGAGTCATGCTAACACCAAACCACCATCTTAAGGAGGAGATTATTTACTGTTTATTGTAAAGCCTTTCTGATGAGCCCTTTGGAGGAAAAATGGGTCTGACTTTGTTTTCATTGATGGCTAGGTCCAACACATGTAGTCTGATCTAATGTCTGTTCTCCAATCACACTTGGAAGTTGTGCAGCAACATGTGCTGTGTTCAATATTTTGTCACTAAAACACTCTGTAGTGGTGATTTCCTTCTCACAATATCACTGAATTCTCCCTTAAGTATTCACCTTAACAGTTTATGATGTTGTATACGGTATCGTTGTAATCACTGACCATCATAATATCAGGATTGACATCACCTTTTCTGTGTTATTGTGTTTGATTCAGGAGATATGGTTATGGCGGAAATTAAAATGGCAGCCACAAGGCGTTGTTGAAATGGTTCCATCTCTGAAAATGTTCTGGGCCCCAAACTGTACAAGTTAACCAAGCTTGATTTTTACATATCACCTAGACCAATATCCTAAACTTGCAATCTGGGGTTATCAGATTTTTGTAAGCTTGGGTATTATTCACAGTCATTTACCACAGACCCTTTGGACAACAAATACAAAGTACGACATATTTCCTTTATTGGTATGAGCCCCAGAAATGAAGAAAAAAACAAAAACAGTTCCAAGTGTGATTATATTGGTCTTATTAACAGGGAGTCACAGCTTGTCACTTCCTGTCTCTCTCATGCTGGAAGGCAGCGGTGGTCTGACCAGACTGTGGTTCAGATCAGATGGTTTGATCCCACAGCATGGCAAGAAGACACAAGCCCTGAACCGCAGTGACGGATGACCTGGCCTAATGGTCCCTGAAGGCAATTAAAACTGGCTGGTGGGCAGCCTTTCAACTAGTAAACCCACGGAAATGTTAAACTTCAGAAATGTTTCCCAGAGGCACAGTTCCCTCCACACTGTGGCAGACTGCGAAGGTGGGGAGCTGTGCACAAAGAGGCTGAAGGAGCTTCTGATGATCCGTGAAGGCGTTAACTTCAGAGTTTTTGTGCTCGTAGAAATTATCAGTCTTTATTCGAGTTAGCTGAGAAAAGAGATCCAAGAGGACTTTAATATATGAAACTCAAGGGAACAAAGTTTCCTAACAAACTTAGTGGGAACAAACTATCCTGTTCGACTTGCCCATTAGACTGTGAGAACAGTATGTAGCTGACATGGCTTTAGCCCAGTGAAGATAATGATGACGAAATGTTAAAGGAGAGTTTTAACTGTGAGCTAACCTTTGTCCATTTCTACATTTACCTTTCTTTCTTTTGTTCAAAAGTCCCCTGTGGGCTTTGACTGGTCACTGGTTTCATACAGTGATGTCATTTTACACAAACTAACACACCTTTGAGAAAAAAAACAAAAAAACATAAAATTCATTGAATACTTTTGTGCCTTTTAGATTTGAATGCCAGTTGCATTTTTTAGTGTGGTTACTTTTTTTTGTTTTTTTCTTTTTGTTCATAGCTGTGGCTTGTTGCATTGGCTGCAGTTCTCTAACAATTATGGAGGACCACATGTATCACAGAAATAGTAATTAAGCATTTCATTAATTGATAACCAACTGTACAATAAAAATTGGCATTAATACATTTACAAAGTAATTCATTACTTGATACTTTAATGAGATTAAAATATTAATCCTTCAATAAATACTTAAGATTAATAAGGGATTTACAAAAAACAAATGTAACTAGATCTTTAATGTTCATCAAACCCATTTTTTATTGATGGATTAATATTTCATTTGTAAATTCTTTTATAATCTATTTTTATATCCCATGAAAATATAATAATTAATTATTTTGTAAGTTAGTCTGTTAATTTATAGATTAATATATTAATTTGTTAATAGATTAATAGATTCATTTTGTCCATTTTCATAGTACAGTTAGTTTTTAATTAATGAAATGCTTTGTTAGTAATTACATGATACTCACTATCTTCCATAAACAATGGCCCATTTACATTGTTTATGAAAATGTCAGATTTCGTTTGTGTTTACTAGCCCTTATAAATAAACAAACAGCACAATGTCACACTTGCATGTAGTTTGACAGGTAAGGGTTTTGTGTTGCTCGTTTGATCACACTTAATCTAGAGAGACTGTAAAGCATGAGAGGGGCTCTGCTGAAGGATCCCATGGGGATGCAAAGTTTACTGCATTAAAGCATTACACTCTCTTTGCTGGCTTGTAGTCATCAAATGTTTATTTCATTAATCAGCAGTCAGGACAACTCTCCTTTGATTTTTTTGCATAAATTATAAACACACAAACTGAGTGAATTTGGAGTAAATAAAGGATACATTCATCTTATATGAAATTTTTCATCTTCCGCTGAAGGTCAACACTGAGATCAGACTGCACAATTGTCTTCTGCAGTGGCCACTGGATCATAGAGTCATAAATTCTTGCCATAGATTGGCTGAGAGACAGACTATATCTTGGCCTTAACGTGAAACTGGAACCATTCATGTTCACTCAACGGTGAAGGTGGGCTCTGTCTTTTTCCATCCTCGCTGGTAGAAAGAGGGCAGCATACTGTACATACTGTATGTGTGCAGAGGGTGGCAAGGTGTTCATAGGTGTGATGTTTTTGGTTTAATGCTCCTGACCCAGTGGTCATAGTCAAATGGTTACAGGCTCTGAAATGAAATAGGACATCACTTTTCTTTTGCAGTTGTGTTGTGTACGGTGTTGGTCAGTGTTGCAAAGTACAGCGTCGAGAATCCGTAAAAATGCCAGGATGTCAGTATGGAGGTCCACAAGTGTCACAGAAATAGCAATAAAGCATTTCAATAATTGATAGCTAAGTGTGTAATAAAAATAGGAATTAGTAAATTTGTTTACAAATGATTCAATTTTAATTTTTCATTGTTGTATCTGTAACACTAACCCCTGATTACAATCTTTACTCTTAATTCAATTTGTGAATCCAGATATTTTTATTCTCTTTTTAACTATATTTTCAAATACATTTTTAAATTCCATTATTTAGTTATAAACCCATCAATTAAAATAAACTCCCTTTTTAATGTGAACTATTTATTGATGATTTAATATTTCATTTGTAAATTTTTAGTCAATTACTTTGTAATTTGTCTATTTATTTAAAGTGAATAAATTATTTGTAAGCAAGCGTATTAATGCTGTAATTAAATTTTTGTTGTACAATCAGTTATTAATGAAATGCTTTATTACCTTTATTTTCTGTGACACTTGTGTCCTCCATAAATTTGTATTTCACTGTGATATATTACATGAGATAAAATAAGCATTTGTAGCACCCTCATTTTTGGTGGATTGGGCCGTTATTGCCTAGTTTGAATTTGACATTAAGTGGACTACTGTTGCCTGCATTTTTATCTGTACTGTAAATGCATTAGTCTAAACTTCTGCTGGATCATTAGTTTAATAAATGCATCAGATGCAGACTGATGACTGAAGTGGGGTTTGGTCAGTTTTCTCCTAATACTGAACTATTTAGTAGGTAATTCTAAGTAATTGTAGCATAAATGCATCCAAGCAAGTCCTAATGCCACAAAGGATTTGTCGGTCTAAGAGGAGTGAATGAGGTTATTACCACTGTAGAATTTGGTTCAGTTTAGAAATTACTCTAAAGTTTAAAAAGCAGTGATTAGGGACAGTGACTCAGCTTTTCCAGTGTTGAGGAATTTCTCCTGCATTTGAGACCAACAGTTTAAGAAAGTGTGTGCATCCATCAATGGCAAATGTCACTTGTAGGTGACTTTTAAAGGACTGATTTGGATTCATATTTATTTTTACATTTTACTGCATATTCTGCAGTGTCATAAGATCTACAGTAAGCATCTGGTCTCAGTTTTCTTCCTGTAAGAGGAAATTGAGTAATGTGGTCGGCTTTGATCTTTACCATGCTGCTGTGCAGCACTCCAGTGTAAACAATAAAGGTAAGCCTGACCAATCGCATCGTTTGACTTGTCCTGCTGCTACATTGCTGTTTTTCCTCCAACTCGTGCTATAATCAAGGTTGCGGAGGCTGCATCGATCCGGTCATCCAGTTCTGCTGTAAAACCATTTATTAAAACATCAAATACTCCGCCCCGGTGGATGTGTGCCCAGTGATTACCTTTGCAAATCAATTAAGCCACTGAGTAATTGATTGGATACGAGTCCACGGCTCTGGGATCTTGTGTTTTTGGAGCGAGTGAAGGTCAGCGCATTGTACCAGCTTTCCTTTGGATTCCTCTCTTTCTATTGAAGGAAGGTAAAGTTAACATGAAGGGCTGAATCAATAGAGAAGGGATTGGATTTATGTTTTTGGGGTTTCTCTGTGGATAGAGAAATGGATTATGAGGTTGTAAGGTCACTTAAACAAAGCACTTCTGCACAGACAAAGAAACTATTTTAGAGGAAGAAAATAATTTTAAAATCAAAGTCTTGTTCTAAGAGATTTCAATGCAATATCTGATTTCCCTGGTTAGAGAAATAAGTTTGACTCAAGGGCATTGTTATGAATCAGATGCACAGAATAGAATTCAGCCATATGAGCTTCAGTAATTCATTTGCTATGCTTTATCTTACTAATACTGATGGGAGTTTGTGGTCAGTGGACTCGTTCAAGCTGGGAACAAATTAAGGCAGAAAGTCAATGAGCCTCCTTCATCCTCTGCTGTGGGAATTGGAAAATAAAAGCACCAGAGATCCCAGACAACCTGTTTTACAACAGCTGAATTCCCTGCAGCATAAAGATGCAAACGTCAATGCAATTAAAGCCACTTCATTCTCACGGCGCCATCATGAGTTTTGTTTAAAAAAAAAAAAAAAACAGGTAGCGGTTGGAGCTCCGCTTGAACGTGTGAACTCGGCTCCGCATTAGCGACCATATCCTCCAAGGCCTTTGCCATTACATGAGAAGAGGCAGGTTTTCCAAGAAGGCAATTATTCATTAATTTAGTGTGGAAACGAGGTTCTGCTGGTTGTGTACTGATGAATTACAGTGGCCAGTAATTTGCACGGTAATTAAAGATTCGAGCTCCTCACTGCGCCGCAAGCATAAATCACATTTGCAAAGATGTCGGCCAGAATCTGTGAAGCACTCCACCTCCTTCCAGCCAAACTCTCTGAGTTTGAATAGTTTGAACTGAAACCTTTATCACAAAGACTTTTCTACAGCAGTAGTGGTATTCTACCAGCAATACAATTAAGAGGAAGTTCTCAACTGAATATGTTTTCATACACTAATAATTGACTGAATTTCAAAAAGTTATTACTGAAATTATTGTGTCATTAGGGATAGGTACTTAAGACCAGCGTAAAATGAATGGTTCCTGATTTGTTAGAATCAGCTCTTGAACTTTGACCATTCATTTATTTAACATCAGGCATTTTTAGTTAAATTAAATGTACTTTTTTCATACCTGTCCATTAATAATGAGGCGTTCATTTTAGTTACATCGCTACATTGTGGTTCTGTTTACCTTCTGTGGAGTTATGGTGGACAGGTTGAAAAGAGGACTGTGTGTGTGTAGTAATGGGGGTAGTACTGGCGAACCTAATGGGACTATATGACATAATCACATTATTGGAGATTCTCTGAGCTAAGTGGCTGCTGCCTCCATCTATGCAGCCAGTTCACTTACCCTGAATAATTTGTTAAATATTACAGATGCATATATGTGTGTGTGTGTGTGTGTGTGTGTGTGTGTGTGTACATGGAATTCCTGGACCAATATTAATAACCAATTGTTGTGGCCAGTACCAATATGATGCTCCCTGACAATCACGTACAGGCTACAGAAACAACTGGAATAACTTTACATACTCTTGGACTGAATTGATGGTAACCTAAAGCTGTTGAGCTCCACTCTTTAGATTGGAGCCTGTTAGAGTACATTCAACTGGTGAACAGGCCTGTGGCACCACTTTTCCTCCTCCCTCCACTGCTGAATAGAAACATTGCACAGGTACCACTGGTACACAGCTAAGGGGCAGGTTAGGAGTCTACTAGAGTCTACTTTCAGACGTATGGCTTATTAGGCTCAACAGTAACCTGCAGTTAGTGTTCCCTTTTAACTTGTCCGCAACAATTCATTATTAGCATAACAAGCTACATTGCTCGCTAATTAACACTGTAGCACATTTGCATACCCCGTGCAAACATAAATGTAAAAGTGACACCTTTTCTAACTTGATAAATCACTTAATGAAACAACAACAACAAAACTATTTCATGCATCAGAGCATTTCCTCATCAGAGTTTAGTCTTACATTTAAGCCCCACAGAAATTATGGAGGAGTATCAAAAAGAGAACAGCTCATCGTACCCATGTTGAATGAATCCTAATAAATCAATGTCTGATCATCTTTGTCAGGTGAATGGTTGTTATTAGACTTGTAATACTCAGCTAAGACATTTAGCTGAGGTATTCAGTGAATACTTTGACTGGTCTTTCCAAAATATGTGTGTGATCATTAAACAAAGGAATCTGAGTGTTTCATTTACAAAGCTAAACACGTGGACCTGTGCCATTGGACGTCAAGGTCCGTGTTTTACATAGTTTCCATCAAAACTGGTTCATCAGAAAAATCACATTACTTTGAACTGTGCAGTGTTCATACGCTGTAAACAAAACATCGCCTTAAGCAGATTACTGCCAGTGATCAGGGCATACAGTGTGTGTGCGTGTTAATGTACTCAGTCAGCAGTGTGCCAAAGAAATATGCAGATAAACCTGACTTTTTATTCCAAGCCAATAAATCAGATGAAAAGAATTATTGCTAGAATTGGTTTGGATGCTTGCCGTCTTTAGAGAACTGTTGATGTATTTTCTGCCTGATATAGGATGAAGTATACATAGACAAAAAATGGTGAACCAAAGAAGCAATGATGAAATAATGTCCAATGCTGTCTTAAAATGTAGTCACAGTAACACACTGAACCAAGGAGAAGCAACATGTGTAGCACAAAGAGCTCAACTTAATGATCTTATATCCTATGAGATTAGCATAAACTTTTTCATATTTTCCCTTCTGCAGACAAAGTTAATTTCCACAGTCTCTGTCAAACAACATTTTCAGCGCTTGCCATTGTTTAATTAAGAGGAGGTGTGCTACACCAGAGCACGCACACTCTCGCTGGATGAAGGAACTCCTCCGCTGGGACTTCATTCGGTTTGAGAGACTCGCGTGGGTGGAAGAGAGGAGATACGCTTGCCAGAGAAATGTACAGTACTCCACCAACACACTGAACGCCCCAAGGGAGTTAAGAAATTCCTCCTGGATTTTCTCTTTCAGTCTCTTGCTCTCACCCCCACCCCCCACCCCCCCTCATTTGCTTGTGGTAATTCATCATGGAATATCAAAACCATTCAAAGCTCCAGCACAGAAATGAAGGCTTCGGAGCCTGTGTATAATTGGTTTCCGTGAGGTGCCACCGTCCCTATTGAACCTTCTTGACTCCCTGTCCCTAGCAGTGACAGTATGTATGATAAAGAGACAAGAAAAACCCCCGGGGACACGGAGAGCATGATGACAAGCAAGAGGACAGAGAAGTCTTGGTGTTTCCAGAACATTCACGAAATCTCAAGCTTTTGATTTGCTCTTGCCCTTTCTGTCTGTTTTAGGAGCATGTACTTGCATAGCATTCTCCTGAACACATACTAGAAGAGGTTCTGAGTCATGATGGCAAAGCCGATGGAATTTTACTAACTTTCATTCTATTTTCCAGATGTGTAAATTTTATAAGTTAGAATACTATTAGAAATAATAGAATCTAGAGGGAAAATTCATTTTAAGCATATTTTTTATTTAAAATAAATCTTTAAAATACTGTTTTAGTTTTCTTTTTCTTCATGGATGTCTGGATCATAGCAACTGTCCTCCCTAGAAAAAGTACAGCGGTCATTCCATAACAGTAAACGTGGTTATTATTGCAAACATGACAATGTAGGTTCCCTTACTTTAAACATGAACAAGTTGTTTTTATGCCGAAACCTAACCAAACCAAAACGATAGACATGTCAAATCAGAAAACAGTAGATCATTCATGTGGCATGGACCTGCAAATTAATGGTATCATATAATTCCATTAAATGGAAATGTATCAAATAGGAACAAAAGTTTACTATTACTGTTATAATTTTATGCTAGTGTACTGCTAGCATATGTCGGAAACAGTTGCCTATTTGATGTCCAGCAGAAAGGTAGCAAGATTAGCATTCATTTGGAGTCATGTTTCTGTTGGCTTCAGGATTGTAACTCCAATATTACTCTCATTTTAGCTCTGATGTGGTCTCCTCCTGTGAAAAAACATCAGGTTCTTCAGCTGCTAACTGCTGCATTATGTTCCTCAGCTACTTGCTAACTGCCTGCTGTGGCTGATATTACATTGATGGTCAGTAGTGAGACTGATCCAAACAGGAAGTATGGCAGTAAAACCAAAACAATGAGCTAAAAGGTGCTAAAATGCTCTCCAGAGCTGATAGCAACACACTTCACTTTACACATAGTCGTTGATCCACTAGAATAAGTGGAAGTGCAGCTATAGGTAGCCAGGTTAAAGTAAGAGAGAACAGCATCAAAACAAATATACCCAGAGGAAACCCATTATGTGATTTGGTTAAACTTTATTTAAGTTTAGCTTTATTAAGTCCCACCGAGGTTGGGAATGGCAGAATACAAAGTTTCAGACAAAAAAAATCCAACATCAAAGGCTTCTTTGAATAATATTTGTATTTTACTGCTGATGTCTGCTGCTTCTTTTAATTACAATAAAGACAGCATTAGAGCTGAGAGCTTCTTGAGCCTCAGTGACTGCAGAGCGCCAACAGCTCCAAATGCCATCTGTGACTTTGGCCAGACAGTTCCTGTTGCCTGGCGCAATCTCACAGATCACACACACAGCACCACTGCACCGACTATCGCGGTCGAGATCCTACAGACATCTCCAGCCAAACAGCAGGCCCAGTTCCTTCCTCCCTGCAAAGTGCTGAGGAGGGGAAAGACTGAGCACGCCTTCTGGTTTTAACTGAGAGCAGTGCTGAGATGAGAGAGGCTCTCAATTTACCGTGGCATCTGCTCCTTCAGACAGTATCATCCAGATTCAGCCTGCAAGCCAATAAAGCAATCCATTCTTTTTATTCTTGTGGAAAGTTCCAGGAAGTTTTAATAACCCAGCAACAGTCATCAGGTCCTGCACTCAGTCTAAACTGGTGATTACTGGATAGAGATCTGGCTCACTGGTAACATTTTAAAAAATGGATATGGAAGTTACCATCGACTAAGTCTGGAATAAATGAGGAACTAACTACAAATAACAAATAGTTTCTGAATATCTTTGAATCAGTAGATAATGACTAATAGGCTCCTTGATACGATAATGAGTCCATGACTAATGATCATTCTGCAGACATTTGCGAATCTGAATATTGGCCACTTCTTAACTACCATTTATGATTTAACCAGATGAGAAATAGCACACAACCAATACTTGATCATTACTTCCTTATTATATATGTATTAATTACTACTTTTTTGTGTGAAAGCAAGTAAAGTGACGAATTGTAACAAAATTATTTTGTATTTAGACAGTTGTAATTATCCTAACAAAAGCACAGTGAGTGTGATATTAAAATGCAAAAATATGTTATGAAGGGAACTAGCAATATGACCAGCACACGTGCTGATTTTTGTAGCTAACTTGGTAACCTAAGAATCTACAGTCACACCAGCAGCTCTGTGTTCAGCTAATGTTTGCTAATTAGCACTTAACACAAAGAAAGATGGAATTAGTTGTGTGTGTATTTGGTCATAAACCAAAGGATTTGACAAATTAGAATTGTCATCTGATCATAGTGCTGAATGAAGAGTGAGGGTATCACCAAAGCCACTATAGTTCTGAATGTGCGTACCAAATGTCATGGGTCAAAGTAGTGGACTGACCAACAAATAGACCAGCACTGCCATCTGTAGGGCTGTGCTGCTAGCATGGCTAAAAATCAGTTTACTACATACACTTATTACAATAACAAATGGCAAATCAAGCATAGCAAACACACAGATTAGCCTTACATGTACTTTATAATCACATTAAACCATGAATTAATCACAGCCATAACCAATATGGAAAGTGCTTCATCTTTTTCAGCTATATTGAAAGCTAATATCTCTCATCTAACTGGCATGGCAAGGTCATCTTGGTCTTTTCCAGTCTGCTGACCATAATTTTGACCAACAGGCACTCAGGTTTCCTCAAAAATAAGTGGTAATGGTTTGTGCTCTACATCACTGGGTATGTCAGTGAGGGATTTGAAGACAACTTTCCAAACAGAATACATTAGGTTGACTACAAGTCTAAAATACAAAGAAGAGTAGCTGAGATTTACTTTCACAGGTAGGTTCATTTCAGTGATGGTTGCTTTGGCTGTGGTAATTTGGAGATGGTAAACCATGAGGGGCATTTCCCCTGGCTGGGTTTGGTTTCCTGCCTTCAGCTGAGCTGCCACTGTGTGTGTTAGTATTTGTGAGGATGAGTGGATATCCTGTCATTTGGCTGATGCTTACAGGTGCTTACCATGCAGTGCTCTCAATGAGAGAGCCAGCATGCCACAGTAAATGAGCGGTATTAATGTATCACAGTAGCAGCCTGGTGTCCACTTGAGCACCGATGCTCGCCAAGGTTTCTTCCTGCAAAACAAACAGGCTGCCTGCTGGAGAGAGGGATCAGTGCTGGAGAGCTGTGCCTCTAATAAATCCCATGGCTTTACACGCTCATGAACAGACAGTGAACAAAGGGTTAGTAAGAGGGGGTCAGGATTTATTGTCATTCCCCCATATGTTGATTAGAGCAGCAGGGGACATATTCATTAGCAACTGTGATATCTTACTCCTCAAACACTGTTAATGAGGTGCTGCCGTGTTACACAACATAACTAATAGCAAACATGGTCTCACTGGAGTGCATATCCATGCTGACATCAGTGCAGCTCTTTAGATTAATTGTGTTCTCTGGAACAAATGACATGAACACATGTAGTGGACTGTGAAGTCAGAAATATAAATAAATAATAAATAAAAATAAACATAAATTGCAAGGTCTCTGTTCTTCAATTGTGACTTTTCTAATGTGGGAAAGTTAGCAGACTAGCTAACTAGCTCAGGGTGGTTGTCCGGAGAATAAAAACAGTTGAAGTAATTACATTAGTAAAAAGAGTTAAGAAATAGGATGTTTCAGCAAACTGGAATGTATTAAAGCCACAAGAAGGCAATGAAAGTCAGTCACCTCGATAGTGCCATCCATGTGGAGGTAAGGCTAACAAAAAGTTTGCACTCACTTGACAAATAAGCTAACTTTGTGTGGATACAAGAGCTATTTTTAAGTCTTTTGAACCAAGTCCTTGTGAAATTGTAAGTCTTCAAGAGTTATGAGTCTTTAAAGGGTCCAAGACACAGCTCAAATTTGACAAGTCAAAAAGCAAGTTCTCTAGTTTATCAGATTGTAATAGCACAATGACCAAAATCACACCAGATGTTTCTTTTTAATGAAAATGGTTCAAGTCTCACATCTGCAGCTCTGGTGGCTACAGATGATTTTCTGAGGTTGTAGCAAATAATAAGGTTTCAGGACTAGTTTCTTCCTCTCTTAAATCCTACATTTCTCTTTCTTTGGGCCTCAGTCTGGTGTTAGCCTCACAAAGCTAGACCTATGGACATAGACCAGATAGAGTCATAAACCAAACATATTAGCTTTGTGAAAACGTTAAAAATACTGAGATTGGCCTGATTATCGAATGCTGACCTAAAATGAATCTCAATAGATATCTTCCCAACTCACTGTGGAAAAACCTTGAGGTCATGTGATTTTGGCTGACATCAGTGAGACGACTCAAATGTTACAAGAAAGGCATGAAGAAAGCTGTTTTTGTTATATGAATAATTGCAAGAACCTTTCCCATCTCTACCATATTGTGCTGTGCCTGCTCTTGACACTTCTCAGCCATGAAATAAAGTAGAAATGGAGAAAAAACACTATGCAGTTTAGACTTTAAGCTTAAGATGACTCTTTATCATATTTAGATTCACCTCTTGAATACATCTGCTGTTAACAAAATGTTCCTGTGTTATCCAAAACAAATCAATTTTCATCTAGCCAGATGTTATTAATGCATATGATTCCAGAGTACTGCTGCTGCTCTGTTCTGTCACTGCAGGTAGCTAAGTGCATTCAACTTGCAAAACACTCCCTGATTAGATTGATTCAGGGAGACCGAATGAAAAACAGTCAAGCTGAGAGCCACTTACCTAGAATAAATTAAATATTCAATACCTTGATCATATGGTAAGATTGTTCATTTGTTGTATTTGGTTATACTTCATCTTTATTACATTATTCGCATCCCTTTAGAGGTCGACGAACCTCTGCTGCCTCAACCGTGGCAGCAACCTCTGTTACACTCTTGTGGTTCCTGCAGCAGCATCCTCTCCCCTCCCCTCGGCAGAAAAACTAGCCCTGCGTCCAAATAGAGTTGTAGAAACAAGAGAATCCGGGGCTTAAAGAACAAAAGAAGAGGCCAAATTCGAGCGAGACAGAGAGAGTCTGCGAGATTAGAGCCGTCAATCCCCGGCATCTCTAGCACCTTAGCGAGGCCTCCTTGAGGGATCAACCACAAAGTTGTAATAGAGGCGAAGGAACTTTTTCTAGTTCGCCGCCGCACTCTGCTGCCCTACCCACTTCTTATTCCATTCTCTCAGCAGCACCAGAACTGGGTTTGAGAGAGGTCTAGGTGGGGGTGATCGGGTGGGTAGGTGGGGCGTTGAAGAACTTTCCCTGAACTCTCGTTAGCTTTGCGTCTCCTGCTTTCATCTCAGGTCACTGTCAGTGGAGGGTTTATCTCGTTAGAAGCGGCCCTGAGATGAAACGGGGACTGTTGCTGCCAAACACTAAGGGGCCAGCCTTCCGGTGCTGCTTTGTCTTCCTCAGATACCTCAGAGTGAAATTTTTCTTTGTGCTAAATATGGGTCATTTAGTCCTGAGATGTGCCGTCTCTACCTGATTAATTAACTTGTAACTGGAAAATTCCACAAAGCGTGAAAATTGTAAGGAATAAAACTGATTCCATATTTTATTCTTCATAATTGAATGGGTAAAGAAAAGAAAAGCTACTGCTAGGGAATAAAGAGAGAAACTCTATTATGACTTTGTATCCTGGCAGATATAGCAGCTAGTCGCACTGGGGGGAAAATATTTCAGCCGGGCCGTGATGAATCCAGAGGCATACCTAGAAGACGTGTTTGGATCAGTCAGATAAAGACACTGTCAGGAAACAAAGATGCTGATGAAACTGACAAAAGACACATTTGTTTGGTTCTGATGTGCCACCAGAAATCTGACAGTTATTGAAATGGCTTGCTTTCATGAAAAGCCCATGTTTTCTCACTCATGTTATTTGGTTATTGTCAATCTCCTCATGCCATTGTTGTTGCAAGGCCTGGTTGTACGATAGCAAATTCATCCCAGGCTGCCCAGATAATAAAATTGTAGCAGTGATGGTAGACACAATGGCAAAGCAAATGACTATCAGAGACTGGGCTTTATCTAGAGGCTGTCAGCCTTCCCATGCTGCACACAGGTAAGTCTGATGACACTGATGGCTCACTCAAATCATCCATTTATCTGCTTTGTTATAGTAAATGTAATGCTCAGCAGCATCTAATTTGCTCTTGCTTTTACCATTTTTTTTTTTACCAATTTTTTGCCTCACAATGGAATCAGAAATTCATGTCACTGAGCAGACAATGAAGAGACAGCTTTGAAGAGAAATGATTTCTGCAGACATTATGCAGCACCAGATGCCTTGGTGTTCATTGTATCTGTGCCTCTTTAATTTGGTTGCTAAACCTCGGTGGAGCATAATGCAGAGCTGCTCACTTCTGAAAGCAAAGCCTGGATGATTTTTTTTCCACACAAAACTGGTGTTGATATGAATCACTGTGGTATAACATTAACATTAATGGTGCTGTGTCTTCCTAGTTTATGCTTTCATGGCAGTTGATTGTACTCTAAATTATTTGCTGACTAAAATTACAGTCACTGTTAAGTTCAGCCGTAAGAACTGAATATACGCATTATGTACTGAATAGCAATGTGACTGCTACAGTTCAATATAGGGACATGAAGGTCTAGAGTTAAGCAATAAAGTTGGTGATGGTAAAAAGCAAGAAAACAGGGCTGAGATGGAGTTAGAGCTCAGATTTGTGTATTCAGTGTAAACACACACACAATGCCAGGACTGTGTATATATGTATGTGTGTACTGTATATATATATATATATATGTGTGTGTGTGTGTGTGTGTGTGTGTGTGTATAGGAGTGTATATATGATTGGTTTATATTGACTTAAAGCAACACTAGCCATATGATACAATTAACATAAGTTTAGAATACAATAGAGATTGTTGATTGGCCCAAGGTTGAAAGTGATGTTGCCCTTTGTTTTCTTTTCAATGATTTTTTTCTATACCAGTGATAAGGTGTATAATTGTAGGTATTCGCATACAAGTATAATTATCTACTCTGTTGTTTTTTTACAACGTGGTTCTCATTGTTGCCATGGTCATAGAATGGAAAAGTGGGAAATAGCCATGCACTTATGTGACAGCAGGAGCAGCCCTTGGGCAGCCATTGTTCCTTTTTAGGTGCCATCGCTTTGGTTTCACCTCTAGATAAGTGCTGTGTTTTTTATATTCTGGCTTAATGGGGGGCTTGTTGTGCAATTGTTTTACCATACTCTTTGTCCTGTTGGACCCTAGTGTTGTAGTGATGAGAGCGTATCCCCGGAACTAAGCCCATTATATTGAGTAAAATCTTATCATAACCAATAAGAATCATGGTGTAACCTTTAACTGTTCAGTGCCTTTCCATGGGTTGTTGGGTTGAGATGTTGAGCAGGGTGAGGGATGTACTGTCTTTGTGCAAGTAAAGTGTTATATCAGTGATGACTCTTACGCTTCCTTTGTCTTATCCACATGTAATCCAACACTGCGCTTTGAGGGATGTTTCACAGAGCTCAGGGGAACGCTGATCCATCTTGGTGCTAATTAGAGATGTCTCAGTTTTATTGGCGTGAGAAGGACCGGATACCGTTCATAACGTCTGCTCTGGGGCTGGCGTACGTGCTCGGGGATCTATTCCTCATCAAATTTCCGATAACTAAATATAGCGATAACACTCCTGAGGGCAGTCTTAATGACATTAATGGGTACAACAGCCATGCATCACTGTAGCACCTATAATAACAGTAAGGAATGTCTTCAGGGGGGTTTCAACATTTGCAGCAGTTACCAATGCGTGTGTTCCGAATGAGAAGTTTTCCTTACAACAGCATGCATGGCAATCATCAGTATGGTGAACACGTCTTCAGCCAATTACCTTGCTTGGGTGAAACTACAGCACTTGTTGATTAAACAGTGTAATGCCTCATACTTATTTTGAACATTTTATTCTCTATTCCTGCTTTTCACAGCTGCAGTAAGACTTAACTTGCTTTCTGAGTCTCTTGTTACGAACCCTGGTGATAAGAAATTCTAACTTAATTACTAGAAAATTTCAGAAAGACATCACTGCGCCTCCAGCACAGTCGCAGTAGTTTGACAGATAAATTGTAGAGAATGCAGTGCACAAAGGATAACTGTATTGACACCAAAAATGGAAACTACCTAAATAAATAAACACACCATAAATCAGCTTAAAGAAATCACAAGTAAAAGCAGTCAAACAGTCATTAGTCTGATCCAAGAATAGCTCGACCTGTGAAAATCACATCCATGCCCACGTAAATCCACTGCACCTGTCAGATGTAATTATATTGTACAAAGTGAGCACGCTAATTTGGTTGTGCTAATTTGCGAGACGGATGATGTGTTATATTAAGACTTAATTGCTGAAGTTGTAATTTAATATAACAATTTGTTTTATATTAAAAGTATAAAATGAAAGCAGACATCTATATCACATTCATTTGCACGAGGGTAACAGGAATGAGGTGATTTATAATATTATGAAAAAGTCTGTGAACTTGTGGGTGTGGGTAATTTCACCTTAATGAATGGTTTGTCCCCTGTACTTTATAAGAACCTCACCTGTGTTTAAGGCTGATTGGATTACACAGACTATATCATGAGAGAACCTGACGCAAAGAGCTTCAGTTTTCATAGAGCCAATGGCGTATTTGAATGGCAGGTAGGAATTTTAAATAAGAGTGACTAAAAGTGCACCAATCAATATTTGTATTTTCACAATGGGTCAAATAAGTATGTGTAATGTGAAAATGGTTGCTTGTAGTGATGAACCCACAGAGAATTGCTGCCTCTTGCTGTTTCGCTCAGTTTCTATTAGCGGTGGGAATCTCTAATAATGTTAATAGCACTTTCTTCAGTGATTCCATGACTTCAATTTTGGTCTCATTGTAGAATGTCGGGACTGCTGTGTCAGCCTCAACCGAGTATCACTCTCTCCACTTCATAACACTGCAGCAGTGACAATAATTTTCCCACGGCGGGCTGCCTCTACAAAATGTATACAGCGGAAACACTGTAGACATAAAGTTGCCGTCTTGTTCATAGCTCACTTATGAAATCCTACTGCACCATGGAGTGTTTCTCCTGCCGGACTGCTGCCGCTGTCAGTCTGCTTTAACTTGCCATAACACTGGTAGTTTCTGCTTCAGCTGTGAGCATTCCTGTGACAGGCATGCAGCTCTCAGCAGACAGGAAGTCACGTGACAACGGAGCTGAGAATATCGGAGCAGACAACAGAAACGTGTCACTCTGCCCTGACTCGCTCTGTACTCTAAGACAAGTGCTGTTCTCTTTCTCCACTGACACAAAAATAAAGCAGTAGTAATTAAATGCTAAAAAATAACCATTATTTATTTCCATGTTATCTTCTGGCAAAGCTACAGGCAGCCACTGCACCTGAGCTTTAGAGCCGCATACGGCTCCAGAGCTGTGCGTTCTGTTATCATTAATGCTTAGAAAATAGATTTTTGACATTGGTGAATTTCAGAATTCAGAATTGCATTGCGATGCATCTAAGAATCATTTCTTCCACCCACCCTTAATTAGTTGGAGCATTTAGTCTCTTCAGTTCATTGTTTTGGTTTTGTGGGCCACAGATTTACTGTTTGGTTCACTGTCACAGCCTCATCGACTTGTTTCAGCAGCAGTTGACGATTCATTGTAGTCACTATCTGCCTAGTAGCAAATGGCTAGATAGATAATTCTGTCAGGGGTTGGCGGAGCCTCAAAACAGAGCTAAAGGGAGCATGCTAATGTTGCTGCGTGTCTCTGTGTCTCAGTAAATAGGCAACTATTTTCTAAAATGTTTGTCATGATGTGTCATTGTTGAGTTGTTCACCAGTTTGTTCCACTGTTTCCAAAGTGGTCAAAGAGAAAAAAAAGCTGTCTGAGTTATGTTTTATGCAAGTTGTAGGTCGCAGGTGTGGTTTTAAAATTTAAGAAAGATAATGTGAATATACTTTGATTATGCAACCAATGAATCTGTTGCCTTTGTCACCAGCATATTAAGCAGTAAAAACACAGACAGACAGATAGATAGATAGATAGATTCTGTAGCTGCTGTTTATTTTTTATTCTGGTCATGACCAAAGTAGTTGAGACAAAGCAAAGTTTCAGACTGGAGTTCCCAGGCTTTACTTAAAAGGATTTCATCACACAGCAGAGAGAGGCTACTGTGAGTCAACACTTCTAACAGCTATACCCTTTACTATACCAGCAGAAATATATAAATAATTCCACTACAGCGAGTGTCTCATTTGTCATTTGATGGCTTGATGAATGCTTCAGAGGAGTTCCTATTGCTGGATGTGAGGCGCATCCATAAAAGAGCAGCATTCATTAGTTGTATATCACACACATATTGAAATGTCATACAGACTACTGCGTTGCACCGTGAAAACAAATTACACAAACAGGTGAAAAATTTCTTGAACGTTGGCATCTTTGCAAGTGACACTCTCACTTTTTAATGTCTGTCTTCCTGCCTGGAAAAGTTTGGAAGACTCCATATTGGAGTGATTTCCGTTCACATCTGTAATTCTTTCTGTAACATGTAATTCTGACAAGTCCTTTTGTTATGTAAAACGATTAAATGAAATTAAAGTACAAAGCTGCTGATAGCATCAATGGTTTACAGTGGGTATGTGTAATGAAATTTCTTTTCCCAGAGAATCGATGAGCTCTATTCCCCCGGTGGACTGTGTAATTACAAAACCCTCATTAGATTATGAAACTACACAGCATATGGTGTGAGGAGGAGATTCCTTTGATGTGCGCTTGTAATGACTGCAGCAAAAAAAAAAAAAAAGAAGAAAAATGAGAGAGAGAGAGAGACTTGCCTGCCTTTACTTCATTTAAATCTCTTGAAAGAAATGAAAGCTTTGAAAGCGAGGTTTTCTGTTTTCAGCTCTCCCACCCCTGGACACTCCTCCGACTCCGCTGAAGTGACTCAGATACTGACCTGTGAGTCTCGCAGTGACCTGAATGTCTGACACGCCAAGGCCAGCAGTGTCATGGCCTTTTGATTCACAGAGAATGTTTGTCATTTGGCTAAAGGATGCCTTCAGTAAAGAAGAGTGAAGCTTGATGTCTGAGGGAAGCGCCTGCTCTTCATAAAATATGAGAGGAATGCTTTAGGCAGCACCTCACAAACTCAATGTTTTGAAAAAGATGGCAAGCTGGGAAACACAGTCATTCAGTGTAACTATGTTTGACAGGCAGAGACAAGGAGCAATGTCTACAGCGAGCACAGAGGGTATGCTCCAAAATGAAAACCAAGGTCCGTTTAAAAAAGGGAAGAAACAATAGCAATATACCATTTTCACATTCTTTTATTTGTCTGTGTCTGCAGCTGGAAAACCCCTCGATTCCACTCTCACCTCTGTTGTAGATACATTTTTACACGTAATTTCCCAAAAGAGAGGCATTTAAAAAATGAGAGGTGTCAGCATTGCAACAACAATAAAAAAAGGAAAATCCTCACCAGTAATCTGGCTTCACCTCTTGTTAAACTGAGAGTTGAGATCCAAATTGACTTACAGGCTTGTTGCTGGTGGGCCCCTTTATGACAAGGATATGAAATTTTTTAATAAGCCTGTTTCCCAGAGCAATGAAAGCTAATTTCTCACTGGGGTCCTCAGCTAAAAACATTTAAGAATCTCTCATCTAGACAACAGGATTATGTGTAATATTGGAAAATTTGTAGGTGAGAGTCTGATGAACCAGGTATTCATTTATGGGGGGATTTTGACAGTTGAGCATGGGTACAGGTACTTC
The DNA here is from genome assembly GCF_001640805.2 of Lates calcarifer. NCBI lineage: Eukaryota > Metazoa > Chordata > Actinopteri > Centropomidae > Lates > Lates calcarifer. The sequence continues at coordinate 14,034,469 of NC_066850.1, forward strand.
AAATCAGCAGCAGGCTGCAAGGGTATCCAATGTGTCAGTGTTTCCCTGTCACTTAGGGCTGCAGGGAATAAGCAGGCTACAGTTTCTCTAAATAATCTTCTTAAATCATACATCCAGGCAAGATATCACACACTCAACTCTATTGTTTCACTTGTCACATCCACCATTGTTACCCTCAAAACTGTCCCATGTAAAATAACTAAACCTACCCTTTGGCAAGGGTGCTATGAGAAAGAGCAGTTGAGCAGTGAAGTGGCAATGAATAACTTTTTTGTTTTAACTTATCACTATGAAATAAATTTTGATTGCACAAAGTAATGGCTACGGAATAATGACATTGTAGTTTAGGTTGGTTCTCTATATGCCTCACTTTCACTATGCAGTTCTGGCTGCCAACCTGGTATGACTTTTTGGGGAATATAAGGCTCAATTTATGGCAAGGAGGAAGCACACCTGCCACCATGCAACTAAAACAGTAAGAGGACAGCACTGTGTTTTCCCTGGTAGCTATCAGTAGCTTTCCCCAGGTATTCGAAATGACGGTTGGACAGTGGAAACTTTACCTAGCAAAAGAAAGAGCCCCATTGTTGGAGGAGACTGAGAAAGTGAAGAGGGATGTGATAGAAACTGTAGTAAAACAAGAGCGAACCTTGAACAAGCATTCACTTGATGGAGACTAGGACAGGAATTCAGCCCTGGACTTTTCCTCTGGGACTGACTTTATGGATTTTTTTTATGGTTCACCAGCCCACTGAAATTTGTCTTGGACATCCCTATGGACTGTCTGACTATGGAGAAGGCTTCTAGTTCTAGTTCAAATTGATATTCTCACAGTTTGTCTTGCTTTGGACAGTAGCCAAGCTGATAGCAGTAGCTATGTTGCTAATGCTACCACTAGCAGCTAGAAACAAACCAATGGTTCATTGTCTGTTTGATAATCTAAACACGTTTCCAGTGGTGAACTTTGTAGAGAGCAGTGGTGAAACTTAGTATATCCTTCTTTGCAAAAGTGGTGTCAACATTAATACCACTTGGAAATGCCATGGAAAGTCATATATTGTGCAACAGCCGAATCATTGATTACAGTGGTTCTGCTCAAAAATGGCGGAGAAACAGGCTGGTTTGCTAGACAGCACCAAGGTTCCAAGAATCCTGGAACGGAACCAGTTCAAGGACCAGAGCTAATGTGGCAAAGAGTTTTAAGAGTGACAACGTTCACATTACACATCTTTTGATCCTTTGTTGATATAAAACGTAGATTATAGCAGCTTTAATTTACAATCTCACTTGGGTGTTTGCGGCAGATGAAACAACCTGCTGTTGTCTCCTGCCTAGTTAGAAAATTGCTGCCGAAACTGCAGTGACTGTTTCTGTGATGAAGCATCAGCTTGTGATTTGGGACCACTTTCAGTAGGAGTAAACTGCACCAATTCCCCTCAAAGGACTAACAAAAAGTAAAGTCATCATCCACAGGATTGTTTCATTTTTCAAAGAAAAAAGATTGGACTCAGAATGGGTCAACATGATAATAACAGATGGTGCTCTTGTTGTGGAAGGGAGGGTGAGAAAAAGAGACCATGATTTGAAACAATTTAACAAGAAACTACAAAGCAGGCATAAATCTGTCGCAGGGCTGTGCATTTCAAAATAAACTGACCATTTTGCTTGCTGATTTACATCAACATGTGTCACTTCTCAACACTGCGTGATTTCACCCACTGTGATAACAGGAGTCAACGGGCTTTTTTCAGAAGTGCTGAAAACCAACTTTGCCTGTTGATTTGATAACTTCAGCATCCCCTCTGAGGTGAGGAGTTTGTAAAGGACCCTTGATGTTACTGTGGAGTTTGAGATGACAGCACAGCAGCAGACCAAACATGACTGAACCCACACTGAGTCATCAGACAACTTAAAACACTTTGTGCAGCTGTGTGGGTCTGAAGGTTGGATGGATGGATTGGTAAAATCTGCACACTGACAAACAGGCTTGGACTATTTTTATACATGTAATAGAATTTCTCTGCAGATGCTATAAGACAGGATACACTGTCAAACATGACCTGCCAGTCTGTTTAGTACACATAGCTAGATCTAGGCCCAGTCAGTCCTGTCAACACCACCACTGAATAGAGTTTCCACAATTACCAGCTGAATCAACACCTCTCTGACACAGTATCAACAAAACCTAAATATACTGCAGTGAGCTTTATACAGGCAGAATTTATTGCAGGGCTGTCGTATTGGATAGGGTTAAGATACAGGAGGTGCACCTAACAACCTGACAACTCAGTATAGATTATAACTATTCATTCAACATTTTACACGATAAATAAAAATAGTAAAAATATAAAACATGGAATTATAGATTTATATGCATGACAGTCATTTGATAATAACAAGGAATTTGGAAATCTGGTAACTTTTACAGAATCCTGCAGTCCAGTTCACTATACTATCTTTGGACTGGCAAAGCTCAACCTGTTACCTGCAAGTATCTTTTAATGCTGGACCAGACCTGACTCATAATTAAAGATAGGCTCAATTGCTGTTGGGACAGTGAAGGCAAAAGCTTGGGGTGCAGGATACTGACGCACAACAGCAAGAAATCACCGTTGATAAAAATAAATAAATATGCACAGATAGTGCATGCTGTGGAGGCAGAAACACTCTCCATGATTTCATTTTTTTAGATTGTGTTCACTTGTTTTTCCTTCCACTGAGAACCATTCACATAGAACACTTTACACATAACTGACCCTGAATACCCTCATGTCTTAATTAAATCTTTAGATGAGACTCTTAGCTTTAATGTTATCTTACCTTCTGTGTTTTTCTAAATACTAACTAAAATACTACTACTTTGTATTTGTCTATTCAAAAATGAGTGTTGTCGAATATGCAGAGAAGTGTGTAAATGAATTAGTCTGTAACCTAATTGTTTGCACAAATATAACCAGCCCCACTGATATGCCTACACAGGTTGGCATGGCTATCCATAAAGCCACACTGCTAGCATGGCTAAGAAGTAGTCATTATTTGCATACAGATGCTTTAAAGACACAGGGTTTTAGTTACACAACCATAGTTTATTACTGATGTCATCACTTACACAGACAAAGGAAGTGTTAGCGATACCTACTCAAAGGTGATCAGCAAATCATACTTGAGTAACTATTTGAAAACAGTTTTGGTTGGAACGTAGTTGAAGTTATCACCCAGCTGGTGACCAGATGCTGCGTGTTTTAATTTACACTGCTGTTCTCTAGAATCGGAACTCCAGAGCTGTGATACAAAACCAAAATCTGTTATAAGTGGCAGGAATGGCAGAGTGATTTTCAGAGGAAAAATAAACCACGACTGGATCCAACTTTCTGTCTGTTAACAGCTGATAGGTTTGATCAGTTTATACTTTTTACAGCATGGGTGCAATTCAGCAGTAAGTATTAATGATATACTGATGAATGTGGTTGTGTATTACTTTGAAAATCACCCAGAATATCCGCTGCCTAGCCACATGTTTTCATCAATATTTGAACCTTTGAAGCTACACTTTGTCAGAGATGAAAGTCACAATGGACTGATAAAACGAAATCACAACTTGTATAGATGTTTGCGATGCTTACAACATACTGACCTGCTGTTTACCCTGGTCATCTTGTGATGCAAAATCCCCTGTGAAGAACATAAAACTACAAATTAACATTTAGGTAAAGTTCACCGTTGTATTCCACTACAAGCAGTACAATGTCAGAGAATAAATCCTGTTGTCCGGTAAGGCTAATCATATGGAGTCCTTCAAAAAGAAGTGTTGAATGATCAGTACTTTTAATAGGATCTACTCCTCTTTTTGATGTCCGTAGAGTTCAAGAAGAAGCATTCAGAGTTTTCCAAAGATTAAGTGCAGTCCAGAAGAAAGGAAGTCTCTATTTACAGAAAGGTCCTCTGCATTACTCTCTTCTCCTTTGATGATCCAACACCAAGACCAGAACTGTTGATTTGCCTGTAACAGAAGAAAATTGTGTTAAAATGAAATTAAAGCCATCAGAGCTATGCCAGCATGTAAACACCACCCATGTTTTAAGAAATCTAGAAACACTGGATATTCATTTCAGTATGCTGAAATAATACAGATATATTCTACATAATGTCTGTCTTAATGATATAATACACACAAACACAGAGAAAACAATAGATTAAAAGAAAAGAGCATGACCTACATTAATACAACTCTGCATTATCAACAGAAAATCCAGGAAAGAAGACATGAGACTCCCGCCCACACTGATTGACATGTCAAAGATGTTGTCAAAACATCTACAAAATCAGATAAATTTTCATAATTGAGACCTCTTTTCATTCTTGCAGTTTACTTTTTAGGTTTTCCACTATTAGGAAAAATATGACTAAACATTTTTATCTTCTTGGATACCTGGGGCAGTGGAAACAAGCCATGAACACAACACTGACGGTTTAGGAAACAGTTGCCAATTTAGACACAAATATGAATCAACATTCGCATTCATTAGGAGTCATGGCCTGGTCATCTGACTGATGTTAGTCCCATATAGACTCTCCTTTTAGCTCTGTTTTTGTTCTCCACCAACGTCTGGGGGAATTATCTAGCTCTTTAGCTGCTAAATGCTCAACTGCATTATGTTCATGAGATACCCTTCATACAATGAGTTAGTCAGAACATAAACGTAAATATTGATTATAGCAGCTTTAAGGTTCATCCTCTGGGTACTCCCAGCAGTTTTCATGAAAATATGATCATTTGTTCATGATGTTAGGAAGGGAGAACCTATTTTAAATCAGCAATTCAATGAATTCTACCATCCTAAGCAACTGAAAACTGCCAACAATTTTGACAAGATAATGTCAAAATTTTATTTGTATTTTTGGTAACATCATCAGCTGCTTAACAAGAACCATAAATTTGCCTTTTCACACAATCTACACAGGTCAAACTCCATTAAGGTCACATTTTGGAAAGCACCTGTGGGATTCTTTCAGATTCAGTATCATTCCAGTACCTGGAGGACCTATACAGTAAGACTTAAACTGGCCTGAACTATCAGCATCTTGATCTATCAGAATGTTGTACAGTATTCAGGATAAAGGATGCTGCAGATTGGGTTTGTGCTCCACACTGAGGCTTTCTCTCCCCTAGTTCAATGCTGTCAGATACTCTGAAGACCTCCATTCTCCTTGAGATTAAATTGCCTGTCATGAAGCGCGGTGGCTGACTGGCAGCTCCTCTGCTCTTCCAAAAGTACATTCTGGAAAAGACTCTCGAGGAACATAACATAACAACCTTCATAACGACGTCCGCTATCGATTCCAACCGTCTGTCAGCTGCCATGTAGGTTTGACGGACTGAGGGAAGCTGCCACCGAACTTGTAAGGCTCCATTGTCGATGCTGAACTTTTGATAGGAAACAGACAGCTCTGACAGCCTGGTTAGATTAATTCACAAATGGGTCGTTTGACACCGAACAGGGCAGAGCAGCAGCGTGGCACTGCACAGTATCATATAAATCATTCTCAATTATGCAGAAAAGCAAAACAATCCAAAAACCATCAGGCCACCACTTGACAAGAAAACCTGCATAATCATATCAAACACAGGGTAAAGAGTTTCCATAAATTTAGGGTTGTTGCAGCACTTTGCTGGTTGCTGAACAGGCTGCAATAAATTCTTCGCTTTACAGAATCATTTACATTCCTAGCTGTCACTGTGATTAATGTGGTACTAATTTGAGAATAATTCCACGGTGAAACGACAAAGAGCAGAGCAGCGTCTTGTCAGAAGAGAAAATGTCTTCAGAGAAGGATATACACTGTATCTTACCTCAGGGAGGGGGGGGGGGGGGGTGATCATTAATAGTATTTGAGTGACTGTCTGAAACAATGCTAAAAATACAGACAGGAAAACTAAGTCTTCAGTGGGTGTTGCGTTCGTTTAATTGGTGGCTGACAAGTGCTAATTTAACTGGCAAAGGATTCATTTCCATTTAGTGCCTGAAGTAAGGTTGGCTGAAAGATTTAACACAGCAGGTGCATGGGCTTGTGTTTGTGTAATTCAGCCGTGTAATTGGCACACTGCAGTGCCCTTCTCAGCAATATGTTTTGTGTTGTAACTACCGAGACCGGAGATTTTCACAGAATGGCCATTTTAAAGCTGCACTAGGCAGGATTTTTATGTGAGAATCTGCCTGTAAAATAAGCAGAAACAGTAAGCAGGGACCCCGCCACTTCACCTTTACTCAAATTAAGTTAGTCAGAGCTAACATGGAATTATGACCACAAATCAAAACTTATAATGACTGTTCTTGAGGAAAATTCATAGGAGAGAAGTCGTGCCGCATTCATTTTAATGGTAGCATAGGAATTTAGCAGATTAGCATGAAGGAGAGGGTACACTTATAGGAGGAGAAAATGTTCAGTGTTCATTTGTCAGGCTCACCTAATGTTATGACATGAAAACCTGCACCTGCTACTAACACAGGTAAACAGTACTGTGAGAGGCATTGAGGCTGTTGTCACAGTGAAATTGCACCAGAAACCTTTTCACCTCTACTGCCCCAAGTAGCAGTAAGAGTTGATTTTTTTGAGCTTTGAAAGGATTCACTGCTCAGAAATTTTGTGGTGTGACACAAATCAACTAAACCAGCAGGTTGGATAACTATCTCCTTCAGCCCTCACGTCAACAGATTTTGTATAAAAGCTCTCTTTCTATAATCGTTTTAATTAGTTTAGAGTTAAAAGAGCAATCACTCTTTATCACTAGAGTGGATTTGGTGTTTGGATTTGGTTCAAAGAGACCAGAAGAGTGTTGTCTCCTCTATAGACAAATCATCCAGGAATTTAAAAGCCCTAGTTGAACTTGAATATGAATATCACGCCAATATTTTAAGCTTATTAAAATGATAGTTCTGATTCAGGGCCTCAAGTACTTAGATCAAGGTTCTTGTATGAGATACATTTAAAACTAAGCTACATAACTTTTGAAATGCTATGTTTCCCAGTTCACTGTGCTCAGTAACTTTTCTGCTATAGTCTTATTTGGTCTGGTATGACCAATAGCTTATAGGGACTAATATAAGATAATGTTGATTTGCTTTAGATATTGTTGTGTGTGTTATCTATTCTTTTGTACTTGTACACCATGTCTCACATGTCACAGATAAACATCTCAGTAGTTTTATCCCAAAAGTAAAATAAGCAACTGACTCAGGAGCAGACTGGCTCAGGTTGCCACTTGTGGCTGCCATTTAGCAAATGTTTAAAAAATATCTGACATTAATCATCATCTCATATCTTCTACTACTCATGACATTTTCAGGATGTAGCTACGAGTTGCCTCTGTTCTCACCTAACAAAAGGTTATTAGAGATGTTTGAATGTTTGAGTTTTAGTTATTTATTGTATTACTGCAAATTTTGAAAGCGAGACCAATTCTGATTTGATGGGATTCTGAAGGACTTGGTTCAACAAGCAAATGCAATCCAAGATTCAGTTAGGATAAAATGATAATGAAGACCAACCCAAACATCTGAAACAAAATCATGAAAATGGGCTTAATCTGTATAATCTATGGTAGTGAGAATGAAAAACACCTGTATAGTGCAACCTCGGTTTATTATTGGTGGATTACATTAGAGCCACTATGTGTAGAATTTCAAATTTTCAGATTCTGGTAACCCCAGTGGGGCCACACACTTTGGCAGGAAGCAGCATTGTCGTAGAAAGCACAAATTTTTCCTGAAATGATCTCATTTTTCTTAAAAGTGTGCCATCAAAATAATTTAGTAGATACGATGAAACAGCAGCACTTTAAAATCCTCTTCAGTGCAACTTAAAGAGCAAAACAAACCTTCCAGAGTTTTTGGCTTCAGTGCACTATTGATGTTAGCCTGCTGAAACCAGTAATATGTGTATTTTTTTCCAGGCTTTTGATTAGCCAACATGGCTTAAAGGTTAAGGTTATATCGCCAGTTGTTGGTTTGGCATACTCTTGACAGTGCTTGACAGTGTTCTTCATGTTTTGATGTTGATGCATTTTTTTTTGTTTTTGTTTTTTGAACAAAAGAGGAAAACTCCTATTTTAATATGTATGTGTGTATGTCTGGACTAAGCCTGAAAAACTGTAGACTTCCTCATCTGCTCAAGCAGAATTGTGTCTGGTATGTGCAAGATGAGCACGGACAGACAAATATAAAGTTTAAAGAGGAGTACAAACAGTGTTGTAAACAGCAGTGCTGTTTATACAGAGCACTGTTGTTAACTAACATTAGATCGTTATTCACTCTTATCCCTCTGGTATAAAGCAACTCACTGTATGCAGTCTATTCATGTCACCTTTACAATTTCTGTGCTTACAAATTTAAAAGGCCTTTTGCTGCCACTTGGGTGCTGGAAATGTACAAAAGTTAGCATAGCAGTTCAGCATCTTTGCATGCCAGACACTGTTTATTACTATGAAATTTGTCCAGGGCTTTGTAGTAGCCAGTCACTGTATTGTTTACATTTTGAATCCTCAAGGTGCTTCCAGTCTGTATGAATGCATTTATGATACAGAGCGATAGAGGTCAGTATTGCTAGAGGTTCCGGGTTTATGTTGTGCTGTTTTCCCAAAAGCTCAGCAGAGGTGAAGAAGAAAGCGTGACCCTCCGCTGCTTTAGGCAGTCTGTAGAAAGATTTGAAACTTAAGAAACTTGTTTCTCTGGCTGAGTTCAAAGGTGTGCGAGATAATTCCACTGGGTAATGCTGATGCTTTGAACAGGTTGCTGTTGTCTTTTCGGATCGCACACCTCTATTCACTCTTCACTCTATCTCTAGTGTAGTTACACCATTGGGAATGTTGGTTAATAATACCATTTGACACATCTGTTTTAATGAAAATAGAAAGTACCAATATACAGTAAATTATGTGCAAATATTCTATTTGTACAATGAAGTAATAATGATACACAGTAAGGATCCCTGTTGGGAATTCCTGTACTTTTCATTTGGAAGTTAGGTCCACAATGAATAAAGACAGTACAACCCTCAAATATTTAAAGACAAAACAACAACAAAAATAAGATTTATTACCTGGACTCCGCTATGAAGAATCTGACGTTACCAAAGCTGGTCTCTGTCCGCGGAAATCTTTCCAATCATCCGTATTACAAAAGACAAACAAAAGGAAAGATATATTTAGCTTTCACACTTTAAGGTCTTATCAAAACCTGATGATTACAAAAATCTATTTCCAGACATCACCAGACAGGATTGTCTAAGAAGCATGGACCACTAAAAGAAAAAAAATAATATATATCCCATTTTGAGGTCCCGACAAGTCCCTGAATCAATAGCCCCAGGCTCCAGGCTCCTGGCTCCAGGCAGGTGTGGTGCGGGCAGTTTAAATAATTAAGTACATGGAGAGAGGCAGAACTGAAGTCCACGGGTCGTCATAACATAGTGAAGGATACGGGCATCATGTTACAACGTTAAAAGCAGGTAATTGGAGTGAGTAATTGGCCAGTTTGGGTGCTCAAAGTGGCCTGAAAGTGCTAAGGAGACATGGCAGCCCATTGATTACAGGCCCCCATGGGGGTCCGAGCACCGACTGCAAACATTAGCTGTTTTTCGGTAAAGGCAGGGCAGACGACTGTAACAAAAGCCACGGCCTCTTGACTTTGAAGAGTTGTAGCGTGTAAGGTCATATTCAACAGGTTTGAATATAGTACCGTTTAAATGAGAGGTTTGTTTCCTGAACTTACCTTAGTAGTTTTGATCTTGTTCCCTGTAGCACAGCTCCAGCCCTTCAGATCAGGAAGTACTTTGCATTCCTCCCCATCAAGGCACGGATGCATCTGACACCACCACTTCTGCTCCACTATTGAGGCTAGCAAACAGACATGAAGGTCAGAAAAACATTAGAAATATAGACAACTCACAACTTGTAAATCACATATTGTAGATCCTGATTGGTAAAATAATATCCTCTAACACCCAAAACTGTCTCTTCTTCAAACTGACCTGTTACACATTTCAGTAACATCTCTTCCAATAAGGTTAGCTAATGTAATGAGTTCTTGGGAGGTAAAAAGTTAAACATTTATAGACCACACCCTCAATGAAAATTAGGGAAGACAGAACTGGCAACAAAGCAGCTGGGACAAACCACAAACAGCCAGCTTGCTAACACTAACAAAACAACATGCTAACGTAGCATCATTAAAGGCTGTGGATGTAATGTTAGCATTACTTTCAGTCTGCAATTTTGTGTTGCTTTCTGTAGCAGTGAGTTCAGGGTTGTTATGTATGTAAATCTTCCCCTAGATGTTCCTTAAAGGGACATTACTGTTAATGTTATCCAACATTTACATTAGCTTACATTAGCTTACTTTTTTGTTAATGTTGTCTTGCTGGCCTACAGGCGTTGCTGCCAAATGAAAGTTAGTCAAAATTAACACTGCTTCATGCTTAACACTGAACTTTAGCAGAACTTAAACTTAGATGACCTGTTTTTTTATTTTAGGACATAACTTGTGCTTAACTTACAAGCACTTTTCCATGATGTTATAAGCTTGAAATGAGGTGTCTCCTCAAACACCAATCAAATCATCAGAGGTGTGCCTCATCAAGCCATGTCACATTTTGACAGCTGTCTCAGGTAAGTGATGTAAGATTTGCTTTTTGACTGGCAATACTCACTAAATCTATTTTGAGCATTCAAACACACAAGATCTTGAGAGCCTTGTCACACGTATCCATGCATTGAAGGCAGGAACTGGAAAAATATGTGACTCATGTCATGTTAGGGGAAAACCTTCAGCTGTGGTGAGAACACCTACTCAGTCACCACCATAAAAGAGAGCATTAAGCTTCTGCTGCTTCATTGTATAGGACATCATTTAAATTTGGCAGATTACAGAGGTCATTATCTACATTCCACATCCCCCCACCAGCATTAGTGTTCTTCCTAATGAAGAGGATGGTTATTATAATCCACACATAACACCGGAGCCTCACTGGAGTAAATTGCACAGAATGGGTACTTTACAACACGAGGGAATCAATTTGTATCACGCAGCCATGGTTATAGCAGCAGTGTGGTGTAAAAAGTGCATCAGGTCAACTGCAAACAGATGGTGGATGTGGAACAGCAGCTATTAAAAAGCCACAAAGGTTTCTAGTGAAATGAAATGGGAGTATTGATAACCAAACGTACATAAAGTGCATGGGATACAATTCAATTGACAGTTAATGACGCTTTAAAAATATAAAGACTGAAAACATCTGGGAGTCGAGTATAGATTTATACTTCATTTTATTTTATTCATTGTAGCTGTAATTGCCCACAAAACTTTGCTTTGACCTTGAGCTCATATTCTAAGTACTCAGACATGAGTATATAGTTCTTATACTGTTAGAACATGATGCTTGAACACATGCTGATAAATCATCTGCTCTAATTTACAAAAACTTGAAAATTCAAGGGTTTCATCTTTTAATCAAATGTTAAAATGCCTTAATTTACAATCATGTGCCAGCATTGAAGACTACAGTATGAATGTTGGGGCTGAGTGTGTCTGGAATGAGTCCAGAGGCCACATACAGTAGTTCTGACAAGAGTGTGACATTCTTTAATTGAAAAAGTATAGTAGATTGTCACTTGTAATTTAGCTGCTAAAGGAGCACCCCAGCAATTTTACACATCAATTTCAGTTTTGTCATCAGTGGGACTTGCCATCCTGGAGGTAGATTTTTGAGGCTGATACTAATAGTTGAAAGTTTAAAGAAAAAAATCTGATGGTGATTTATTGGTATGTTTTTACCAATACCAGGATTTAAAAGCCTGTGCTGAGTCATTTTTGACTTTGTGTTAAAGTCAGCCCCTTGTAAACCCACCTGACTGTACAGAGATGATTTTCTGGGCTAACCCTTTAATAGGAAACCAAACCTTGTAGCCCTGTCCAACTGTCTACATGTGACCATATAAAGCTTTTTTCCAGGAAAGGTCATAGCAACATTCTACATGCTCAATATAACTTTCTCCTCCATATTGATGTAAGCCTCTTGTCCATCACATCTGAATCTGAATACTTCATCCACCACAGTTGAGTACACAGCTGCATCTCATTTATCAGGCTGAAATGATTCCACTGGACTTTACCTGTAAACTTCTTCTTTTGCTTATCTCAAAAGTTAGTGATTTTACTAGCCTGGAAAGCACTGCTCTATCTGTAGGAATACAGTGACTCAAGTGACACGCAGCAGTTTTTCTCCTCATGATGCTATAGTTGTTTGATACAATCACAATTTTAGTTGTAAGCCCTTTGAGTTTTCTTCACATATATAGCAAGCTTTTGGTTCATATGCACCAACTAGAATGTCTCATCATATGATTGAGACACTCAGTAAAATTTGCCGGTATTTTCTGGCTGCCTTTTTTGAATTAGACATTTAAATCTATTCAAGTTTTCTCAGATGTCTGGAGGTTCATTTATCTTCATATAAAGAGGAGACTGTCTCACACAGAGCTGAGCTAAAGGTAAATCCCTGGTTGTAGAAGAAAGAATAATTAAAAGGTTAAGCGCTGATCATTTTTTTCTGAGATCACCCGTGGAGCTTTAAACTGAGGCCAGTGGCTCACAGCTCTAATTTGCAGAAAATGTCAATACTAAAATGTCAAGGAATAGGTCAAACATGATTGGGTCTAGAGTTTAGCCAGAAACCTGCGCTTTTCAGACCAAAGTGACGTAGCCACTTCAGCAGAGTCGGGGGTCTGACCCATTAGCATGCTAAGAGACCCTCTGGGTCATTGACTTTACAGTTTGCAGTAGGCAGCTTCACATTCATTCATAGGTGATTAAAAAGGAGCCTCTTTGTAAGGCCTCAGGATTCATCAGACAGTATTCACTGGGTGTATTTCAGCAGGCATAGCAGGGACATGTCAGACTAAAGCTCATAGTGTCATTAAATCAGACGGGTTGTGAGGCATGATAGCATTTACCAGATGTTCATAGTATTATTGTTAAAGGTATATTGTATTAAATGTTTCTTTTTCTTTATGTCACACATTGTATCCCTTATCCTCCATCTTTCTAGTCTACACATGAAATTGAACTGAATACCTTGAGCATGATCTTGTGTCAGGGATGAACAAATGTTTTGCACTGCAGATAATTACTGAAATGCACTCAAAGCTGCTTCTTCTATGACCAAAAGCACATAAAAGTAATTAAATAGACTGTGCTGACTCAAATTCTTCTTTTCTTTTCAACTTTTCATTGCACCTCCAGCACCCTCCAGAGCCTTTAAGCTAGGTGAACGTTGAACACTTAAATCCCTCTGATTTTATAAACAAAAAATGTATTTATTATTTAAAAATATACTGAGAAACTAATTAAAAATCCTCAGTGTGTGGAGATTTTAAGTTCTACATATATATATATTTTAATATTTATATTTATATTTAAATGTATACATTTAAATTTAGCATCATGAAGTTATCACCGGTTCTTTTCTTTGTATCCATAATGAGGTAATAAAAATACAAAAAATTTGCAGATGTAGATTTGTTAACTGTACTTATATAGCACTTTTCTAGTCATATCGACCACTCAAAGCGCTTCACACTACATATCACATTCACCCATTCATACAGCACTTATTATATACACTGCTCTTTAACACATTCACACACCGATGTACACACGCATCAGTGTGTGGACATTTAATGACGCACCGCTCAACCTCCTGAGCAAGAGACACCAATAATCTAATAATCTAATCTAATATAGAACTACTTGTTTTTTCTTTGTAGTTGAAAAAGACAACAAACCGTGCTATTATTATAGGTTGTCCCCTGAGGGCATCTCTTAGAAATTCCATTTCAGTGGGGTAGTTTGTGCTGAAATACTGATGATCTAAGCAGAACTAATCCTCAAGATTTGAGGAAACGAGTCTCAGCAAAAAAGAACAACAACAAAAGAAAGATAACCCATGAAATATTTAGCTGCTGGATCGTACCATCTACACACGACGGGGCGGCTCTGGTGGTGCCGGCCACTTGCCCGGGAAAGCAGGAGCACTTGACAGTTTGTGACCTCTCCTCGATTTTGTTCTTGTTGCAGCAGCGATGCAACGCCACCACCTCGCAGGTGCCTGTTCGGACATGGTGCGCTGCTGGAGAAATGACAGGAAAAATGGGAAAATCAGCAGTGGTGCAATAATTATTACCCTCATCTACACACCCACTCTGCTGGCCTTGGATTGAGTCCCATGTGACTCTCTCTTGGGTCTCCGTTGCCTCCTCTGTATCCCTCTCATCTGTCTCAATAATGAAAAAATTACCAGGGAAAGCAGACTACCAATTTCTGTAAAAGGGTCCTTTTATAGAGGATTCCATTTTCCTGTCTTTATACGCATTTTTTCATAGTATCATTTTGTTTGAGTGGCTTAAAGTTTTTTGGGCTGAATGCTCATCTTCATTGTCTTTAAATCTAACCATTTTCATGGTTAAAAGCTATTTAATTTTCCACTTCCATAATGTTGGCAGAATCACAAGAGACAGATTACAAAAAGAATGGTCAAATTAGAAGCAGCGGAGGCTGAGATATCCTGACTTCTCTAATTTGAAGTCTCTAATTCAGTCAAGCTCCAAAAATGCTGGATTCTACATTTCACTTAAAACAACCAGTCTACTCTGTTTGTTAGACCCTCTGTAACTGGTACAGTCTGTATCCAATCTCACCATCTCCACTTTGTAATGCAGGCTTTTCATTATATATTTATTGTCTCCCACCTCAGGCCATGATAACTCTGATGACATCACTCTGACATCACCAGGTTTATTTTCTCAGACTTTACAAAACTCCCCAACAGAAATACAAGCCATTATACAACAGTTTTACACTGTTTAACCTATGGATAGCCATAGCAGACAAATTTGCTTTCCTTTTATGTTTTCTCAGTTTAAAGATCAGATCTTAATTTGACATAAAGAAAACGTAAAGAACAGCAGCAGCTGCTGTTATTATTTAACATGTATTAAAGACACAGTGAGTTTCAACCATGAATAAGTTCTCCAAACTAAAAAAAAAAAAAAAAGAAAAAGAAGTGCATGCTGGGAAGTTTGTTTATATGCTAATTTTGTTTCTTCAAAATCTTAATTCAGTGAGTAAAGTGAACTATCAGCAGTTCATTCATTCAACTCAAACAAAAAGACTTCATTAGAACAGCTGAATTAAGTCGAATCACCACAAAACTTACACATTTAAATTAATGCAGAAAGATAAGTTGAATTCACTAAATTCCTATATCATTTTTACAGTGCATGACTGATGTTAATGCAATGCTTTAATAGTGGACCCCTGGTTGGTTTGAATCATCAGTTGGTGGCAGTAATGGTAAAAGAAAGAAAGTAAAAGAAACCGCAGTGAATCTGCAGTAGTGAAAATCATGACTGCTAAAAAAAGTTGGTCTTGTAGATGTTAAGAAGACAGGACAGTCATATGCAGCGGCCAGAACCGTGTGAGCTGGAGAGGTTCCTGTGGTCCACTCAGATGCCTCACCAGCCGCACTGTTAGCAGCAACCTCTGGTTCTGCCGTCAGCGGCAGGAATTGTCACAGACCCTCTGCTCAACGAAAACGTGAGCAGAGTCCTGTTTTCTAATGTTTGCAGTCTTCCAAATTTGTCAGCATTGCGATTTCTCTTGTGGCCGTAATTTCTCCTAACTCCGGTCTGTTCCTGGTCTCTTGGGCGCTGAGCAGGCTGATAATTATACATCTGTATTCTGTCGTATGCATACGAATATACATTTTCAACCTCTACAGCTTCAAAACTTGAATTTGGATCCATATTTATTAATGCTAAACTTCTAACTGGGCCGGTCTCCCCTACGTTACGTCACTTCCGGTTTGTCGGTTTTAGATGCAGTAGGAAAATTTTCTCACAAAAACGGCTCTAGAAGTTGCTGTAGTGCATATATAAGTATATATTTTTTTAAATTCTAGTTTCTACATCATTTCCCTACACATTGATTCACTGTGGTCTCCAACCAGTAAGTTGCTCTTGAAGCCAAAATAACCCAGATGACATCATCAGGGTCATGGTCCCTTTAAGACCTTAATGGGATGGTAAATCTTTAACTGAAAGCAGACTAATTTCATTATTTTAGCGCTCTTTAAGCAGTGTAATTGAGGCAATCAATCAGGACTTGACATTATAAACATCATTAAGAATATTATTTTTATCCTAATCACTATGTGGGAAAAGGAAAAGGTGCCTTTAAATAAATGATAGTAAGAGTAAGAGATGGTAATGATTGGAACTGATATCATTCCAGATTTCCCACGACAAGCAGCAGCTCTTAAAAAAAATTCTGATATGTGAAGGGGAAAGTGCAGCGCTGCAGTATTTGGAACCAATTTCCAGATCACGCTCCATTGTCTGAATTATTTAGAGCCTGAGCTGCTCCATTCTCTTTTAATTGCATGTGACATTTTCATGAGGTGTCCTTCTGCAGAGATACTCACAGCCGCTGAGGTAAACAGTGAGTCTGAGATGACTGTGAGAAACCAGTCCTAACTGTCCGTACTGTAGTGGCTGAACTAAACCCCATTAATTATGCTTTTACTTCAGTGTGTTATATTAACAGACGGCAACAGTTTCCATCTGCTGTAATGAGCAACTGCTGAGACTAACAGTGATGGAATCAGTTGCTCTGCTGAGACAGAATGATATTAAATCTTAACATTACAATACCTCTTTTTCATAGGACTGAAAACATGACATTTACATTAAAATTAGCTGGAAATCTAATATTCCTCGCAACACATGTTTTTCCCTCCTTACTGCGTCTGGGTTGTCTGTTGTTTGTGATTGGATGACATCAAACATTTAACTGATGCCTGCTGCTAGAATAAGTGAACAGCGAAAAAACAAAGAGAGAGGAAAGTCCACCCCCCCAATACCACCACCACCCCGTCTTTCCTCATACATCAAAAATAAAGCAGGTAGTCGCCCAGAAGTAGCAGGATGCTTATTCACGTCCAGCCCAAACAAGAAAAGATATGAAAGACAAACACGCAGCAAGCTGCGCTGCTTTAGTTGTCTGTAAGAGAAGTGCTGCCAGTCTACCTCTAAAGGACGTGCTTCACACTGAGAGGCTGTGGTGTTTCTGACTGGATTGGGAGTTCTACTTGGATGCCTATTCAGCCTCCCCTGCCAGCAGATACAGAGAAAAGCATTCCACTCAGGAATCGGTCTGTCCTGCAAAGCCACTGTCCACCATTAAACAGGCTGTGCTGCCGCTGCTGGGACACAGAGGAACCATTTGGCTCTGGATGGGCCGCTGCTGTGGTTGTGTTTTCTAAATTTGTGTCTTTCAAAGTTTTTATAAGATGAGTATAATGCCATGTAATTCAAATAAAAGGATGCCGAGGTGTCCTGGGGGCCCAGTGGAGAAGAGACATGCCATTTAACTGCAGCGACCCCTGACTTTGTTGTATGTCGTATACCTCTCTATTTCCGTTTCTGTCACTATCAAAAAGGCGAAATGACAAAAAATAAACATTGGTATAGTTTTAACTCAGATGGCCCGGTTTCACTGGACAGTTTATTTAACCAGGACCTCAAAAAATTGTCCACAATTTGAACAAAAATGAGAAAACTCCCCACACACATTTTTGCTCATTGCTAAAATATTTATTAATTAACGAGTTTTCAGTCTGTTTGACCTTCACTGGGATTTATCCTTATTACCAGAACCAAAACTAAAATGTTTTCA
Organism: Lates calcarifer; assembly: GCF_001640805.2. Taxonomy (NCBI): domain Eukaryota; kingdom Metazoa; phylum Chordata; class Actinopteri; family Centropomidae; genus Lates; species Lates calcarifer. The sequence continues at coordinate 14,052,255 of NC_066850.1, forward strand.
CACAAATATCCAACAAATACTTGTTACATAATCCCTCAACTGTAAATGAAGGTGTAAGAGTACCTCGTACACTACCTAGCAAAACCACAGTGTGAAAATACAATATTACAAGTACATGTCCAAATTCAACGTCTTACCAAAGTATCACAAGCAAAATACAATGTCAAGTTGAGTAGGCTTACGTTAATATACAGTAGAGAGAACTAGTGTGTGTAACACATATTGCTCAAAGGACTCATGGAGTAAAAAAAAACCCATAAAATTTCATATTTTGTGGAAAATTCTTGGCCTTAAGTCCTTGACCCATAGACATCAGCAGAGTCCTTGTATTGCTGCAGTGATGCTGCTCACTGCTGCCTCCTTCAGCTCTGACTTGTTGTGGGGTCTCTGCCTTCAGTCATGTCTTCAGCAGGTGGAAGGCAGCTCAGTCAGATTGGGATCGGGTGATTGACTCGGCCAGTCAAGGTTATTCCACCTCCTCACCCTGAAAAACTCTTTTGTTGCTTTGGCTTTATGTTGAAGATTGTTGCCCTGCTGAATGATGAAATGTTGTCTAATGAGCTTTGATGCATTTGGTTGAATCTGAGCACAGGATGGTCCTCTATACCACTGCATTCATCATGTTGCTTCCATCAGCAGTGAAATCATCAATAAATGCCAGCTTCACTGGCAGCCACACATGTCCAAGCCATAACAGAACCAGCTCCATATTTGACAGATGTGGTGGTGGCTTTGAGTCACAAGCTGTTCTTTTTCCCCTCCACACTCTTTGCATCGTTTTGGTAGAGGTTGATTTTTGTTTAGTCAGTTCTCAGAACTTTGATTCAGAACTCTACCAGTTTCTTTTTGTGCACTGCAGCATGGTGTTTCTGCTCTCTTGACTTGCAGTGCAGTCATAAAGGTTGTTTCTCTTCACCATGTAAATGATTTTCTGGTCTTCCACAAGACTTCATCAGTCTTTCAGGTCATTCGCATTTTCTAGTTTTCCTGTGGGTGGCTTTTTTACAACATACCTAGGTGTTGATTTTGGCAAACTGACCATCTTGATCTCTCTCTGATAGAATTTTTACTTTTTCCTTTAGCCTCATTATTATCTTCTTCACTTGTATGGTCACCTCTTAATTTCTCACATTGACTGACAACTTCACCTCAGTCTAAAAGGCAACTCTCGGCTCTGAATCAACTCTGAGCTTTGTTGTGCAGCTAACATTGAAACCACACACAGCCAACCAAGAAATATTTGGAAATATTTGCAATCTGGGCACTCTGTGGGCTATAAGGGCTATATCTCCCACACTGTTCTTCTGTATTGACATAAACCAACTCAAATTAAAGCTGAGACTTGACACTTTAATGTAGTATCTATTATCAGAATGTATTGAAGCACAGCCTGAAAAAGAAAACATTTGCAACTGTCTTACAGTCTGGGCTGCATACTATTTCACTGATTTATTGCTAGTAATGCATTAACACATAGGCAGCTTTTAGATGAGATTATATTAGATATGATTCAACTTTACTATCATTGCCTATTCTGACACACACACACGCACAAACTGGTGTCATCATATAAAAAAATATATAAACGGTTTAGTTCAAACAGTCTTCAAACAGTTTTACCATGCAGACTAACTCTGTCAGATAGAATAACTGTAGTGGAGTAAATGGTACAATATTTGACTGTAATGTAGTATAAAGTAGCACAAAAGTACAGTACAAGTACTTCAAATTTAAGTACTTATCACAGGACTTGAGTAGACTTATATATGTTCCACCACTGGCTCAGATAAACTACAAGTTGCAGTTTGTTCACAAATTTCTCCAAGACTGTGTTGGTGTAACCCAGTTTTCCAAACCACATTTTAGTTTGGGATGATCTGATTTCTTTCCTTCGGGAGCATCTCTAAACAGCACTTCAGTCCTTCCTGAGAAGTCATTTTGATGTAGCATAAAGGTTTAAATGCTTTTTTTGTTCTTCAAACAGAAAAGTAAAATCTGGGGGTAGTGTGAGTTTGTGTTTGTGAAGTGGGTCACAGAATTTTCTTGCATTATAATTTTAAAACTAGTGGAGTTAATGTGTTGCATTTTGGGGGATGACAGCACATTGTTAAAAGTACAACATGGAGTGGAGTCGATATCTTCAATAAAGATAATGTGGAAAATAATGTGCATATTAACAATGCATGAAAAACAAGTAGTACTATCTCAGATATTTTTAGAATAAGTATTAAAAGAAACAAAAATTGGTATTTTGGTTTCATGAGAAACAGAACATGGCCTTGATGGATGGTTTTCTACTACACTAAAATTTGTTGTGATGTGAGTGTACAGTTTTAGAGTAAAAAAGGAAATAAGGAATTTGTATCAGAAGAAAACGTGATGATAGTCTGACTCCAGTTGCAAACCAAAGCCCTTGGGCATTTTATATTGCTTTGCCTGCAGCTAAAAGAAAAAAAAAAAAAGTTAAGCCTGTGTAAGTTTGTGTAAATGATCAGATTTCATGTGTGAGCTGACAGGTGCTTTCTGTGCTCGCACCACTTCTCACATAGAGGTAATCACATGTGGAGGCTGACACTATTCCCCAGGATCCTCAACACAGGTGTGCTGCAACTCAACTAAAAACCTTTTCCCAAAGTGGAAAGGTCTGATGGATCTGTTTGAGTGACATTCACCAACAGATTGTGTTTGAAAAATTAAGACACACTTTACTTTAGATATTTATATAATGATATTTTAAAGATTGCAGATTAAAGGTACTGAGGCAACATTCAGAGACAAGAAAGAGACATTTTGTACTTGTTGTCCATTTCTCTTTCATAAATGATCCTCCTCCTCCATATCTTCCCTGTCTACTTGCTCTAAAGTAGTCTTACCTTGAAGTTTGAAAAAAGCCTTTTACTTCTGGCCCTAGCTCTCACTTTTGTAATTGTTTTTCTAGCACTTCTTTGTATTACATGTTCAAAATATAGTCACTTGAATAGTTGGAGTGTTGCCCAGACACTGTGACTGTGATCTGCATACTTCCTACTGCTGCTTCCTGAGATTTCAAGCTTATTTTAAGTGGCACTCATTAAAAAGCAGCTTCAGTGTAATGTGTCAATTGTATCAATTGGTGATTACGGAGGTTTTTTGTCTGCATAGTCCCACTTGGCCCATAGGCTTTACTCTGGGATGGTGTCACACACTCTAAATTCACTTTTCTAGGTTCTGAGAAAGTTTTACAGACATAAATCTTAATGGATTAAAAATTCATAACAGAAATACTTCTAATTGACCTTCTTTGCACTTGGAGGTTTCCTGCCAACAGTTTTACACACTATTATGATTTATAGGAACTGTTTTGTGGGACTTTTCAGGTGACGTAAAAACACAAAAGGCCCTCTCTAGTGCCTGTGTTTGATTTGTTCATTGTGGTGGACAAACATGGTGGACTCCTCAGATGAGGACCCACTCCCTATGTAGATGTGAAGGGCTCATTCTAAGCTAACAAAAAACACAGGGATTATTCTTTTCAGGTGATTGTGCACTAATGAAAACAGTATGAATATTATATTCTATTTCTATAGATCCCCTAAATCCCACACGCTTTTACAGTAAATACCAAAAGCAGCTGGTCCAATCCTGAGAGCTAACTTCAGCATGAACTCCAAACACTTGATGCTGACTATCATTATTCCGTCTTCACCAGGCATTTGTTTCTTTTAGTGAATCCTTTGAAACAGAGCTGCTTTCAGTGAGAAGTGATGGGCCTTTTCTGTCTGTGCAGAGCTGAAATTACTCTGCTTGAGAAGCTTAATGCGTTGGTCTCCGGAGACAGAGGAAACTGCAAATGATGCATACTTTGTATCATTCATGAGGCTGTTGTGAATGATAATGTAATCATTGCTTTGCCTCATACGCAGCACTGTGTGGAGCCAAAACTACCGCCTCTCATATAAAGAAATTATCTTTGACGATGACTGTAATTCCCTCTGTTACAAACCTACATAATGAGGTGTAGAACTGTTACGTTAATAGTGATGAACAGATTCTCCCCTCAAACTATTTGTTACTTTGTAAGTAGCACTTTGAGGAGTGATGGATGAGGAACCGCTTTACTCAAAGTACAATCTCTCAGCCGCAATTACAAATCAGGTTCACAGAGCCAAACTCAGTGCAACTGAGTATGTGGATTGATTGTTATGCCAAACATTGGGATTCTGTAATGTCTCTGACTGTTAGTTACTGCTCTCTCAAGGGTGAACACAGAGTTTTCCTCTCTTGGCAAGATGCTCTTTATGCAACATATAAGTCATTTTTATTACAAAGTGGAGAAAGTCTGAGGTGCAGAGCAAGCAACAATCTGATGCATATAACACAGGATTTACTGTAAGTCAGACATCAAGGTCATACTTCAGTGCAACGTTTGTAACAGTATGGAAAACACCTCTATCGCCACACTGAAAACTGAAGCTACACCTGCTGTATGTCTAAAAAAGACAGGGTATGTGCCCTCAAGTATATTTCATTCCATTCTGGTTCAAGTTCCCTGTCAGCAACGTGTGGCTTTGATTCTTGCTAAGTGGTTTCCCATTGTGGACGCTGAAATTCAAGGCTGTGATCCGAAGGTCAAACTTTAAACTCTCCACAACCACTCGAGCAATCAGAAAATGTAAAGGTACTGTGTTCAGATACAGATTGCATTATGAAAGCCAGATGCTGGAGATGTAACCCTGTTGTTTCAATCACTGAATCAGTTGAATCTTACAAAACTGATGAATTATGTTTTTAAAAAATCTACTTGAAAAATAATACACAAGATGAATTGAAACAGGAAGTAAAACTGAATGATTTCATAAGTTGTCAGTTTGATATTTTAGACTTAATATTATAAGTCTATTATATTTCCACTCAATACCAGCAAATCCTGTTAGTATGCCCTGCATTCTTGTGGCCTAAAATATGCATATGATGAGCACCTTAAACCAAGAGCGAAAGGAAGGACAAGTTGAATTTGAAAGGGGGCATGTACTAGAACAGGAAAGGAGATAACTTTAAAGACTTAATGTAAGATGCAATTAAAACAAATCAGACATTCCGGTCTGGGACTGAATCCTGTCCAGCTCCTCTATCTGCTCTGCCTCCTTCCTGGTGAACAGAATGACCACAGACACTTATTAAGTTTGTGTAAACATCCACTGTAGTAAAAGGACAGACTCAGTATATCTGTCTGACAAGAGAGCACAAAGGCAAACCTTCTTCTTTCATTAATCAAAGAGCAGAATGAACTGAATTTACATAACTGTCAGAGAGTAGACAAGCATGTTTGATGGTGCAAATATGATCCCGTCTATGCTGGCACAGTTATTTAAAGTAGTCAAAGCTCATGTGTGTTAGTACATCAACTTGTCTCCATGTTGAATTAAACTAAACTTGCCCTGCTTCTTAGAGGGTAGGCTTAGATTCCTCCTTCTTCTTCTCGTGTTCTCTGGGGAGAAATACATTTTCTCTTTTTTGGATGTGTTCCGGGTTCATTTCATCCCTTGAATGATAACAGGTTCACAGCAACAGAAATAACGCCCAGGGGAAATTAGAGGGGTTGCGGTGGCTATCAGAGAGAAATCGAACACGAGCGAGATTATTCTGATCCACTTCCTGCTGGAATGATGAGCATCTTGAGCGGGGGATCGCTGCCAATCAAAGCCATGCGCATCGAAGCGCCGGGCTCCCACCTAATTGGTCAACAAAGAGGAGAGAGGTATGCGCAAGTTCTATCACGCTCGCAAATGGACATCCTGTCCGGCAGCACCTCTGCCTGTCCACCACCAATTACCTGACGTTGTGTATTGTCAGTGGGACTCCCAGTGATGAAACATGTGGGTTGGCCTCTACTTATAATGTTGCTGAGTTGCCATAATTGATCTCCTTGGGTTTACTAGTGACGACTCGACAACACTTTTAATGAGGGTAGGGGAGATGGGTTTGACTCGTACCTCCAAAATAGCTGTTTCAATCCAATTACTCCCCCATTTACCGCTGTGACATTTCATTTGTGATACGCCATAGTGAGAAATTCCTTCCCAAGCACCTCACAAAAGAAGTGGCAGCCACTGTGGCAGCATCCCCCTGTGCGTGTCTCCTCATTTCACTGCAGCAGGTCACTCTGTCCTGGCCAGAGGGCTGAGGCTTCACACTATGAACAAATCAAACAACCCTCCACAAGACCAATTAGTTCCTGCAGAGATCAGTGAACAGATGGGTGGAAACTCAACAAGAAATGTTGCTGAACCTTTAATGTTCCATCCTTGTTTTCCTCATTTAATGAGTTGGCAACATAGAACCCCTGCCACTCAAAGCTTTCAGTTCCCTATATCTACAGGAATAGGCATCTTAAAGGGAAACTCCCATTTTACACATCAGTGTCAGTTTACTAGTGATGAAGAGTATGACTCAACTTGTGAAAACAGTTGTATAACGCCTTCTCTTGCCCTTGAGGAGCTCTGTCAAGTCTGAGAAAATAACCCCCAGTGATGTAATCAAGGATATCTCTGGAGACTGTATTTTTAATGGTATAGTAAGACAGTGTGGATGTGTGGATGTGTGGACTTTGACAGATGTAGGCATTTGCCAGGCAGGGAGAACAAAGAGTAAAACCAAGTTATGGGAAATGTAGTTTGCAAGATTTTGGAGCCTGACTCACACAAGGGACTAAAAGTCAGCACATCACAGGCTCTGATGAATCAATTTTGACCATTTTTTAAAAAATCCATCTCTTGTGAGTCCCCCAACTTTATATATTGTAAGTGCAATACTAAATTGCTAGAGTACCTCTTCAAAAATCAATGCTTTAAGAATGGGTGTTGGGATAAATGGAAAGTCCCTGATTCATTGAATGTCACTTGCTACTGCCTGGCTACTTTAAGGTGTATGGCACTGATAAAAGTGATTTAAAGGGTGAGGCTGGATTTATTCTATATTTTCATTATCAATAAATTCCATAGAAACTCCAAAACCAACAATACTTTCAGGCTATGTCTGTGGCACTCAGACCCAAACCATTCTTTGATGCTGAAGACGTCAACAACTTGACACCATAGTTTTTAGAAAATGTTACTTAAACAGGTGAAAATGCACTTTTAGGAACTACATTTAGCTGTGGATTAATACACATTTGGTGCACTAGCTAGTGTTTTACAGCAGAAGAAATGTGTGTGTGATCATTCAAAATATACTAGTGTGTTTGTGTGTGTGTATTCATGTTAATAAAGGAACATCTGAGCCAGCGTAACAGTTTGGCTCACTGATGTGTTTTTAATTGTTTTGGACAATGGAGCTCCATGGCACAGAGGAGTAAGATGTATTAGGCAATGCTTGTTAGTAGGACCAATTAATTTTTACTTTGATGTTTTCATGGGATTTGTTGACAATAAAAACATAGAATAAAGCTAAAGTATTATCCTTTAACATTATGAAAGGTAAACAGAGGCTGCAAAAAAAAAAAAAAAAATGCAAACCACTACAACTGTAGATTCAAACAAAACATTTGTGACTGCTGAAATCAGTGAGATAAAACATGACAGAAACTATGCCACGCACACTGTAGAATTCTGCAGGGATGATGTATTTTTGTCACTCCGGTTCCCTCCACAAAAAGCCAATGGAATTTTTTCATTGACAAACAAAAGTTAATGATACACACGTCTTGTTCAGTAAGATAATTTGCACAAATGAACACCAGTTTTGTGATTTTTTTGAAGTCTAAATACAATTGCTGAGACTGTAAAAATGCTCGTCAGGGTCAGAGTTTAACCTTGCCTTATTGGAATATTCACTTGTTCTATTAAGGATCAAATTTTCATTGAAGTAGATGTACATATGTTTGCATCTGATATCCTGCAGCAGTTTTTTCATTGCACCTGAGAAGTCACAGCCATGTAACCTGAAAAAGACACTCAAGGAGAAAGATAAAAAACCAGATGTTACTTTTGTTTTGATGTGCTCACCTGTAGTTCCTTCTGTCAGTACGGTCATCTCCCAGACACTGATCACAAGCACCATTACAAGTAGAGCCCCTTTATTTCCGATCTGCGTGTATCGCTCCCTCATCCTGGGAAAAGAAAGAGGATTGTTACCATTAACAGGTCATTTATTACAATGGCAGCTTTAACCTTTTAACCTAAGGGCATTATACAGAGTCTGTATTTAGTATTTTATACCATGTTTGTTTACATCTACCAACCCACATTATATATTAGCATCTCTGTCAGCCTTCACTGCCATTCTTCAATCTGAGCCCTTGGGTTGGATTTGAAGGCTTTATGGCACAGAACAGGAAGACAGTGCTGTTCCACTAGCTCACAGTTTAACTTCACAATAGCTTAGCTTGTCTGAATGCATATTTGCTCTTATCAAGCAGAGATACAGGCACTTATCCTCCTCCGTGCTTTTCAAAACAAACTACAGCTGTGAATATGCCCGAGATCACTGTCTCCAAATCCTCTCTTTCTTCCCCTGCCCGTCATCCCCTCTCTCCTCCAACAGAAGGCTCTTAGAGCGGGAACATGAACAGAAGGTGAAGACCCTCTGCTGCCCCAACAGGCTTCCATAAGCCTCCCTAGGATCTACAGCACAGTGGAAGAGAGCGAGCAGGTCATAGTGGCTAATCCTTCCCTGCACAGTACCTTTTCGTCTGCACTCCCACTTCCTAATGAAGTGTGGTGGAGCTGAGGCCACACTGCATAAACCATCTGGCTCAGTGTGTTATCACTGACAGACGACGATCAAATTTCAATCAGGGATGCAGGAGCAGTACGGTAATTACTGGAAGAAGCATGGTATCGTATTGCGTGAGCATACAATGTTACAAGCTGCGTTTACGCCTTATTTACAGCCTCCCGCATCTTATCTGCCTGCCTCATTGACATATAGATTGGTTAAACCTCGTTGGGGTTCTCAGATTATTTGTGTAATTAAGTTTATTTTGGCAAAGCGAACATGACCTTTTATAGAGATTTTTTTTCTATACCTCCCAGTGTTACACAGGAATTAGAGAGTAGAGATGTATCTCAGATGTTCAGTGTGCTCTGTGAAATTATAAATAAAGATGGCCATCAATACGACATGTCGGAATATCAACATAAACAGGAGGAAAACTGACTCTTACTCTGTGTCTGTCTACATACTGTATATGCACACATAAAAACACCTTGCAAATAATTGGTCCTTTATCTTTTCTAAATATATGAGACAAAACAGGAAAAACAGAACATCCACTGATTCTTGCAGCACTGGCTTTCACTTCTCAAGCATGAAATCACTTGCAAAGGTTTTTAAATGCCTGGATTTATTGAGAGTTGACATTAAAAAATCTAATTTAATGATGCATTTCATTTGTTACTCATTTTAAGGAAAAAATTACACTCTGCTAGCTGCCTGGCATCTTCATGATGACAGCAAGACTCCTTGAGGTCATGTAACTTCCCACCAAACTGCACCTTGTAGTTTTTACATTTAGGGAACAGAAAACTAGGATTTTACTGATATGTTGGCCCACTGTCAGTCATTTAGAATGTACTGCACTCCACCGTCTGATGTTCCCCAGATTTATGTGGCACATTATTGGAACATAGCAAAAGGTTCTATGTTCCCTACTTGTGCTCTCCCAGGGTCCTGTGTCCCCAGGTATAATTTATTGTACTTCATTTATTTCACGGTGAGAGTTACAAATTTCAGATACATTTTTGTTCTGACAACTTTTGCTTATCATAGCTTGTCTAAACATTAGTTTAACTTATAAAATATGACATCATCTAGCCAATGTTGAATAAAAAAGTTAAAAGTGGCTCCATCTTGACCAAATATAACAGTAAAATGCTGATACAATTATGCATCTGTATTAATAATACATTTACTTTCATTTGTACCTTAATTTTCCCTAATCAGCCTTTGATTGGTGAGGGTTTGATTTCTACATTTTCCAGAAAACTTGCTGGGCATGCCGGAAATATCTGGACATGAAGTCAGTCAGCAATTTATCCACCAGTGGGAGAAAATAACACCAAACAACTAAATGGACCCAAGTGATCTTTCATGTTTCCTGGTGGATTTGCCCATCATCAAAATGATCTAAACCTCCACAGAAGCCAAGATTGTCAGCTTCATGACACTTAGCAGGGAGCTGAGGATAGCTGGAGAGACGTGGTAGGAAATACACTCAATTGTTGAGTGTGATAGTAATATAATGGTGAGGTTTATGTATTTTCCTTAAATGGACCTCAGATTGTACACCTAGGTACATGTGTTGGAGCGGTGGGTGCTAATGTTCACCTTCATGGTGACAGATTTATAGCTGCTGGTTAGCCGAAAAATTGGAGGCTAGGCTGAAATGGCGGCCAGTTGATGTTGCTGTGCAGTTCACAGCGATGATGATGTGTGTGTGAAAAAAGGGTCATTGGTGACACAGAGCAGGGCATGGTGCTACAGCATCATTTGTTGTGTGCTGTATAAGGGTGCAATTCCGTAAATGACATCTCATTGTCCCTGAATGTGCTGTGTTGTCACTGGTGCGGCGGTGTGCTTGGCAGAGCGAGTCGCTGAAGATTTGTTACAGTTTGAGACCATTTTACATCTTGACCTTGAATAAGAGGTCCTCAGCAACTTTGGCAAAATACGAAAACACTGCTGCATGAATCCAAACTACCTGCTGTTTAAGTCCATCATATTTTTTAACAAGTAAATGGCTGCTTTGCTGCTCTGTTATTGCTGATTTAACTCAGCAGTGTGATCCAGCCTGTATTCAGTTCATAGAAGATTTTCTCTCTGCTGTTTTTAAACACTGTCTGGTACCTCGTACAGGAAGTGATACATTTTACGTTCACACCTTCTAAAACTGTTACAACTATATGATTCAAGTCAGTATTCTCACCCGTCACCTGTGTGCTTCTTTACATCTTATACTGACACGGACTAGCTACGGGAACTTAGTCAGAAAATATAATCCTGTTTCGTTGTTCATTGTTTTGGTTTTAAAGCTACAACTTTACTGTTTTGGTTCAAATTCAAAATTCTAAATAACTTTAATAGTAGTAAAAAATAGTAGTAGACAAATAACAGTTTAAGATAATGAGGTTAAGGTTCAGTCTCACAGCTCTCATCAACATAATTGTCAACAGTGGGTGTTTTTAGTGTATGAGCTCTGATGTACACTTCCTGCCCAGCAGACAAAGTTATCACCTGGCTGGTATTATAGCCTCTAGCAGCTAAAGAGCCAGATATTTCTCTCCAGGGTTGGTGAAGCCAAACCAAAACTCATAGGACAGTGAATATTGGAGAAACACTACACCAAATAAATGCTAATGTTGCTCTGTATCTGCTGGATATGTAATCAGGTAATAAAAAATAAATCTAATTAAATCAGTTAATATCACTGTGCTATTAATGCAGAAATTCATTTAATCCAGTCAGATGCAATAGCTTGGGAGTCCACCCTAAACACTTGCACGGCACATTAATGCATGAGCTAAAAGCTTGAATGGATATGTGCAACACTTCCATCCTAACTAAAATCACATTACAGTTATGTATGGGCTAAACTGAAGATAAGATCAGATACATCATCTTCAGAGGTGTTTGCTTATCTTGACCTTATGCTAAGCTAGGCTAACCATGCTCTGACTCCTGTTCTCCATGCACAGACATGACATTAATATCTCAGCTCGCCATGTTGAATTATTCCTTTAAATGTGATCAGCTCTAGCATATGGGTTTTCCTTGACTATTACTTTGGATTTCATTAGGCCTGAACAATAAAGATAATTCTCTCAGTAATTATTACTTTGCTGAAGTGCAAAAGAGTATTACAAGCTGTACTCATTCATTTTATACATGTAGTGGAGCTTTACTGACATCAGGGACTTTACATTGCGGGTTAAAGTCTTCAGTGGGTGTTTTGGGAGGAAACACAAACTCAAACTCTGACTCAGAAACTGTCTTCAGCAGTTCAAAGTTATAATTGTGCACTTTATTCTGACAATACTTCATGTATAATGTATTCCTCTTGTCACAGGCTCTGCAGTGAAAAACAAAATTTGCGCAGATGATTGCCATAAGCATGAAACACGGACTTCACATTGAAGTTTGGAGGATAGCAGATGAAAAAAACAAACACTAATAAACTGGAGCTTAAATGAGTAATTATCCTCTGATTGTCTGCAGTGCTGCTCTTGCCGGCAGAGACAGAATGTTTTCCTATCCACAGTATATTACACGTTGCACTTGAGGACACTTTCAAATGCAAATGAACACCTTTATTGAGGAATGATACGTATTCTTTTCACTGGTGCTACCTCAGTAGTTCTCCTGGATTTGTGTGCTCAAATTTATCCAGAGACTGGACTTTTATCCCTTTGTTATGAATTGGCTCTGTTGTGTGGCGTAGAAGCCTGCAGTGTAGATCATCGGATTTCCTTTCAAGAGTACAAAGTGAATTTGTTTAAAACTGAATGTAGCAAGAAATCCCCATCTCCGACCAAAACTCTGATCGTCTCGGTCGTTTCGTCCTGCCCCCCCTCATTCCCTTGCTCTCCGTGAAACAAATTGAATGGCAGCAGACCAATGAGCCCGCTTTAAAAAGAGGATTGACCTTGGTGAGGGGACACACTAACTGAGGAACTGTCGGACTCGCTTTTAAAAGCCTTCTACACACACAAAGATGAAAACATCATACTGTAACAACCACAGCAAATTCCCACTTCAACTAAATCAAAAGGAACAGTAACATTTGCATACTGCAAACATGCTGTCAACCTTATCTCTGTTGTATCTGTCCCTTCACCACACACACCTGAAAACACCCCTCTAATGACTGAACTTAAATTATGAACAAAGCAAAATTAGATTTCCTTATATGCTCCTCCTCTATTTCCCATTAGTAATGTAAATCCATTAATTTTCTTTTAACATTTTTATAGTGACAGTATAAATTAAATTAACTTTATTAGGCAGTTTCTGTTTTCACTGAAGGTTTTCTAAGTGCTGGAAAGAATAAAAAATTGAATGGAAAAGTTTTGACAGGGCAAAGTGCAGTGTTGCCCAGAGTCCACTACCACTTTATTGCTGTCGATGGAGAAATAATAACATTTGGTATACTGTTACCCAGAGACACAGTGAACAACCCCTGAGCTTGACACTTTGCCCAATAATATTTTTTTCTCCTGTGCTGACACTGAGACTGAACAATAGATCAAAAAAAGTGTCAGGTTATGTTCCCTTCCTCTGCTCCTGGCGGCCATATTAGGGGCTCATTAGCATGCAACCTAACATGTCTAGAGCCTATCCACTTGTCCCAATTCCACACTTAAAATATAAAGTACCCTATGTAGCTTACTAATGAAAAGTATGCTATTTTGGCATTTAGTCAAAAGGAAACTGATGTACTTTATAATTTTGTACTCTCAGTGAACACTGTAGACATATGCTAATAGCTCACTGCAGCTTTGTTCAGAAGTTATCACTAATTCTAAACTAATGAGTACCTCCTCTACTACAGTTCTGTAGTAGTTTATTCACAATTATGGTATCTTGGTTTTTAAATTGAATATACCACATAACCTGGAATTATGAATTGATAAGTTTGTTACCAATTAGTCAGTCAAGGTTAGTGCTAGCATGTTAAAATTAGACTAATTGTCTTAGAATTTAATCATCTAAAGTGTAGTTCAGGCTATAATGTTAGCTAACTCCACTTTGATATAGAGACCTACATTCTGAAATCAAATTTACGTTAATTTACTTGGCTTGTACAATACAGACATACCAACACAAGCTGTTTAAGCTATACACTGGTTGTCAAACATGATTACCCAACAGCCATTTCTACACTGATTTTCCATGACAGAGATACACTTTGTTGGTGGCAGATTTCTGATGTGTCTTCAAATCCTGTGTTTGTATGCACATGCAGGTGAGAGCTTAACAAAGATTCAATTTGACTACTGTATTTTGTTTGACAGGAGCTAAGACAGACAGCACAGAGGAAAACATATCTCAGTGCCTAATGAGATTTCTCAGTGCACATGCAAATTCAAATACAGACAATTTCAACGTATCAAACATTTTCAGCTTTTATAACTAAGTATGGAAAGAAAAGCTGGTGTAATCTTACACAGTCATGCTTTAGAATAGTATTTAGATGTGAAAGGACTATAAATGTATTTGATTCTGATGAAGGGCAATGCTGAACACTTTGGTAAAATCAAGGACTGTTTGTAGAACCAGACTCTGACCTCTTTTCTCATTGTTGTCCTATTTGTGTCACTTATTTCCTACTTTGATGGGCTTACATTTAGCCACGATACTTTTCATTAGTGAGTAAAGGACTCTATCGACCTTGGCCTATTAATAGTAAATATTATTTGCAAAGGAGGGAAAAAACCTGGGGAATTCATCCTTCACCTGCTTGCTGCAGACTCAGGGAGAGTTTCTACGGTTATTGTAACTGCACTGCAAATAATTTCTAATAGTGTATAATAATGTATTTTTGTACACAAACAACTGAAGGCTTTGTTAAATGTTAAATAACCCTTGTGGTTCCAGACTTGAATTTGTCAAGTACAAAAAGGGACAAATCTCAAGTTCATGAAAACAGCCCTCTACTATCAAATTACATACATCATTCTGCACAGTGAAGCTCAAACAGCTAAGTGAAGTAACAAAAGGAAATAGACATTTTGAAGTGGAGGGGGACTGTAAGTGTTTCATTCTGTTGCAATGGAAAGTTCCTTCCTGTTTCAGACACTTTAAAGGCTCATAAGACATGTCGTATTTTTCCATAAATATCTTGCCTGTAAGCAGCTTTAATAGTAAACTATAATGTGCTTTACTTTCATGCCAGTAATCATTTTGAAAGTGTAAGATTCAATTTTCAGTTTCCCTCAATTGTAGGAAGATGCACCCTTGAAATGCACAAGGCAAGTGTGTAATCCACAGTATCACAGAGATTGCAGGGCAAACGTCGGGAGTGTTACTAAACCATAAAAATCTGGACTTTCCCTCACTGTTTCTGCAGCTGGATTCGATACAGGGATTACCCCCCCCCCTTCCCCTGCCCCTACCCCTTCCATCTCTATCTCACTCTTTACTTGGACCGTGACAGAGACTGTCACCTCGGACGGCTGCAGGGAGCCGATTGCTCCATCACAGAACAAACATCGCTCATTCGCCAAAACACAGATGTTCCCTTCTGACAGTTAAGGAGGGAAGCTCTCAACCCTGTCACGCCAAACAAGGGAGTTTGCCCACTCTTTGTCACACGCTCTGTGAAGCATCTGCTACTAATCCCGCTCAGTTCACTTCATAAACAAGACAAGACAGCTGTCAGGGCCGCGTTGAAGTTGATGTATGAACTTACCTAGGACTTTTAAAGGATCCTTGCTTTAGCACATTGTCCTGACGACTTGCGAGTCAAATCATTATGCACCAGCCTGCAGCAGGACTCCGCCGTGTGAATCACAATCCAAATTCTGTCACACGAGACTGTAAGTGGCTCGGTTCACTCCCCAGGCCTTCATGCTCACTTCAGATTTGCTGCTCATATCTGATTTTATCTGCATGACTCAGTTCTGGGATGTAATCTGTGTCATAAACCAAGTACCTGACAGCTCTGTGAAATATCCACATGCGATAAAGGTGAATATGTCTTTGTATCTTTGTTTTTCAGTTCACAGATTTTTTCTGAACCTGCACCAATCACTGATCAAGCCTTGAATTTTTTAGTTGTTCTCCATGCTGTTTCTCTGCAAAGCTGCCATGCTTCAGAAATCATGACTTTGTGAGATTTACTTTGGATTTTACCAAACACAAATCATCTGATTCCATCTGGTTCTGATCAAAACTGCAGACAGTGACACAGCTTTTTACTACTCATACTGATTGTACATGAAATCTCTGAGTCACATGTGGGAGAAAAACTGATTGGGACGCTTCCAGCTGAGGCATGAATGCAGCCCAAACGAGGAAGGCCTTGATTTCAAATTCCTCCAAAGAAAAGGCCTAGGCAGAGCAAATATCAGCGCTGTTACCCGACACTGAGTGCTGAGTGCCCTTTCAGAGAGTTAACCACCAAAACGACCTTCCGTAACGACACGTCGAGATGCTATCTGAGAGGCCACGCTCATCAAAACCGCAACAGCCAAATGGTCTCAACCTTAGTTTTCCTTTGATCAAAGTGTCTATGCATCACCGTCTCATGATCCAGTGTGCTATTTCAGTCCCCCCCCCTTTCAGATATTGCCTGGCACCATCAGCATTCATACAGATCACAGTGTACCTGCAAGTCTTTTCTTTTTTCTTTTTATAGTTAAGATCTGATAACACAACAGCTTATTGTTTGCCTCTGTGTAATTGCTCTCTTAGCTGAGGCTTTATGAATTATCAATGAGCACAGTCTAAACATTTTGGTAAAAATTTGTACATTTGTGGCAGAGGAGAGAAAGACTGGGTTAGATCGATATACTCCGCTAATATCAGACAATTTTTTAAGCATCAGCAGTGGTGGAATGTAATATTTAATTTAATACTTTTGCCTTAAGAATTGTACTTGAGTACTTTTTTGAGGTACTTGAACTTGACTTTAATATTTAAATCAACCAGCTAGCTGTGTAAAGTGTAAAAATTATATGATTTTATGGAAGGTTATATGCTGTTGGATAGAGCCAGGCTGTTCTTCCATTTTCTAGTCTTTGTGATAAGCTATGCTAACTGACTGCTTTCAGAGGTAACAAAAGACACATAACCCTCTGTACAACCACAGCATACCCACCTTGACACTTCAACTTTTGTACAAATTAAATGAACAAGTTATATACATTGGGTGGTAAACTTCACAGGTGCTGCTAGGTAGATTTTATACCTTTTTGACAGACAGACTGTTTCTAATTGATGTGTTATTGTTGTGCTGGCAGGAACTTCATATTGGAATTAATAGTTTTAATGGGTTTAAATGGGTTTCAGGGACTTTGCAGCATCAAATATACCACACTGGAGGAAATATACCACACTCTTTGTCAACTTCTCCAACAAAATAGATGCAAATTATCCATAAAATTATTAGTCTCTGATTCGATGGAGAGTTTTAATGGTGTAGTTGTTATCGCAGCTTTTTCACCTAAAACTTGGAAGGGGAAATACTGCACCCATGTTTTGCTCACCATCCAAATTGAAAAAAAAAAAAAATCTACAAGGAACATTAGGACAAAAAAATCTGTCAGAAAGGGAAAAAAAAAGGCGCTCTGAGCACAGTAATCACAAAATACACATTTCACAAGTTTCAGATTTCATAAACCCAAGCCGTTTTATGAAGGACATGCAGGGAATAAAGTCAAACTGTCAGAGCTGCATCAAGGTCCAAAGTAGGTTAAATCACCAAGCTGCATTTTTGTCAGCTCTTTTAAAAAATATATTAATGTCACAATGTGGTGTCAGTGTATCCTCATGGTTACAGTGCCCGTCCTGTAACTGGAAGGACGTGGGTTTGATTCCTGTGACAGCCCGGTGTCCTTGTGTGAGGCGCCAAATTCCTCTGTCGGTGTGGATGAGTGTGTCAGCTCAATGACTGCAGAACAACATGGAGGATAATAAATAAATGATGTATGAAAAATTATATTTATCCCTGACAGCCAGTCAGGTGTGTGGGAGTCAGCAGGAAGCTCTTGGTCTGATTTAATTTCAGTTTTGTGGGTCACAATTTCATGCTCTTGCAGTTTCAAATGTGTTGGTTTGTTTGATTTGATTAAATTCAGTTGGCTGCAGTGCTTATTGTCTTTCTGCCGTCTCACTAACACCTCCAAAAAAGAAAGAAAAAAGAGGTTATTATACTTCATAGCATTTGTGGCAGTCACTGGAATTGTTAGGAAGGATAACGAGGGGGATAACGGGACATGGCAACCTGAGTTTGAGCCTTTTTTTCCCTGTCCCTCAGCTCCGCTGTCAGTTATGTGATAAGCCAGAGCTGAATCACAGGCTTTTTGATTTTACATGTATCAGAATATTAAATGCCATTTTCCTTTGTCCCAGTTTGATAACAGTGGAGAAATTGCATTCTGTATCAGAGAGCAGATAGGAGGATTGTGTTTTTCAAGCTACGTGTAGTGCAAGTTGGAATTTATTTTTGTGTTTTGTGTTTATTAGATAGAGTGATAACAGGAGAGACAAGAAATTTCAAGGTAAGGGACGGGTAAGAAAGCTTTTCAGTCAGATTCAAACCCAAGAGATATGGATCACAAGCGCACTCACAATTCTCTGTGCTTTACCTTGTCTATGTATTTAAACATCTGTTTGGCATTTATAAGCACTTTTTAGCCACTATCTAACAATATTACCAAAAAAAATCCCAATGGATTTTTTTGTATTTATTTATAGTTTATTTATAGTTTTCACATCAATTACTGATGCCAAGAACAATTTCTTTAAAACATTTTGATATCTTTCCATGTTATCTATTGCTGTCTATATACAGCAACACAAATTGTGCTCCAAATGCAAATTAGCAAGCATAAGTCATAGTCATTATCTTGTGGTCATTACAACATGGCAGTGTGTGCTGCAGTATAGATGTTTAAGGTCTCAGGTACTTTGTAACTATGTGATGACAGTAGCATAGAGCATTATTGAATATATTTACTAAAAAGTTTGATTTAGTGCCCAAAAATTCTGTTTTTCAGATTTTCCCCTGCACATAAACACAACACCACATTTAAAAAAATTTCATGTCTTGTCAAAATATCACAACATGCTTGTGTCATAATTAGTTGTATTTTCATTCTAATTTACAGCAATGTTGTTTTACAGATATTTTTAAAGCTCCTAAAACTTTTTTCTGAAGTATTTCTTAATGATATTAAATATCTGTGACTAAACAGGCATTAAACAAAGTAAAGGAAACATTCTGATTTTTATTTATTTATTTTTAACAAGTAGCTAATCCACTTCAACAACCATCAGATTTGGATTCAGTGTTGTTAAACTCTGATTAGAGCACAGACATATGTGATATTTGGGGGGGGGGAACGAACTATTGTAACTTTGACAGATTGTTGTGTGTTCATGTTGAACCCCAGTGGCCGCAATAAGGACAAATAGATTTTGAGGGCCTTTAATGTTAGTTTGAATCTAATACAATATCCATGACTTGGCTCATTACATTGTTGTGTTGGAGTTCTGCCACTTTCTTTAGAGAAAATGGACTTTTGCAAGAACAAATGTGAACCTGATGAGATTAGTTCTGTTTAGAAGCAGCTTTAGACTGTGGATTATGTCATTTCTGTATGCGTAAACACCCGAAACACAGTCAAATTAAAGCAAAATCTTGACTGCAGCAGTGTGGAGGGACTGCTACTGTAACATGACTGCTATTCATTTCAAATTCACAATGGGCCCGACTTCTCTTTTAAAAAAGGGAAACAGAAAGCTGTTTAAGAAATTACATAGGAGAATAGAAATACATTACTCTCTGAGGTAGGCCACCATTTATCATCATTAAACAAACAGCCAGTGCCTGAGTCATGTGTGTGTGTGAAAGTGTAATGTTCCCTGGATATTTTCTCTCCCTCTGCCCCTTCTTACCTTTCATCCCGGACAAGTTAAAGCACCTACAGGATCTTTGGCAAGTTTTCTTCACTTTGTAATATAATTATAATAGAGTAGATTATATGGAAAAGAAGCTTTGTAGAGTCTAAATTGATATAATTGGCTTTAAATCCTAGCAGGTTCGAAATGCAGCCAAAGGAAAATGGAAAGTATAAAAACACTTTGCAACAGAGCCACAGAAAAGGAGATTGTCAGTCAAAACATTGTGATATGTGCACACTCAGTGTGAAGTGACTGTCAAGGCTGTAACCGCCTCGCTCTCTGTAAAGCTAATAAAGTGAACAGATACGAACAAGGAGAGAATTTGTGTCTAAATTCAGACATTAACTGCACAGCTGTGCAAGAAACAGCAGAAGACAAGGTGATATGAAATGCAGAGATTGTGAGTTCTCAATCAAGTTTTCTACCCATGTGTAAGAGAAATAACTGAAGCTGTCTTTACTTTATATTTATTTTTTTCCCCTTCCCGCCTCTGTCTCACTTGTGACTATAAATGCTTTCTTTGGTGACAGGCTCAGCACGCTCAGCCTCGGTGCACTTCCGTCAGTCTGTGTGATCGGAAACCCAAAAATTCCCACCTCGGATTAGTTGCAGCCACTTTGATGAGAAGAAAAAGGTGAGGAGCGAGGTGTCGGAGCACGGGGAAATCTATTTTTAGGTGCCGCAGCGACAACAGCAGAAAAGTTGACAGGCGATTATGATACTCTTTAATTAGCTCCCGAGCTCTGCTATGTGTGTTAGCCAATTAGCATCACTGAATGCCACATTTCGTGCCTCCTATGTCAAAGAGCAGAGGAAATATGGACTAAATTTACAGCATAGTATGAGCAGGACTTTTCACATGGAGACTTCATGACAAAGTGGCTTCACCCACTGAATCCAAGTGAGGCCTCATCAAAGACAAACAAAACTCCTCATCAACTCCCCCTCTGCTGTTGCTGTCAACATACATGAGAATATCCATGTGGAATTGAGTTGTATGTGTGCATTTTCCTCTCAGTACTAACAAGGCAAACATAGCCAAAATGACAAACTGCCCAGATATTTTCAGCAGCTACAAAAGACATCAAACAATAGCTGTAAAGACCACAGCATCCTTCTATAGTCATCATTTTGTCTTGCCGCTCAGTAACAATCATACAGGGAGGAATCCATCATGGAACAGGCACAAAGGCCAATTTATACAGCCACAGCAGCGGAAAAAAAAGAACTGGATGCAATGCAGCAACAAGACAGGTTGAGCTCTGAGTCAGGGTCAGTTGGGAAATCTCTCACTATCACTGTTTTTGTTTTTTTCCGTAAAACCTGCAGCTGATTGCAGCAACTTCACAACACTTCTCTGAAAAGCATTCTGGTCAATGTAGGAAATCATTAAATAAGATGGATAATGCAGGCTGACGGAAATGTAGCACTACACATAAAGACGAATAATACTTTTACGGCTGCAACTATTATTTATGAGTATTTTCATTAACAATCAATATGCTAATTATTTGTCAATTCGAAGGATTATTGTTTATTATTATTATTATTATCATTATATCAAGAAGTCAAATACTGAAAAACACAACTTCCCAAAGTCCACCTTTCCATCCTCAGATGTCTTATTTTGTCTGACCAACAGCTCAAAAACCAAAGAAATTCAGTAAAACAATGATATGAAACAGAAAACTAGCAAATCATCACAAGACTGAACAAAAGATTGTTTGGCATTTTGACTTCAGCTGACAGCCATCAGCTGCAGAATATTTGCAATAGAAACATTTTGTACAGTTGAAATAGTGAAAGAAGTTAAGTGGGAAATAAAATACATTCACTGTAAGATGTTGAACCGGCAAGCACTGAGTGAAGTTGAAGTGTCAGTTTAAATCTGAGTGCTGAGTGAAGCAACAGCTGGAGTGAAAGTGCCAAAAGGAGTTTAAGTGTGATTTGAAATGAAGATGATTGTGTTGAGCCGGAAGGATCAGGTGAAGTGGAAGTCTGGAGCTAATGCCAGTTAAAGTGTATAAATTTAAAGAGCATGTTAGTTAAAGTGTGTTGTTGACGTAGGGATGTGACGATTCTGAAACAGATCAAAACCATGATACAAACGTCTACCATGTCGTATCGCAATGCAGGAAGACGGACACGTAACATTATTGTTCAGGTTTAAACAAGGTTAGTCAAACATTTTTGCAAGAGGAAATAAAGTCGAAAAGTCTAATTATAACCAAACCCTTCCTTTATCACAGTTGACACATTTAAAAAGCTTTCATGTGCTATGAGGGATTGTTGACATTTTGGATCCATTCCCTGAATAAAATGATTTAGATAATTTGACTGCACCGTTAGCTTGTTTACAGCCTGTTTGTGTCACTTGTTTTTTCCCTCATCTGGTTTTGCTGTACAGCAGTGTTTCTGTGTTCCAGATCTGACCAGTTATTTTGGAAAGTACTGTTATATATCATATAACAGAAAGGTTTAATAAACCAAAATTACCCTTTAACGCAGACTAATGACATCTAACAGGAGCTAAAAATCAAAACTTAAAGTGCATTTTTTGTAAAGCTTCATTAACTCTAGCTCCCTTGCTGCAGTGATGTAGATGTGGACACCAGGGTACGCTGTGACATCACTGTTGGGTGTGGTTACAGGTGCAACTGAGCACACTTTGGACCACACCCTAGAGTCAGTGCTGAAGCACACTCAACCAGAGAGGGTGATGAAATACTGCTTTTCAGGCTGCTGGGGTTGATTCTGTTAGAAGTAAGACTGGGATGAGGTAGTAGGAATCTAGCCTGTAAAATGCTGTTGTAATTATAGTAAGACAAAAGTGTGAGTGTGTGTGTGTGTGTGTGTGTGTGTGTGAGGGGAAAAAGGAAGAAAAGGAAACTGGAGAGAGATGACAGCCCTGCAATCCCTCATGTTGACCTCTCTCGTCTCTCAGAGCGGAAACATGTTGGCGGAGGCGGCAGAGCCAGCATGGGGCCGCCTCCGATAAGGGCTGCTCCTCTCTCCGAAGGTCGACGGGGTCTGCTCAGACAGAGTGGACAGGGCAAGGGGCTGAGAAAGTGGAGGGGTGAAAAAAATGATTTAATTACACAAAGCTATTGAGGAGAGCGTGCAGGCTTTAAAATTAAATTGCACCTGTTTTTGTTTTTGTCTTTGTTGGTGTTACACTCCTCTCCCTGCTGTTTTACATCACGGAACAACGAGACTCAAGTTATTTTAGCCCTGGCCCTCATGAGGCTTATAATCCAGGCTAAGTGACAGGCTAATTTGTGGTATTAGATTGCTTTCATCGGGTCGTTGGGGCCTGCTTTGAACGTTAGCGGTATGAAAAGGCTGCTCTGCCTCAGCGGTCACATTGACTTGTATGCTGTGTGACTGCTGGGGGGTGGAAGCGGGAGGAGAGGAGGAAGAGGAGGAGAAGGAGGAGAGGTTGGGGGAGGTTCGCAGCAGCTCTCGGAGGCCATATTTCCACAGTCGTGTTCAATCTCCTCACGGCAGATAGAGAACAAGCGAAGAGGGCTCAAGCTGAAGGTGTGAAAGTGGAGCTCTGCGGGGAAACTTCCACACAGCTCAGCTCAGTCAACTGTTCAGTTTAATCATAGTGTGAGTTTAGTCAGTTTATAATAAGTAATGAGAGCTAAATTGAACTAAAGGTCCATGGAACGAGGAAAATAGGTTTTCTGCAGGAGTGGAAATCTATCAAAAAGGACAAGAGACCACTCTAGTGGTGTTAACATGGCTCACTCATGAGACAAAAACATCCAATACACTGGAAAGAAATCAAAGCGTGAGTGTGTGTGTGAGGGATGTGTTAATGCCAGCCTAAAGCCTCAAGATATACCCTTAAACACAGACACAAGACCGGTCTCTTTAACAATAAGATGGGAGCCATGCTAAGTCAACTTATTGCTGATGACCATTCAGAGTGTCAGAGGCCGGAACAAGTAATTAAAGGCAATAGAAAAATGGAGGATTAGTTCAAATTAATCCGCAACTTTTCCCATTTTCTTGCAGAAAACGCTGAAATGGAAGGATATGGAAATCTAGCAGAGCATAGCAGAACTAATGGCTTGGCAGCTCTCCCCCTGAAATGAGAAGGCACTAATGGATCCGCGGCCCTGGCTAAGATGGCTGAGCCAGATTGCATGTGGATTTAAGTGATTAAGAACATGGTGGCCCTGGTCCCTCTTTTGTCTGAGAAAATGTAATATATGACAATGAATGCTAAAATATGAAATTCTTCATTTAAAGAATCCATCGTTGTTGCAGGGAATTCAGGGCACAATGCAGATCTCAGATTAGGAAAATATATCCTATTTGAATCCATATAGTCCTGGGAATTACATGGTTGCACACGGTGTGGTGTGCAGGACAGCTGCAAGTTTGCACAAATCTGTTAATTTGTGAGCAGATTCGAGAACGTTTTCACTAAGATTGTTTGATTTTTGATGAGTGGAGATTTTCCAAAGCAATGCAACTTTTCTTATATTAATACTCATTTTTCCTGATGCCACTGAGGTGATTCATCTCATTCACTGATTTAAAATGTCATAGTGTGAAACACAAATTTTTTAGCAGAATTTTTAACTCAAGATGAATGACAGTAATGAGTGACAGTAACAGTTATGTTTTTATGTTATGAGGATTGAATGAAGTCAGTGTTGTAGCACATTATTATCATGGCTGCACTGAAGGTGCACAAAGCATAATACTGCTTAACATGTGTCAAGTTTAAAGAAGAGATTTAATAAATTGAGTCATAACATCATTATTCCTTATTGTTGTTATTAATTTTACTGGGTCATCATTTAGCATGATGTTCTGTCTCACATGAAGACATAATAACACATAATGTAATACTGTGATGTTATGTTATCTGAGAATTGATTGCCTCACCAGACTTTATTGCATTTTCAAGCCAAGTAAAGACACAATTTATTATATTTCACTGAGTTATTACATCATCTATCAACACATAATGGGACACCAGGGGGCTGTGTGTATGTGTATGTGTGTGTGTGTCTGTGTGTCTGTGTCAAGCTGATGTATCAGAGGTGCTAAATTCAAATGTACAAATTACAATGTTACAAAATTACAAGTTACAAATTTGTTCATTCAGAGTCAGAGGAAGAATTTCTTATGCCAAATTATAAAATGATTTATTCCAGATTTTCACTTTGCCCAAAAGCTTTTCATATCTACGTGACAAAGTGGGTTTTCTGTCATGTGTTTCTAAACAACTCTTATGTATGTACTCTTTAAGTCTAGCCAATGAGACTACTACTTTTGTCCATCTTTTATGACTTTTTGTTTAACTATAAAAACATCATACTACTTTGGCACTAATCATTGATTGTTTGAGGCAATCTGAACAAATAAGTGCTTTCACATTTCTTAAGGGGAGAATCCCCTAGAAGAATGAAAGGCCGTGATAGAGAGTGGGGAGGTGCAGAATTGTTGAAATATGGGGATAAGACAGGCAAAATGATTCAACTATCCAAGAAGCACTTGTGAAGACGCATCCTGGCAATGTAGCCATCAGTATGTTTATGTGCACACGGGGAACAGGACCATGTGTACATCTGCATTAACATGTGATGGATGATCACATTGTGACCAGATCATATTTTCAACCTCATTTTTAAGTATTACTGTACAATATGCTTCTTAGAGGGCCGATTACACAGTGAGAGGATGGGATTCCTCAGTTTTAGTCTGGCTTTAGATGAAAGTGAATAGAGTATGATAACTGATCGCTTCATGCATATCACTGCTTTCATCTTGACACTCAGCTTGATATTTTCCTGTCTGAAGTCTTTGTCATGTATTTGCTTACATATAAAGAGCTGATTAGAAACCCAGTTGCATCTATTCATAGACCAGCGTTGAAATTTCTCCAGGAGAAATCTACATGTCGCTGTGCAAATAAGGTTTCTCTAATGCCAATATGGAGACTAGATTTCTTGTAGACCACACATGGTCTACAAGAAATCAGATAACTGACTGAAATATGGCGAACTGGAATCTGGTTATCTGCTTATCATGTGTTATCCCCACTTGATTTTCTGCATGTAAATGCAACACTGCTCAACAGCTGATGTGGCATTCAGCAGCAGCTAATTCAACTGAAGTAAGCCTGCAGAGCCTTCCAGTTCAGGAAACTGATTGGGTTGATTTAAATCATTTTTAGTTGGTCCAACTCTTAACGTTTCGTCTAAAACTGCTGGGAAGAAACATCTGGTAAAGCCATTAACGAATAAAATCCTTAAAAAACATGAATAAGTGAATTCTTTTCAAAAGCTTCTCTAAAATATACAATTCAGTGTGCTTATGCCATAGCAGTCCAGCCTCTCATTATAAGAGAGTTGAGGACATACAGTAGAAAGCAGAGGGGTGGGACTGCTTGCATGCCGTCTGAAACCGCCACTCCACACAGCCACGACCGACTTCGACAGGTGCCGGCAGATAATTGGGCGCCGTGCCGACTACAACCGCAGCGCTGCTGTCTCCTAGAGCTCATTACTATCACTCAGAAGTTCCCCTTAAAAACCTCCACAGCCACATGACTCTACACATTTGGTAAACCGACGACTGAAATCTCTTGAAATGCTGACATTAAAGGGCCTGTCACTCTGGGAGCTGTTGACGTGCTGTTTGGATGGGTAAATGATTGCACTCAGCATGTCGTAAGCCTGGAAAGCATGAGGTTCAACACACTCATTCGGCTGCATGGAGACACACACATATGGTAACATATAGTCCATATCAAATGCAACAGCTTTAATGACCTTTTCTGCCTTATTGCCCAAAATGTTTGTAATGGATAAGAGTTGTTAATGAGCTTCAGTGAGCGAATGATATGTTTCCAAGTGTGAAATTTATGTCCTTTCCACACATCTGCAGAACTCAGATGAGTATCAAACACCAAACCAATGATACCTACAGTATCATTTTTGCTCATTAAGTAATGCTTTGACTATTTTGCACTTATTCTACAGTTTAAAGTAGATGGAGACAATATAGATGGAAAGACAGGAGAATAAAGATTCCACTCAGGGAACAGGATGTTGCGTTTACTCTTGCAGTCACTCGCAAGTGACTGCAAGGGTCTGCTCTAGTTTTGTGTTGCCAGTGAGAAAATACAAACCAGAAAGTCTAGTTTAAAGGCTTTTCAGACATCAAGACTGGCTATGTTTATATTATACTCCATACTCCTGTATCATTTTTGTAATTATAGCGAGTAGTGTGAATTATCTAGATGGTTTCCTATGATATTTTGTACAGTGTCTCATAGTGATTTGTGTATAGGCCTATTGATTTGCTGTGGCAGATGTTTTAGACCAGACTCAGACTGTTGGTTGACAGTTGGAATCCAGCAACACTTATAAAGTGTGATATTGTCATGAGTGGCAACACTGTGCTGTCAGTGTAGTTATCTTTAGCTCTCTACTATTCTGTTATAGTATAATACTTTGCTGCCATAACATCATATGGTGCTGTCAAGATGTGATTTACCACATTGCAAGGACATCTTTTGTTCAAAAATGCAACAAAGTGTACCTATAATACTGTGTTATGATGAAGGATCACGATTTTAATGAAATGAAAAGAATTCCTCAATCAATTCCTTATTCTCTTCAACAGTACTGTCGAAATAAAATAGAAATATCAACAAAAAAAGAAGGGTCCGCTCTGGGAAGTGAGGTCCCTTTCTGGCTACAGGGTTGACCCAGGATCAACTTTTAAGTGACACCTTGTGACAGCATTGACATAGTGGTCTAAGCAAACTTCAGAAAACAGCACTACATTAAATGCAAGGGGCTGCATTGGTTGTGCTGTTGTTGTTGTACTGGTGAGACAATGAAATATGATCAGTGAAGTTTATGATCCAACAAGCCAGAAGCCTTCAGATGAAATGATTTCGTCAGACATACAGTACTGTTCCTAAGGCCAGGAATGAATTAGCTATGTGCTCAGCAGTGGAGGATGGTCCAACAAGTGATGATACTAAAAATCACTTTTCCAAAGTAGAATAGTATAAAAGGAAGTATTTTTTTCTATCTTACTGGGTTAAAAAGGGACTTTTTGTGTCAAGCAAGCATAGCCCAAGGGAATGAAGGGAGATTGTGGCAGCAGTTCAGCGTTCCACAGACTCTTGTGGGGACACATAGACTTTATCAGTGTTATTGCAGCTCCCACTGCTGCCTATAGCAGTCAATAAAAGTGCTAATTACTTAATGCCCCTGTAACAACTCCTAGAATCACGTCACTCTATTGAGTCATGCCTTGGTGATAACTGATTTGATTTCTCTACACATCATTGAGACTGGAGGGCATTATTAAACTCTCGAATAGACACAGTCTGGGATCAGAGAACAGTTCTACACATTTACAAGTCAACTTTATCTTTGGCTTTGATTATTTGTTCAGTGGACAAAAGCCAAAGACTGGAGGGGACAGACTAACAGTATCCAAGCGAGCAATCAAACTGTGAGGTTGAGGAATTGCCGAATGCAATCTGATTGGGCGCAGACGCCTGCTGACCACCTAATAATTCCAAAAGCAGAGCTAGTAGTGTTAAATTTCTTACTATTCTATCACTTGTGGTAACCGGAGAGCTGGTTACCAACTGATTTACATCAACGTTTTCAACATTGTTGAAAAGAAAAAATGATGATGGTTTTAATTTGATATTTAATAAACCAGATAATTACATTCTCTGAAATGAAATCCTTAGACAACTTCAAGACAGCAAACAACTTCAGCAGTGTTTGAAATGAGTCTCACTTACATGCCAGAAATAATTATGTCAGAACAGATGTTGTATTTTTTAAATGGCGCATAGGACTTTGAAGCAGATCTCTTCAAATTCAAACCAGGATCAAACAAAATCAAAAATCAATAGACATTTGTGCTTACTGTGCCAAACTGTTGTTGTTAGTTGTAGTGACTTTTCCTTTGGAGAGCAGCATGTTTTTTTTTTTACAGGATTCTGATACATTCACGTACACACACATCCCTCAGTCTCATTACAAATACAGACAGTGCTATGCCGTGCATGTGCTTCTCAGTATCAGATCTTACACCTTTGAATAAAGCCAAGTGACGAAAACCAACACCTCAGGAAGAAACTGCAAATTGCAGGAGTGTTCTGAGTGCTGTCATGAAGTGGATGTTAAGAGAACATTTACATTTTTATTAAAGCTTTTAGTCTTTTCTTCCGTCCTCATATCAAAACTTTTCATAATCTAAACCCAATCTTCCCATAAAGTGAAATATTATCACGCTTTTAGTGTAATACAGCATCTCTCAAGAGTTGCCTTGAACCAAGTCAAAGGCGTACTCCAGTAATACTTCTTTAGTATTCCTCTTCCATGAAGCTGGGGAACTCACACGAAGCAGATTAAAATAATGATAAAAATCAAAGCAGTAGAGTCTGAGTTACCCTGATTTTTAATCTTTAGAATGGGTGAAGCTACAAAAAGCCAGAATCTTAATACAGCTCAGAGGTTGTGTGTAAAGTCCTTTCAAAGTTGTTAGTAACTACTAACAAGCTTCAAACTGGTATTAAAAAAGATGCACATTACAACCTCAGAAATGTCTTGGCTAATTAAAATAATTGTTAAGTGTTACTTAAATATTCATACGTGGAAAAATATGTCTGATTAAGTAGTATTGCAGTATATACAAATTAGAATGTGCAGCAAATATCCAGTTATGCTAACCTTTCATGCTTTGATCATTTAGGTTAACATTATTTGTATCATGTTTTGTAATATGTGGTATGTTGTGTTATCTGTGAAGTTAAAATATTCCCTGTTTGCATAATTGATTAAACAGCATTTTGATTGGTCAACCATATTCCATGTTCACATTCATATCTGTACGTCAGTTTTGTCTGTCAGTTCAGTTAGCAACACTTACCTTTGGCAGCTGCTGGGTGTAAATATTTAGTAAGAGCTAATAAGAACTAATATCTAGAAAATAAGTAGTCTGTGTAATTCAGTACTTCAGTAGCAACAACACACTGCGTTAATTTTGGTTGATTTTGAATTTAGGAGGATCTGGTGCAAGCAGCTCAGATGTATTTTTCTGGTGTTGTTGTTCACATTGCTTGACCAAAAAAGTGAAACAAAGAGCCTTTAACGTTGAATTCATTCCTACCTGTAGGCAGAGAAGCTTGCAGAGAGTACACAGTGACAGCTTTAGTTGGAGCTAATGTGGAGAAGGTATTCCAGTTCAGCTGGTTAGGATGGGACAGTCTCAGAAGGTGTCATGATGCTGTATAGTTTGTAAGCCCCCCAAGGCAAATTTGTGATTTATGATATTGGGCTTCGTAATTAGCTGTCAGCACCTTGAGCTTGACTATGTAATTGGTTCCTATACTGCTTTAGACTCATTAAAGTTGACTAGTTGAGAGATTTGCTCTGTGTCCTTCAGAGTGACTGAAAAGGAAACATTCAGTTCACCACAGTGTTTGAGCTATCAAGAGAAAACTAAAGCTCCACAAATGGGCACAGGCAGCTAAGATGAGGAAGAGAGCTGAGAAGCTTACTGGGTCATCCTTCTCTAACAGTCAGATCCAGTACTGACTGGTCACATTGTGTGGCAGGCTTTTCATCTCTAACTGACAAATGTGACATCCTACATCAGAGCAGTATATCATTTATTTTTGGACGTGGATTTCAGCACAGCTCGTCCAGAGAAGACAGCTGCTGTACAAGATAAATAAACCAACTATGTCCATAACAATATCAACTGAACTGAAACTGGACAATCATAGTATAAAAAATGTTAAGAGGTCAGACATCTAGTGTTGGATGCTGATAGTTGAGAACATTCATTTGTAAAAAGATGGCATGAAATTCTGAACGTTGACAGTACCCACTGTACACACTGTTTAGATCAAAGTTGCCACATGTGGAAACTTAAACACAAACATATGGCTAAATGATAATACCTTTTGTATAATAGTTAGAAACCAAGGGGAGAATGGTAGCGAATATAGGTCATCTCTATCTAACACCTTTATTGTTAGTTGGACAGGCTGTCAAAATAAATCGACATTCCCCAGATGCCGTACTGCCTCTGGTTGCCCCTCTGAAGATGATGGTGGTGATTTTTCTACTTGTTTACTTGTTCCACCACCTGCCATCACCAGAAACTTAAAAAGCTGTTTGCTCTGGAAACAGTGCCGTCCTCTTGTTTTCTACTGAAAAACAATCAATTAGATTTCCTTGGAAAACACAAATCACTTCATTAATTTTCAGCTCAGTTAAAGGATTAAGATTAGTCAAAACTGACTACATGATTTTTTAAACCTGTATTCACTGATTTTTGGGGGCAGTTCACATGATTTAAAGCACTGGATCTGATGGTCTGCAGTTCAGTCTTCAAGTTCTGTGTGTGCTGGGTCGAACCATTTCTTCACTTCAACAACTGCTAAAAATCCACCTACTCTTTCTGTAATATTTCTGCTCACTATCCACAGGCCCCAATACATTGCTAATTAAATAATATGAACATGAATCTGTCCAACAGCTATAACAGATTGACAACCATCTCAAGTGGCACCTGCAACACTTGGCATGCACATCAACAAATGAACAGATCCTAGAGCCTTGAGACTGGAGCTCAGTGGGTTCTGCAGTCTCAAGGTTTGCTGTTACTCTGCAAGCCAATGTGGCTGCATTTCTCCTTTTTTCCTCTTTCCCACAAGTTTATAGTAGTTTGACGTTCAGCCAGAGTTAAAAGGGAGCTACAGACACAAGGATGTGATGTAGATTTTATTCATCACTGCCTCCAGTGCTGCCTATTCTCTCTTTTTTTCTTTCAGATTGCAAGAAAGGCAGCTGATGCAAGACTACATGATTGCACTTAGATATGCAAGACATTGATACTATAGGCCAGCACATTTGGCACAGACTAGTTTTAATTTTACCCTAATGTTAGTCTGCTAGTTTAGTACTCATCAGTGATCATGGCATTCGTGCTTTTGAAAGGTCACCAAGCTAACAACTAGATTACTTAGATAGCTATAGGCTAATATGGCCGGCAGAACATTAGATTTTATAATGTTGCTTTGTGCTCACTGATGCCTTGTCTTGATGTTCAGTCTAGGGTTGGGTGGATCAATATCTGAAGGATACATCTAATACTAAGGCTTGTTTTAAGTATTGACACTAGCATTAATATGACTGATACAAAAACAATGACCTGTCTCCACTAACAATGTTTTATTGTCATGTTCCACTAAGAATGTGATGTTAGGTTGTGCCACATGAACACATTTTTTAGTACATGCACTCTTTGCTTCACTCTTTGTGTGCATACATACAGCAATAACCTTGTTAGATGCACTGATGGCTGAACAAAAGAGGAGCATCATTTGCAGTTATTAAGCATTAATAATAATTATAATAGTAAAAATCATAGTAATAGTAATAGAAGTAATAATAATCATAGTAAAATAAATTATTAAAAGATTAGATTAGATTAGATTAGATTAGACAATACTTGAACATTTTGAGAGATACGCTTTCTTGCAAAGAGGTAGATGAGAATTGACAAAGGTGCTGGTAAATAAATTTTGTTAAATTTGGACACAGTCAGACTAGCTGTTTCCCTGTTTCCAGCATAAGCTAACGGGCTTTGTATTTAGCACAGAGACATCAAAGTGGTATTAATAGTCTCATCTAACTCGCAGCAAGAAAGAAAGTAACTGTTTCCCCAAATATCAAATAAAACATTTAAGTTACTTAAGTATTTAGCAAATAATGTGATTGTTCTGAAAATGTGCTGGGAAATAGGAAATTATAGATTCTCATGATAAATCATACATCAGGACACATTGCTGTCCTGTGTGTAATATCACATTAGGGAAATACAGTCAGGTGATGATACTGTTGATTAGTGCAGCTTTAACTAGGAAAAAAAAAATCTGTCTCCACCTACTGTGGTTTAACTCAACCAATGAGATCATATTTGCAGACTTAAAACTAACATGTTTTTTTAATGCTGCCTCTCCGCTTCTCCAGCTCTTTCTCCCTTCCTCTCTTGGCTCTATCTCTCCCTCTCTTCCCCTCATATCTCCAGCTGTCGCCTGGTAGAATGTAAATGAGCCTCTCAGCACAGAGCCTATGATGGTGTCAGCCCTCTCCTTAGTCTCTGGTCTCATTAGAAGCCTAGTGTGGCTGACATTTACCCAGCCACCGTGTTGACTAGCTCTTCATGCGGGGCACATGGGTCAAAACAATACATAGTGAAACTTCAACAATCCAAATCTCTTTGGAAAGGAAGGTCGCCGGAGCCTGTGAAATGTTGACTTAAAGACATGCCAAAAAAAGCTTTGTAAAAAAAAGAAAAAAAAACTATACACCTTCCTTTCTAAATGACCCATGTGATCTAATTTTAAGTTCACTTAAAAATTTAAAGCATTGCCATTTGTGTCCTGGCTGCCGTGTGTGTATTGTCAGTGGCTGTAAGTTGTCTGTATTTGTGCGACAGTGTCAATATGATGAAGTCCTAGCAGATTCTGATTTAACAGCAAATACTCCACTTTTTTTCTCATCTGTGTGAATGCACAAAAAAGATCAAGGTCATTTTGCACAATAACCTGTGTGATTATAGACATTTGTTACTCCCAGTCTTCCTACTGATAATGTCAGCACATTAAACACAATCATCAACATCAATCATCAAGAGATAATTCAAATTTTCTTTGATTTCAGTCAACAACGACTGTCTCTTGAGCCCCACAGTAAGATGGAGAAACGGCTCTGTGAGTTTGAAATTAATAGGCTGGCCATAGCTATTTCCTGACTCGTCCTTCTCTTGGGACCCTGCAGCTCTGTTTTTCTGCGGTCCTCTCATCCTGTTACTAATGCCTGACTCTGTGTAACCCTTATCTCCATGCTCACTACATGGCCTGATAGGGCTCTGTGTGTAAGCAATTAAAACGGCTTATTTGCCAGATAAGTGGGGGAGAGCGGTCAGATTGAAAGCCACAGGCTGCCAGTATCAGGTCTTTAGGTTACAGCCCCCGGGTTAAATAGCCCGGGGGTGCAGTGTGAGCCAAGTGAGGCGTACAGCTCAGTGTGAGTGTGTGCAGGGGATGAAAGTCTGCCAGAGGGAAACACACACACACACTATATGTTTTCCACATAACCAACATACAGCAAAATTAATATTTAAGCATCATCATAAATAAAGATAGAGGATACAATTGTTTGTTCATATGAATGTGGATTTAAATAGCTATGCAGAGATGGAATTAAATATATTCATAGTATATGTCCATGTCTAGTGAATGAAACAAATTCTCTATGAAGCAGTTCATTTCTATATACATCAAAGTGTGTTTCCACCTTTGATTTCTAACAGGCAGGCAGGTGCAACATGATCCCAACATACTCAGTTCTTCTTCTGTTCAGGACTGAAATACAAAGGAAAGACTTGCTTTATTATCACATTGAAAACTAATCACCGCAGAGACATTAACTCAAGTCTCTGGTGGCCATATTGGAGGTCTTTAGCTCTAAGTGTAGCTGGAAACTGCACTGTGTGTCTGAACTCTAAATGTAAAAATGCTGTGTTATATAGTTTCCCTAATTCCCACAAAGGAACAAAAAACCAAACCGGCTTTCCCTGTGCTTTCCTGGTGCTTTGTCACTGATGGAGGTGAACTGAATATCACAGTTCAGCAACAATACACTTGTTGGTGCTGCTGCAAAATGATGATGATTCCTAATTGTTTGAAGCCTCAGCTTTCTGTAAGGCCAGGACCATGATATTCTTGGTTTTCCTGCTGTTGACAAATGTCACAGTCTGCCAAGTTGTCATACTGAATGTATCAGTATGGACAGGATTTGATTTGTTTTGCAATACAACATCTGTACATTGTAACAGTTGAGCAGTTTAACATTTCTTCTCTCACAGCACTTGGTTGATGTTAAGTAAAATTGTGGTTTAATATGGATTTCTACTGAAGAGGTCAAAAGTGATTTAAAGCACAAGACAGGACGTATTTACTTTATCAACATTTAACCAAAACCACAATCACTCCACAACCAAAGTGCTTTTGTTGCATTACCAACCACACAAGAGACTCAGGACGCAAAACCTGGTCTCCAGTGTCCAAGTCCAGTTTGTTGTATACCCGCCATCCACCCTGACCACTACCTTGCGACTTGTGTGCCATATGAAAATGTAGCACTTCCTTTGATGGAAAAACATTACCACTGAATGTAATTTAGGCAAGAGGCAGAGCTGGTTATTTATAGCTTATTTTATGTACAAGTCCATTGTTGTCCAAAAAACATTTCAAACACATTAGTTGTTCCTTCATTACCATGAATATGATACTGTCCAGCTGTTGTAAAACTCATTAGATCACCAAATGTGTATTAATGTGTGGCTGAAAATAGTCCCCAATAAATGCTCTATTTACAGTTTTTTTGTGTAACATTTGTTAAAAACTACAGTGTCTAGCTGTTTTAGGAAATTAAAAAGCCTGTTCAAAGATAAAAGTCTTTAAAGATTTACATCCTCAATAGGATAAATTAGTTTGGAGTGTTTAGTACAGGCTAATATATCCATTTTGATGTTAGCATTATTGTTGTGTCTACATGATCCTGCTAGGTAGTTAACAGTTCAGGTTAACTAAGCTAACTCTTCTCAAGGTTTTTTACATGCTGTTCTGTCCTAATCTTTTCTATTATTTTCCACTTTATCCTGTCAGATTACCTCCTGTTTAATTTGACTGTAAAGTAGCAAATAGATCATCATAAAACAAATCTACACATCTGATTCTTTTTCTAATAACGTCGCAAATTGATCTGAGAGCAGCATCAAATCACTCACTTTTTCTTGAGCTTGGTCTATTACCCACTACCTGAATGTCTTCAGATGTGTCTGCTGGGAGATTTGCTCACAAAGCATGGCATGAAAACATGTACAGATTGAAGAGAAAAAAGAGAGAAAAGCTAGAAATAACAGTTTTTTCAGACAACATGGCAGAGTAACGGAGAAGGAGAGGACTTCGACCTTGGCCATGACCTGAACAAACTGTAATGAGTTCTGAACTTCTGCCTCAGCTCAGTATTGTTGTGGTTTTCAGAGTGCTGAGAGCTGGTAAACAGGATATTGAGTCCCAGATGGGTTTGGCTCACATCATGAAAGTACTGTAGGCCCACAGCTCTGCACACACCATCAGCCATCGAAATGAAACGGAGGGAAGGGGATGAGTGGGAGAGACGGGAGGGGAGGGGAAAGCAGGGATAGAAAGATGTTTCTGCTGTCCAAAATATGTGTTGGTGTGTTTGTTTGGAGGCCTTCGGAGGCTGGACTCATGCTGCGTGACGGGCACATGTTTATAAGCCACTGGGCCACACACACTGCAACACTAAGACGCTGCTGAAGAGATAAAATGGCCACGTGGGGGAAAAACCTGGACACAGACCAGCAGATCTCCGTTTTCTGCCACTGTCTTCTTCAGTTTCTCTCTCTCTTCTACTGTCTATCCCCCTTTTTCTGCCATAGTTAAGTGGAGGAGAACAGTGTAATACTATGAAGACCAGGGCAGAGGAGGATTCCAGGATGGCAATAAACAAGAAATATACAGTGGCTGCTATAGAGGTTCACTGGAGCAGAGGTTCAGGGGTTAAAGGGATGCTCTTGGTATCAGTTATTGTAACATTTGCTGCTGTGAGGGACACAGATAGGTCAAGCAAGGTGCCCAGTATCCATAGGAATTGTGTTCATATTAGACCAGTCTGCACTTCATGATTTACGTCCAATGCCATTGTTCAGCGCCAATATAGGAAGCAGTGAGGTATTTATGTAGCAATGCAAACATGAGTGGTTAATAGTGCCACTGACTTTCATGTGGGAGACTATAATTGATGTCCCATCACTGAGCTAGAATTAATGTTTAACCCTAACCTCAGTTTTCCTTAACTTTAACCTAGTGTTGTAGTTTCTTAACCTTCCCCATTGTTTATGGGTTGTGTAAATATCATAGAGAGAAAGAATTTTTTTAAATGTTTGCTTTGAAGACTAAAAAATCAAAATGCAAAAGAGCAAAATTGGACCTTACCTTGTTGTTTCATAAAAGGGGTGCAAGCACCATGAGTGGAAACAAAACTGGACAGATTTTAAACAAATCATAGCAAGAATGATATGTTGGCCAGTAGAACTACAAGTGTTTAAGATGGACAGTTTGGACATTGCTTTGAATCCCCTTTCTTTTTCACCTCCTAATAAGTATATTTCAGAAGAAAAGTAGATGAGTAGTGGTCTAGGGGTTTAAGATACCGTTGCAGTTCAGATCAGACCTCTCCACCTTCCAATTCTGTTTCTTCACACTGTATTTTATCAAAAGAGTTAGAAACCCACATAGTTATAATTAAAGCTATGAAAGAATATGGTAGGTCAGCATTACAACAAAAGATTAACGTTGTAAGGATGTGTGATTTTCTATATGCTTTTGCAACCATTTTTAAAAAGTGAGAAAATCCCATTATGAATTGATTTAATTTAAAACATGCTGCTATAACTTCATTAGTGCTGTCTGCTCAAGATGGATCTTGATCATCATATTCTGCTAATAGGCCCATTTTCTAGTCTAAAAATCATTAACTGCATTAAAAAAAACTTTTAGTTGAACTTTTTAGTTGGCAAATAACTTTTTAAAAATGAAATTATATATGTTGCTTAATAAAAGACAAAAAAATACAGAATCTGCAGCTGTACATTGTGTAAATTGTTGCAGCAATTTATGTGTAGGAATTGAGAGAATAGGAAGAGAGATTATTCAAACTTCCAACCTCTGTGTATACAGTGTTTATAGCAGTGTGCTTACCTAGAAAATATAAAAGCTAAAGTAGTTTCAGTTATATTTATCTGACCTTTGGCAATAAAAAGCCCTCAGCCAAAATGAAAAATAGCCAGTCCAGGTCCAGTCAAAATAAAGCCCTGTGAAAAACTGTCAACAGGCAAGTAAGAAATAAAAATCCAATCAGAAGAAGAAGAGAGAGAATGAAGAGAAGAAGACAGAGGTCAAAGTGAAAAATGTATAAGAACCTTTTGCTATGACTTGATCATCTCTGCAGAGCTCCTGTTTATTCAGCGGCTGGTGAATTTGTTTTACTTCAAATGAAACAGAGAGAGTGAGTGCAGATCAAATAGAATGTGAAAGAGCAAAAAAAAGCCCTCGCTTCCTACTCATATCAAACACCAGCAGCAGGGCGCCAATCAGCCACCGATACTTTACACAAATTCCAATAGTTTAAGGAGAAGACAGCACAAACTCGCCTATCAAGCTGAGCACCTGACCTCCTCTCAAGCCTTTCATTTGGACCAGCAAGGAATAAATCCATGGGCAGTTAACTGGGGCTTAGAGGTTTCATTGTAACACTTCAAAAGCAATGTGTACATTTCTGCAAAACAATATTTTTTTTCAAATTAGAACAATGAGAAAAAGCTGCCAGTGGTAATGTCATAATTTCTTTGATTCCATTGTCCAGTTCAAAGCATTTTCTTGGAACAAGACATGATATGCTCTTGAGGACAGATTGCTTCACCAGTATTAAGATTATAAACTTGGATGAAAAATGAGTGAAACTGTCAGGCTTCCCTGGTAGTCTACCCGTATTTAAAGAAATAGTTCAGCATTTTGAGAAATACTACTTATACACCTTCTTGCTGAGAAGTGGATTTAAAGGTTGATGCCACTGTAATATTTGTACATAAGGTACAGGGCTGGATAATATGGCCAAAAAATCAGATCTAGATTTTTTTGTGAGAGTTAATTATTCAACTAGTAAAATACATAAAGACTAGAACATGACTGAAATGTCAGGTTTTGTAGGACCTCATGTGCAAGATGAAAAACAAGATGTCGATTGCAGCGTCATCTGACATCAGCCTGATATCTACAGACAGCTGCTCGTTTAAGTTCTATTAGCTTCCCAGCAACATGACAGACATAGACTGAACAAAGTGGAACCTGCTCTGTTTAATGACTTCACCTCTTGTAACCAGAGATGACACCTCATCAATAATCACAGACCAAGAGCAGATTGGTGTGTGAGATGTTTTCAGTCTGCGCCTCTAACAGATAGAGCTATGAGATAGCCAGGGCCAGCTAGCTGTGAGCTGCAGCAGGTGTGCAAATAGTGTAACTGTTCACATCACATTATAGGAGATTGTCATGACTAAAGATAGCTAATGTGTCCAGCTATCATATATACTTTTTGACAATAAGTAACCTTTTGTAATAATTACTTTCTGAAACATTCGCTTGGCTTAGCACCATGACTGGAAGCAGGGCTAACAGCTAACCTGACTCTGTCCTAAGGTAACTAGGACCTCACTAATTGACATTTTTCACAGCAGACCTTTTTACCTGCCAGGTGTAGTGCAGGTGTTAGTTATAACATTAACAATGTCTCCTGCCTATTAACGATTTATATCTCATTTGTTTGATCCATACACAAACAAAATTGTATCACAAGTTATGGTTTGATTGGAAGTTATGTTATTACAGTTTATTTAAAAGCTCACGCCAGTTAGGTATGCCTATAGCATACATCTTCACTTTATATTTAAAGCCTTTTTTAAATGTTAATGACCTTTGTATCCAATTGTTGGGCCTATAGAAACATGCAGCCCTTAGAAGATGCTATTACTGTAACAGTTGGTCATGTTAGTTTCTTACTGAATTTTTATTCAGCCTTTTTAATAATGATATCCTCCATTCTGGAGCCCTTTCATTTGCCTCTATTATTCTGCTTTTCTCTACTGTTCTACTGCTCGACTTTCTACAGCATTAATTTGTTTATGTGGGTCTTAAATCTGCTATTTTTATGGAAAAAATAATGACAAAAAAATATCAAAAATATCTGGGCCCCCAGAAAGACAGACTAATTCAAAGACCCCCCACTGTTGGTGTGTTGCATGTCACAGCTGTTCAGAGGCAGGACTAAGTCGGCCTGGTTGGCGAGGAGCAGCAGACCATGAAGCCTCGGTGTCATCGCTTTGGATCAATGGCAAGGCAGTGCGAGGATGAGGTCATGTGACCCGCCAAAAAAAAAGGTGACATTGGCTGATCCACAGGCGCTGGCCAGACAGTCGGCACCAGGTCGCCCAGCTGGAGGGGGACCGGTCTGACCTGAGCCAGGCTGCCCAGAGCGTTAAACCTGATCATTCATAGTGCAGGAGCTGTTGCTAATGCTTCCAGCTAATTGGGGACTGCCAGGGCTGCCAGTTCTTTTCTAAGGGAGGCAGTTATTGGCTGCTAGAAAGTTGTTCAAAGTTGCCAGATGACGTCATTGTGTGATTTGCTGCATCCCTCTGCTCTGAGCAGAGAGACAGGAGTGTTAGAGGAAGTATTTAGACTTTTCACTTAAGTCAGAAGTAGGAATGACCGTAATGTAAAAATACTTCATTTACAAGTTTAGGTCCTGCATTCAGAATCCTACTTATGTAAACATACAGGCAAAGTACACTTTATGCAGAAAAATGCCCCCTATGAGTGGTGTGAACTATTTTATATACAGTTTGGTAGTGTAGTTGAGTGGTTACCAACCTAAAGTTCAGGCTCCTACAGAGGGTCATATGAGATAGGAGAGAAGAAACAAAGCTCTGATACACAAATTTATACAAATTATCACACACTTAGCTTTTTTGTGAATTGTTGAAGTATTTCACCTTGTTAGGCCTTGAAAAAGTATTTAAATGACACCATTTAATTTAAGAGGTTTAGGGGAGGAAATACATTATTATTGGACCTGCTAACAACTTCATAGACATCGGAAACAAGGGGCGCTGACCAGATACAGATTTTGTTTTTCAGATTTCAGTTTTCTGTGTGGTCATAGGCTAAAACCAAGC
This sequence comes from Lates calcarifer, assembly GCF_001640805.2. Lineage (NCBI taxonomy): Eukaryota > Metazoa > Chordata > Actinopteri > Centropomidae > Lates > Lates calcarifer. The sequence goes on from NC_066850.1 coordinate 14,092,758, forward strand.
CAATGCAGTATATTTTTTGTTGCTTTTTTTATCTTGTGTTCTTTAAATGTGAAGTAAAAGTAATTAGTATAATTGATATACTTAAAGTCTAAGTACCTCAAAAATGTAACTCTTACAACTAAGACACATAAGTGCTGTAATAAGACAAGCAAATAATGCACCTTTAGCATTTGGAGTCTTACAGTTGTTTAATGCTGAGCTGCGCTTTGGACGCAGAAATGTTCTAACAGGTTAAAGGTCAGCATGTGGAGCCTCTGGTTTTCTGCTTATGTGATGATAAACTAAAGGTCAAGAGAAAAGGTAAGAAATAAGGAACCTAATGTTAAGAAGCCAAGTGCTACTTCTTTAGGAGCACTTCACAGGTTTTATACATAAAGGTCAGTTTACACGAATATCTCTCACCTTTTGAAAACAGTTGTATAATATCGTCTGAGGCGCTTCAGGGAGATTTTTTTTTTTTTTTTTTTTTTTGAGTTTGAAAAAAATACCCCTGATTATGTCATATTTTATTAGTCTGTTGCTTCTGAAGCTTTGGTCTGGCCTCTGCCATTTACAGTTTCCTCTCAACCATTTGCATGTTGTTCCTTGAAAACTTGTAGAAAATGAACTACAGTAAGGACATTAGCACTGCTGTGCTGTACACACTTTCTGCTGTGTAGTTTAACTACAGTCTATTCGTGTTGTCCTCCGCCCACTAGATCATCCCAACATTGTGTGCCAGACGTGTAAACTGTCAGCATGTCCAATTCCTTTTGTTCCCATTTCACTTGGCAAATTAAAGCCCTGTATGTTAGTGGCAGGTGGAGGAGGAGGAGGAGGAGGAGGAGGGAGGAGGAAGAATACGGATCAGGTCGTCTGAAGCTGCTGCCCCTGTGTCACTGTATTACATCATCAGAGGACTCGCACCATTATTTGCATCAGGTGCGCTGACATTAGTCTCAACACGGAGGTCATATCAGTGGATCACTATTAGAATTACTTGACTTTTGACAGCAGTTTGGTCGTTGTACTCACAGAATATCTACTGGTTATCATCCTGCCACACCTACTACCAGTGACACCAACACATAATATGTATCTCTACAAACAATACAGCATTAGCTCTGGTCATTGTTGAGTTTGTGATAATCTTACCGTCCATAGACTAATACAAAATACTAGTAAAGTACTAGTGAAGACTTAAATAATCCAATTCTAATGTCAACTTTATTAACTTCTACTGACCTCATAAAACAGACTGAATTGATTGTAAAGTTACACGACACAACTGGAAAAAACTGATTTTAGATTTTGCAATGTACAGATATTGCCTGTAAAATAAGACAGAAAAATTACTGTAAATAGGTGAACTGGAAGCAAGTATTTCTGATAGTAGTAAAAAAAAAAAAAAGTTCATCTGTTAATCTGCTTTAGAAATATATTTTAGGATTGGTTACAGCCATAATTGAATATATCTGCACTTCTCTGTGGGAGAGGGAGTTTTTTTGTTTTTTTTAAAGACCTATACGTCGTGTAGGTCGTAATTGTATAAGCCTTGATTGGATATTGATGCAGCCTTGATGGTTCACAAATAAAAGCCTTGCAGTGCATTTCTGCTGCTTGGCTGTGCGCACTCACTTGCAAGGGAAAACTCTTAAAAGCCCCCCAAAGAGAGAGAGAGAGGTCAGAAAATGACCGTCGTGGTCGCTTGAGTGGCTCTTACCTGTAATTGTCCCACTCCCTTCCCGCACCTTAACGCCCTTTTTTAAACCATTGGTGGGGCCGCTGCTACAATCCAGTGGTGAGTCTGTGATGTGGAGACATTTGCGTCCTGGAGCGGGGAAAATTCACAAAGAAACGGTGGCTTTTTCTTTTTCCCGGATGAAATCAAGCAGCCTTTTCAAATTCAGACACGATTATTTTTTTTACGCGGGCAGCGTGGGCATCTCATCCGCCGCACAGCCGAGATCCTCCTGCATCCAAACCTGCTCCGATAGTCCAGAACCAAACAGAAGCCTATTAAATTCAGGCGGATAATAAGCGTTAATTGCGTCCTGTTCAGTGCGCTCTGGTGGATGACAGTCCCCCACGGGATCAGGTCACACACTGACAATGAATATATGAAATTCTTAAAGAGAGGCTCGGTCCTCATCAATCACTTCAGCCTCCAGTCTTTGCTCCGCCGCGTCTCTCCCCAGTCTGACAGCTTAGCTCTGTGCGCACTAACTTTTATGGAGACTCCGGAGCGCACGGCGCACCGGCACTACCTCTCCAGTAGCGTTACAGTAATCTGATTACCCTCGTGGATTTGTTACATCTGAATGTCACAGTGACTGATCCGAAAAGAATGATTGTTCCCACATCCAAATGAACATGCTTAGATATGGAAAGACGTAACAAACTAATGGTATGATGTCTTCATTATACTACACAACTCACATAGCAATGGTTGGCAGAAAAATTATTCTGAATCTGACATTGGAAATAAATTACAGATATAGAGAGTGTAACGCAAAGCTATTGTAACATATTTGCTAGGGTGCATTTAGTGACACATTAATGTTGAATAGTCAGTGAAAGGTTGGATTCTTTAATAGAGCTCAATCGTTTCCCGTATAGATATCAATAACCACCAAATTATAGAAATCCACACATATGCGATACCTAGTTCCATCCTCTACCAGTCCTGACAACCCTATGAGCTGTAACCACAATTTAGTAATTGGTAAAGGCGTGGAGCCTGTCTGATGAACTGTTGAACTGTGTGAAAGAGCCACAGGAAGACCTCGTCCATAAAAGTTGTACACTAGTGCCATCATGCGGCCATTTTGGGTATTTCAGCAAACATCAGTGAGAAACAGGAAACGCTGGACAAAAACGTGATCTTTAACTGAGTATATCCACACTATGAGGATACAGTTTGATCAAAAATGTTTATTCCATGATGAAAACATTCCTGTCACACACGCGCACACACACAATTTCTTTCTTTTCTTTTCTTTTTCTTTCTTTTTTTTTTTTTTTTACAAAATTTTGTAGTATAATGCATGTGAGGAGACAAAAAATCATAAAAGTGATATAAGCACAAAGTGATTGGCTTTTGCAGTTCATTCAGGAATAAAAGGGAGCACTTAGAAAGTCCTTTCAGCTCTGTCCATCAGGAAAATCAAAACAACTGATGCAGTTTTTTGTTTTTTGTGTTTTGTTTTGTTTTTACTTCAGGAAATGATCATCCTAAGGCAATCATAGGAGAGACCAGATTTGACATCTCTCCATTTAGGACTGATACGAGCCAACGTCCACACACTCCAGATTCAACATCGATTGTTCAAGCTGCGTCTGAAAGGCATCAGCGGCTGTAGTAGTAGTAAATAGTTCGTAGACTTTTTTTTTCTTCTTCCTAGAATGCCTCAGCATTCCTCTTTGATGTAGATTTGATCATCTATGTCGGACTCCAGGCGCTCCAACCGGTCTGTCTGTCCGTTCATTATCTCATCTGGGGTTTTCATGAACCTGGTGACCATGACAGAGACAAAAAAAAAAACAAAGTTTGGTCATTTTTTGAGAATTCTGTCAGTATTATGTTATGTTATGTTCGGCCAATCATCTGGAGATTTTAAATATATATCATGAATAGATTGGCAGATGTTTTTGGCAAAAGGGTGTCTTAAAGCTAATCAGAGTTGAACTACCTGAACAGAAGTCTTTGTCCAGGCTCTTTCCTGATAATGTTCAGTTTGTAGTAGTGTCTCAGTGCTCGCGACATCTTCTCGTACGTCATATTTGTCCTGTTCTGTAAGAAGTAAAAGGTCAACAGTGTCATTAATAATGATAATGTGGTGGTACTGATCTGTAAAAACATATCTTTAGATTCTCTGTGCCATTTAATGGCATACTAATTAATGTTTTAGTTTCACTGGAGCAGAGTAATTTCACAACAAGCTGAAAACATAATATCTGACATACAGTATTATCTACTATATTATAAAAAGGCTATGGCAATCTTAACAAAAACTGCTTATTTACACACCCAGCAGACACAGCGTTTGTGAGCTCTGAAACCAAAACAACTAGCTGAAAGGTGGTAAAAAGTTATGTAGACATGAGGTAAATTGTAAAGTTGAGTGTGAGTTCATCACCATGAGCAACACCTTTCATGTTACTTAATAACTTTGATCGGTTGTTAATAAAAAATAATAATAATACTAAGTGCAGCTTTAAATCTTGGCTCTGGAATCATTAAACCTGCATTAAGTATAGTTTTGGCCACAAACAAGCAGTAGAAACAGCACTGACATGTGATCACCTTTGAAGTTGACATGTTAGCATCCAGCATACACGGAGAAACATTAGTATTGTATTGTATTTGGAGTCGTGTTTCTGTCCAAACGGAAAATGCAAGCCTAATACTGCAATCATGTTTATTAACTGCTAAATGCTCCACTACATTCACCAGCTAATCGCTAACTTTGTCTGTCTGCTGTTTGGTGCTGGGCAGATGATGTGCAATGGGCATGTTAGCGTTTTCTGCTGAAAACAGCTGTCAGCTGGGAACAAGGTTGTTGAGAATGTCCCACTTTGTGGACCATAAATCAGCTAAAAGTGACCAAAAAGCTCAGTAGAGCTGAAGGTCAGGTGATAATTATCTGAGTTCTTCACTCCTACAAACAGATTTCACATTTCACATCCTCTTTTGAGTCTGTTGGTATAAAAAAATATTTACTAGTTCAGCATTAAAATGTTTTCTGTAGCTTTAAACTGCCTTAGAAATAGAAATCATAGTCTTTTCTCTTGCTTGGATCTGGGATGTCCCTGCTCACTCAGCCACCTGCAGACAGATCAAAATCAACAACTACTGAACACCCGGAGTCCGCAGAGTGTGTGTTTACCTTGTGATTGCCCCAGAGCCTGGCCAGGCCGTTGGGGTCCATGATGCGGAAGACTTTGCTCTCTGGATCCTCCCAGCGGATGTAGTTCTCGTACCTGCTGTCTGACAGGAGCTGGTAGACGTAGTCCCACAGCAGCCTGCAGTCTGCAGGGACAAGACAGAGAAAACAATGAGTGAGTGTGCAGAGGTGTGATTTTATGAAGAAAGTCTAATGTCAGGTATTTGTCCTTTGTGTCAGTGATACCAGAGAGACAAGATAAGTAACTAATATCCTGCTGTCTCTGTAATAACCTGCTGGCATTGTGACTAAACACAGATGTGTTTTTAAATAAAGATGTCACCTCATGCAGCTTTAACCTTCAACCTCGTCAGGACTGAATCTTACCTGCTATCCGTCCAATGGGCATTTGTTGCTCCTCTGGAGGAGACACTGGCATGATGACATGGTTCCTGTAGAGTGCCTCCTCCTGCTGCAGTAGGTGCTGTTGTTGCTGCTGCTGCTGTTGCTGCTGCTGCTGTGCCAGTGGTATTGGATGGTGGTGGCCGTGGACTTTACTTTCACGGCCGTTCTCAAGTGACGCCTGCGATAGGGGTCCGCTGCGGCTGTGTCTGTAGTCCATGCCGGCACCTCCACTGCTCCTACTCGGGCTGAGGAGCAGAGGGTTCATGATGGTGCTGGGCATGAGCTGGATGACGCGAGGAGGGGCTGCCTCCTGGCCGCCAGGGCTGCCTGGGCAGGGGGGTTCTCGGGGCGTCGTGCAGCGTCCGTTCGGTGCAGCCGGGGACACCGACAATGGGTACATTTCCTCGGGCAGGTGGTGGTTGCTGTCAGGCAGCTGGGAGAAGGTTTGGAGGGAGTCCTCGTTGGCGGGGCGAGGGTGGTTTGACTCCAGAGGGGATCGTCGTGTTGCTGGGTGGTGAGGGGAGCGGGAGCGGTGTCGCAGCTCAATAGTTGGTGGATGCTGGGTGAGTGGCTCTGTACCACGTGGACCCCGTCGTACCGTATCTGATACAAAGGAAACAATATGCCATAAATATTTACAACTAAGTTTCACTATTTTTTAAATTTGTTTTCAAAGTCAAATCTGTCAATTGTGGACTTTTAGATAGAAAATAGATCATTTCTGACTCTGTTAATTAACTTTGAAAATTTTTAGCAGGTTAAGTAGGTATACAGTTTTTGATAAATTATTATTTTGATTAATAACATTACCAGAAACCATCAGCATGCCTGTGGTTTCTGCATTCAGCCGAAAATCCCCTCCTGTATCTGAAACTAGCTTTCTAGTAATGTTAAGAAAGCTTTTGGGCGTATACCATTCCCTGTGTTTGTCATACAGGTGTGTCAACAGTGAGTACATATTGGCAATCAAGGTGAGACTGGCAGCCATTGAGCAGAAAACCACAGTGAGAGCATAGAAGGCAATAGTGCAAGACTAAGTCCTCAAATTCAGTATTATAAGATTAAAAGGGTAATTATAATCTAAGGGCATTAAAATCTAGGATGTTCTGATTATTTTGTTCACTACTTGTACGTGTATCTCAAGTTGTATGAAGCCTGTCTCTACTATGAACTGTCCAAAGTGGAAAAATCCCCAAAACATACAACAATCTTACCGCAAATGTAACAGAGAATGAAATGATTCTGTAGTAGTATTCTGTAGCTTCTAAGGGTTTTCACGATCATTTAGTTATTTTCTTTGTGCTGTGATTTGTCCCTAGTGCCACAGAGTTTTATCAGTCGCACTTGCTTTACACTAAAAGGACCACTTGGTGTCACTAATATCCTACAGTTAAGTTGATTACATTATTTTTCATGAGGTTTGGTAAAAGTTCTCTGGTTTGTGTTGAAGTAGTTTGAATTTTGGTCCAATTCCTTCAGTCAAAAGCAAAAAAAAACCAAAACAAAACAAAGTGGCCTCAAAAAGACAGAAGTAATAAATAGCAGAGAACCAATCTCCTGCAATAAGCCACTGGAACAGTTTGTGGTGTCCAGTGCTGCAGCTTGTTTAAATAAAGCAGCATTTCCTTGTGGAACAGGTTTTCCTGTGTCAACATTTTAAGTCTGCAAAATTACTGCTCCATCCTGAATGACTGTTGCTGTGTCACATTTCCTCAGATCAGAGCCAAAAAACAGCCTCAGGTATCTTGAAAGTTATCACTATTACTTCCTTGAATACAGCAAACACGGGTGCCAAGAAGTGAAGAGGTCCGCGTGTGTGAACAAAGGGACTGCTTCCTCATATTTACAGTATTTTTAGCACCATACATACAAAAATCTCTCATCTAATCTACCTCTCAAATCAAAATGAGTGCTTAGGTAAACAAGTGTATTTAAAGTATTGTTTCAATATTTGTCACAAAATATTTTTTTTATTATTTTTTGTATTTCAAATTCCTAAAAAGATTTGTTCTTGATATCCCCCATTTCGAGCTTTATTTACCTCTTTTTAAGAAAGTTAATTTCTTGCATTATTACCCAAGCTTTCCATGAGTGGTTCAAAAATGAACCATGTACAATTCCTGTTGACTTTTTTTCATTCTTATCAGTTGTTTATTCCACGTATCTCAGGTACAGTAAATTTACCACACCACAGCTATTGTTAGCATCAGCACTCATCTACATTATTTTACAAAGCAAAACAATTTTACATTTAGCGCATGCGTGTTTAATCTCTATTTTCTACCTTGAAAAAAGTGACATCGCTAGTGGCGTTGCTAGATTGACACATACATAGTACGGCTGAATGATATGCAAAAAAGAAAAATCATATTGTGAGTATTTTGAAGGATACTGCAATTGTGATATGAGTCATAATTCTAGTAGGAATTTTTTGAATTTCACTTTCACTGAAAAAAAGAAAGAAAAATGATGATGATGTGATTTTTGCTGGGCTCTGTACCAAACACGCATGTTCCCTTGCATCTGGAGAATGTAACCTGTATCTCCTGTCATGGATTTGGACATTGCACCAGACTGCAAAATCAATGATATTTCAATTATTTGTTCAGCCCTACTATACAGTTAAAAAGAGTATCTGCTATTGAAGGATCAAATTAGTATGCTTTTAGCTAGCTAATATTAGACAGCTAGACATTATTGTGATTGTTTAGGATGTATTGTTGACAACTAGTGCCAAGCGATTTATAGCTCAGCCAGAATGCAGTTCCATAAATGTGTCCAAAATGACTCATTCTCTGTGAACCACACCTCAAAAGTCACTGAGGTGTGGTTCACAACTAGACAACATTATTATAATTGTGGACATGTTGTTGACAACTAAGTCACTCAACTGCAAGTTAGCTAAGTAGCTTAATAGTAGTTTCTTGGCTACATAGTGTAATTTAGAGAGACTCTTACTATAACACATATATAATTATAGCTTGATGATTTGTTGATTGATACAAATGTCAATTAATTGTGGATCTGTTCTACTCATAGTTGAACAATTGGATGTATAAATAAAATATATATATAACTGCCAGTTAATTGATTTATAAGCCATGACTCTCTCTCTTGATGTTATAATTCTCCCTCTACATCATGGAAAGCCAGTCATGCAGTCGTGAGGTTTTAAAGTCATTCTTGTGTGGAATTTTATTTGGTTTGAGCAAAACTATTTTAGACTGTATATATTTATTATCAACAAAAAACACTAACGTCTAATGAAAGTACTTTTTGAGGCACTTGTGTGGGAATGTAGCTTCTAGTAACCTATGCACACTTCTAAGGTTAGAAAACAGTAAATGCTTTCCAGTATGATTTAGACAAGATCAAGTGAAGGCCTAATGAAATTCCAGAGCTGAAAATGCGTGAACTGCATGCGTTAAAGAGGAAAATACAGTTGATTGGACTGACCTTCGAGCTTCAGGTGTGGCACAGCGCTTTCAGGCAGCGAGTGGAAGGAGTTCCCGGGGAAGTAGGCCGACGGGTAAAACACATGGGGCTTCCTCTGCTTCAGGATGTGCTGCAGCAGCTCATACAGGACGTCCCCTGCAGAGATGCACAGGGTCAGAAGTTACCATATGTCTCCCGGTAGCATTTTACATCTGCGTAAAATGGGAAATTAGTGTTGGCGTAATCCACAGAATCAGGTTCCCCTTCTTCTTTCCTTTGCTTTCCAGGCAGCTGGGAGCTTGTGCAATAATGGAAGAGTCACTGAGGAGGCAGACACCACATCAGACGGTTTCAGGAGAGGGTGTAATAGTAAATCAAGACTTGTTTGTTACTAGAAAAACATTTCCTAAATAGTCAACCCTGACGACCTACTAAGTACAGAGGTTACCAGAAGTGTAGGTCTCCCTCTCAGTGGACGGTATCCAGTTAGTTTTCTTTTACAAACAATGCATTTTGCCTGAGGAAGATAATTCGTCACATTTAACTCGCAGAACTTGCATTACCTAACCTGTGTTTTCAAAGAAATATTGTGTAGTTCTTATAAGAGGAAGGGGACGTTTCCTGCAGATGAAAATCTCTGAAGAAGCTCAGATTTTTCAAATACAAATAGTGTTAAAAAAATCTAAATATCTCCATACATCGAGCTTTGGTGGCTGTTCAGCAGAAAACATGAATTTTCTGTTGACACAAGTAAATGGGCCATAGCTCTATATGACCCAGGTATTCTCCTTTAAGTGGTTATATAGTAGTGATGACAACAGGCACAAAACCTGAGCAGGAAGTTCACTGAATGATTAACAGCAGTTTGTTTTGCCCCAACACCAACAACAGCCACACTGCTGGCATGACAAAACATTTACACAGTTAACAAATAACCACAGGTACAGTAGATGTGATTTCAACAAAGACTGCTATCTTACATTATCCTACCCTTTCTTAAAGGCTTACCATAACAAGGAAATGATTCTCATAAAGGAAGTGATGGTGAACATGCGCACACAAACACACACACACACACACACACACACACACACCTCTTTCAGTTCTCACTTTCTGGTCCTGTGGCATTGAGTCGCAGTGTGGGGAAAATTCCTGCTTCCTGGTGCATGAAAGTTTGCTTTGATTTTCGATTTTAAATAATAGTTTAAACTTAAGAGATTCACATTTTGTCTAAAATCCAAAAAAGAAAATGTTTATCATTATGAATTACAGTTACTAGGACTTTGAAATGTGTCATGTACTGTAGCTCAAACATAAAACGCCCTCTTCAGATTCTTCAAATCTTCCCATTACACATATTCAAGTCTAAACATGCAGCTGTAATGTAGCTTTACAAACTGTGTAGCAGATTATTGGACATGAGATTAAGACAGACATTCCAGGAAAAAAAAAACATGGTCTGTTATTTCAGCGTATTATACTTCTACAAAGGAAAATATGGCACACAGCAGGGACTGATGGGAACTGCACTCTTATAATTACCCAAAGGAGGAAACAGACATATTACAAACCAAAAACATGGCTCTGTTCCCTAAAATGACGTTTTTATTGATGTTCCTAACAACAAGGCCAAAGAAACTTAGAATATTGAAATCTAATCAGTCACTGTCAGCTTTATCTCTTGACACCCCATGATTAAGTTTTAGGGGGAAAATGTGAAACATCTAAAAATAGCCCCTCCATCGTCACTTAATAAACAACAACTAATAAAACCCGTAATGATGAGTCATACGTTCCAGACTTTTTCCCAAACCTCAATTTCTTGACAGGATATGAAAACTTTGCATAGATTTGAAATGGAAACATCCTGATGCAAGGTTGACAACAGCTGTCAGCTGGGCTATATCTCTCTCTAAGTACAGATTATGTGTCATAACATGTAATATAATGTGAAAATGCAGTTTGCGGTCTCTGACAATAAGAAATACACACAGTAGGAAATACTCTGCTCCAGCTGTACAAATCAACTTTTACTTACTTTTTCTGAGTTTCTGTCCAAAATCTATGGACGATTAAGACTGACTTATTCATTAATGAATAAATCTATAAATATTTTTTTAATTGCTGAGATAAATACAGAGATAAGAAAAACCTTCAATTGATTAATAAATGAATAATTAAATAAATAAAAGCTGAAATTAATACATCAATTAAAAAAACATAAAAGAATGAATATATAAACAGGTGTACTTCTGTGTCTTTATGTTAATGAGGTATATGGTACTAACCTCACTGTAAAGCACAACAGGACAAAAGCTAAAGATCTTGGAGCAAGTTAGCGTTAGTAGCACATGTAGCAGTCAGCTTTGCTTTATACACCACTAGCAAGGTGAGAGCTAGCTCTGGACCAGTCTTGCTTTACAGTAAGGTAAGTAAGATTTATTTCATGATCAAATGCCAACATCTTTACTTATTAATTTGATTGTTTTGTATTAATTTAAGCTTTCATTTATTATTTATTCTTTTATTTATTGATTAAAATGTTTCATTCATTTTTTCAGCAATTATTTATGTATTTACTTTAATCCTCCGTACAATTCCTGTACATTTCTGAACCTAAAATGACCTGAAATTACGTGTCCACAGTTTCCGTTCTGTGGAGGATTTTTCCTGTCTTATCTCTATATTTCACAATGATGACCACTCATTACATCCCACTCTTATGACTATCAGCCTGAACCACACAGCACTGACTTCATCCCTGTGCGGTATATAATTTCCAGTACACTACACCAACAGCCACACACAATCTGACACAAAATCCTGTTTAAATTTTAAAATAGAAATCCAAAACTCTGCAAAGGAAAAACAGTTGACTTTATCTGCTTTATGAGCCTGGCCGCTGGTGTTGCCGGGGCGACAGTTGAGGTTGGTTTGCACTTCCTGATCAACCGTCTCCTACTTCCTCCCCCAGCAGCCTCGCAGTAACAGCTGCCTCCCTCCACTGTCACCTAACACTGCCTCTTTCCCTCCTCTGTTCCAGCGTACTTTATTGATTTTTTAAGGGTTTGCTGTAAACATAAATTGTAAAGCTGCACTGGCATATATTTTCATATACAGCTAAAATTTGTACTGGTCTGAATCACCAAGTGAGGCAACAGCAGTTCAAGTGTCACAGTTTTTGCCCTAATTACATTTTGTGTAGTCATGTAGTCATTTATCCTGTGTTTCACTCAAACAATCCATTTTCCATTTTATTTAGTCTTTTTAGTCATCTGTGACGGCAGGTGTCACCTTTTTTTCCCTTAGAAAATGCGCCTGTATGTATAGCTGCACCACTTTTTCCATCATTTTCTTGTTCAGTCGGAGTGTTTCCATGATCTAAAACTGTTCTTCCTTCTTACTTGGTAAATCTTGTTTTCCAGTCTGGGTCCTGCTCCAGTTGGACTTAAAAAACATCTAAGGCAATCAATGAAAGTGACTCATTTGTAAAACTTTTCACAGATTTCTCCAGTTCTCCCGCCTGGTTTACACCTCTAAAGTCACCAAGAAATTCATGAAGAGGGTAGAAAGAAGAGGAGTACCGGAGTGGGGGGATCGGTAGCGGAAGTCCTCCTTGGTGAGCAGCAGCAGGGCTTTGCCATTCATCTGGAAAGAGCTACTGGTGATCGGCCGCAGGGCAAACTCCTTCTCGGCCCATCGCAGCCACTGGGCCACGTCCTCCCTGCTCCAAAAGACTGGCTGCAAACCTAGAGGGGAAAGCAGAGGAAGAGGATGGAAGAAGTTGAGACCGGGGTTTTGAGAAGGAGAAGCAAAATGGAGGTGGAAGGGAGAAAGAGGGAAGAAAACAAGGATGAGCTCAGTGAAGAAAAAGCAGAAGGACAGGGGGTTGGGGGCGAGGAAGGAAGAAAGAAGGAAAGGCAGGAAGGGGGGGAGGAGGGTGAGGGGGAGGTAGGGGTAGGGAGGAAGGGGGGGGGGGAGGAAGGAAGGAGGCAGAGGCAGTAAAAAGGATATTGAGGAAGTGGAGATAAAAGCCAAAAGGAGGGAGTGATTACGGGAACGGTAGCAGAGATAAAGAAAAAAAAGATGAAGGAGGAGGCAGAGTCAGAAAGGGAGAGGAGGTGAGAATAAAAGATTAGAAGATGATAGGTTAAGGGGAAGAATACAGAATGAATCACAAGGATGAAAGAGGAGGGATGGGGGAGATGGGGGTGTATATGAGAAAGATGGTCAGACTGTTATTTTATTTGATCTGTTATGATCTGTTCTGCTCTTTGCTCCCTGGACAGACGAGCACACCAGAGGATGGACAGTTTATTTGTTTGTGTATAACCGGACAAAGACACATGGCGGGAAAAGAGAGCAGAGGAAACAGTAGTGACAGTATCTTTTTTCCCCCTCCCTCGCACTCTGCAATGTTTCTCTCACTGCCGTGGGAACAGGAGTGTAAAACATCTGCACTGATGACCAACAAGCATTTACAGGCAACAGTGAGACAATAGAGAGGACTGTAAAAAATCTCAACAAGAGACCATTTTTACTTGAATTTTGTTCAGGATGGATTTTTAGTTGCAACATTTCTTGTAACATTGAAACATTTTTCACAGCTGCTGTGGAGGCAGCAATAATCTTACTGGAGTTAAGCTTCTGTTGGCAGAGCTTAACAGCTAGTTATTCTGTGTACACATTTGCTAACAGAATAGCAAGAAAGAAACTGCAAATACATTTTATTTTGGTAAGGAAGATTTTGAAGGGCAACTACCTTATCTTACCTAGAAAGCAGCAGTGTTGCATGGCTGATTTGACCCCAGTAGCAACAACTCCAGTTGAATACTAATGCCACTGTTGAGTTTCTCTAACGACCAGGAAACAGATATTGACCTCAGGAAAACTCAGACTATATTGAAGTGACTTAAAACACCCAATTTCTTTCCAGAGATACATTGTCAATAATCTTCTTTATAATAATCTTTTAAAAAGTATTTGTGTTTGGCAAATGCACAAGCTTAATTGCAAAAAAGAAGCAACTTACTAGCTTACTTAGAAAGCAGTGTTATTCATATGGCTAGCCTGACCCAAGCAGCAACTACTACAGCTCAAGCTTATGGAGCCCACTAAAGAGGTTACTAAATACATTTTAGCCTAGAAAATACTCAGAAAGTACTGAAGCGGTTTAATCCATGTTTTTTAAAACTAAAAAGTAAGGTCTCAATTGTTCAACCAGGCTGCCGGCTCTTTACCCAAGTTAGCTAGATAGGTAACTAACCTAAATAAATAAGTATGCCAAGATTATAAAAGCTAGTGCTGAATTTTTTATATTACCTTGCTCATTTTAAATAGCATTTTGATGAAAGCAGATGAGCTGTGGTTTTCTAGTTCCGTTCACTGATGTTTATATCAACCACTGTGATTATTTTTGAAATGTTCTTTAACTTTGATATTCCTGATATTGTCTGACATAACAGGATATATATAATTGGCATTACCAATAAAAAAAGTTTGACCCTTATTTATGCCAGTTAACACGGATATTGCCACCTCATCGTATCATTTTGCACTCTGTGTAACCCAATGATTTACAGTATGACTCAGACTCCCCCCTTCTCTTTTTCTGTCTCCTTCTCGTTTTCACACGCACAGACAGACAAAAACAGACTTTCAACAGTGCATAGCTCCGATCAGAACATCCATGACACCCACACGGAGCATAACTACTCATTTCTTACATCTCACTTATCGCCCAGACTCAAACACTTCCTCTGGGAGTTGGACAGCTGTTATCTTTGGCCGCCAATGTCACTGTCACACAAGTAATAGGAACCTTGTGCTCGCTTTCAGGCCTCCCTCCCTTCAACTCCCCCACCGCCCGTCAAACAAAGGAAGTTTTCACAGAGAGCAATCAATATAAAATGAAACCCTGTCTAGATTGTCAGCTTCCCATTTCTTCCCTTCCTTTCTAGTCCTCTATATTCAGATAGTAGCACGAGCTGTGCCGATAAGCCCGGGTAGGCCTAGGTTATCTGAAGCACAGCTTACAGCCTGTCAAGCTCTGACCCTCAGCTTGTCAACAAACATCCTAAGAAATTGTCAGGGAATGGAATACAGGTGTTTCACAACCACAGGAACTAATGGTGGGCAGATAAGGAACTATATTTCTTCATATTTTCTCTTTTTTTTCCCTTTTTTTTAGGATCTGCTTCTTGGCACACAAACAGAGTAGAAACCATAGCTTGGCTGCATTATCTCTAGCTTCTAGTGTGTATCTACTTTATGTGAATGCGCATGTTTTCAGTTTACCTACCCTGATGATTAAAGCAGTATAAGTAACTTGAAATTATAGTTTTTACATAAGGTTTGTGTCTTCTTCAGCATCTACAAATGACTGTTTATATTTAACTGGACTACATAGCAGGAATAGATCTAGGATGCAATGGAATACTCCTAATTGACTGCAATCAACTGACGTTTTATCAATATTGAATCAAGCTGCCATCTGCACTCCATGCACCAGCTGTATGTTCGTCTCTCGTGGCTGACTTGTGAGAGCAGTGAGGCCGGGGCGGGCAGCAGTGCAGCCTGGGTCACGAGGTCATGGCTGCGGTATGCTCTCTCCAGGGCCAGAGAGAGGTGCTGCTCTGCCAAAACCCCTCCGAGATCCGGTCTGCCGGCCTCAGCCATCTGCACAGAGCCCAGAGGAGGAAGCAACAAGGGGAGCAGAAGGGAGGAGGAGGAGGAGGCGGAGGAGAAAGAGGAAGAAGGGGGCCCAAACAAACGTGTCCCACAACACACTTTGGCAGGAAGCAATCCAGCGTGGGCTCCGTTTCAGCACAGGAAACTTCCTGCGGTAAGGTTAGAGAGTGACGCTGGGAGGTTTATAAACAGACAGCAGCAAGACAGAGAGGAGAAAAGGAAGAGTGGAAATAGAAAGGAAAGAGTGATGAGTGCAACAGCGGATAGTGTGTGAGGACGGAGAAAAAATAAAGGCAGATGAGATAAAATAGCAGGAACAAGAGGACTAAACAGTGACGTTAAAAAAGGAACTAAAGGCAAACAGGAAGGGAAACAGATACTACGCCAGTACTTAGATGAAGTCCACAGAGCAGGACATCATATTCAGCCCTGAACTCCTGCTCATGTGTCATTCTTTTGACTGTTTATACTTATTCCGGGATGTAAGAAATATATAGTGCAAAGCCACCGAGCTAATTCAGGCACTCTACTCAACCCCAACATCCACCTGGGGGCTCTCAGTCTACTTTCCCCTACTGTCACTTCCTGCTGCGTTGAGTTCGGTTCTTCCCACTGGGAAGTGATGAGATCAGAACCAGAAACTTCTGTATTAATATCTGGTTCTACATTTATAAGAACTTGGTAATTGTTAAGAACAAAGGTTTTGAATTCCCTGACTACCGAAGACGGACTTGTATGCAAGTCCAAGTCTAGTCTCAAGTCTGTGGTCTCAGCTTCTTGCCTTCAATCTTAAGTCATGTCTTCAGGCAGTAAAGTATCAAGGCAGATGAGTCCAAGACAAGTCACAAGTCCTCATTTTTCCCACTTGAGTGTGACTGGACTCCAGGTCTCAACATACAGCTTTGCCTGAAATCAAACTTCTAAATACTTTGCTTCTGTTGTTCATAAGCCATTAAATATTTACTGTAGCATAGTGTAAACATTACTGCTACTGTATCCAACTATTCCAGTAATATTTAGCCCTGTGCCCATATTTAAGGTCAACAGAAAATCACACTGAGAAGCCATGTAAAATAACAAAAACAAAGACTTGGACCTACAAATCTCTGTGTCTTTGCAACCAATTTCAGCTAGTCTGAATGTTTTGAATGACTTAAAGCATCTGCCCATTGACGTGTGTCTTTGTCCATGTTAATGCTGCCAAAAACGATGACAGTTGTAAGTGAATCATTGGAGATTTATTTTCTGCCTTGACAACACTGATCGTTTTTCATTTCAGGATTAAAACCTGAGTCAAATTCAAGTTATGAGTTATGAGGATCTTATATCCATCTGATCTAGACAGAAACCAATTCTTAACATGATGGTAAGCCTTTTGTATTACTGTGGCCACACAAACATCCTTTGCTTACTTTGAGGTGAAAAGGAAAATGGATGGCATTGACAGGGAGTGAGTGGAGAAAAGAGAGCACCTTGGACCCTGACACTCTGTTCCTTCATCACATTCATACACTTCCTTCAGCTGATAAATTTGTCCTTTCTAGTTGTTTTCTGTCAAAGAATCTGTTACAGATTTGTTGCAGGTTATAGAAAGAAAATCAATTTCAGTCTTGTCATCAGTCTCTGCCTTTGTTGAATGCATCTCAGGTTCACAGTGTTCATAGGAGAGTGTGTGTGTGTGTGTTTTGAGAATATGTGTGTTTACATTGAATAAAACCCTCAAGCACGACAGCAGCAAGATCCCAAGCCCTTTACTAAACCGTGGGCTCCTAATCCTCTCTGATGACACATAATTTTCACTCTGTGGTTTCTCAGGCCCCCGCTCATGTTCAACTAGCACACATACACACACAGAGTGCACAAGTTGCCAAGGCAACTCATAAGCGCTTGGGATGAATGAAGGGAAGAGGAGGATGAGATCACTGGTATCTTGTTTCGTTGTTGCGGTACAGAAGCCCTCAACTTCCCCTCTCAGCCAGACAAGTTAATGAGGTCCGTCCTGCTGTGAAGCTTAAAGGTCCCATCCAGAATCACAGCTTAGCTCCACACGTCTCACCAACACTCACACTGCTGCCCATGCTGCTAATGTTTCTCTCACCCTGCCTGTTGATAACTGGACTGACAAAAAATGGCTTTACAATGGCAAAGTGTAACCTGCACCTCTGGTGTCCATTAAAAAGTCTGTAGTTTTAATATAGAGCAAACACTGTGTGAGCAGCTGTGTCCAAGCTCAGAAATAATGAACTGTTCTTTCTGTCTGTTTCTGATTAAGAACTTATCATTTTGTCACTAATCTATCTAACAGATTTTTAAACATATATTTCTAGTAATTTTGAAACTGGCTGATTGAACATGTTCAGTCTTTCTAATGCGTCATACTTATCTGTTTCCTTTCTCTTTATTTGTAAAACTGGAACAAAAGTCCACTCATATTTTGAGTCACACTGGGATCTGAAAGTTTCAGATATTATTTTCCTCAGAAACTCTCGACTTTGAACAGTCTAAATATACACATGGAGACAACTGATGTGCATAGAAATCTCAGACAGAATATTTCAGCTTAGCCTGACGCGGATGAACTATAACTAAATAAACAAAAAAGAAGCATGGCTGCATTAGTAAGGCTGGGACTTTGCTCTCCAAACTCAAAGCTCCTAAGTCACTCAGTTCTTCAGTAAATGTTTGCCTTTTGTCGGCGGATATTGGTCTTGCTATCTCAATAGAGAAAAGGTTTTTCTTTCTTTCCAGACAGAGGAGGAGGAGGAAGGAGGAAGGAGGAAGGAGGAGGAGGAGGAGGGCTGGCCATGACCCTCTAACACCCTGAGTCAGGAAGATGTGGGTATGAGAACAACACATTTCCTAAGTTAATCCTCACGCTATTCATCTCCCCTCAGTGTGTGTGTGTGTCTCTGTACATCGATTCACTTTCAGGTGGGTGTGGCAGGGCAAAATCCACCTCCACACACACACACACACACACACACCTCTTTACTTTTCAATCGAGAGAACCCCCCAGCTCACTCCACCACTCTTCTCTCAAATTCATTCTCTGTTTCCTCCACTGGCATGCGTGTGCCTGTCCCCGTCCAGTAAAACTGGACTTCATCCAGTCAAAACAAACATAAAACAGATCATCAATCACACGGAACTTTTATGGCCAGGAAGTAGCACGACCTGTTTCTGATAGCTTGTTGTCGAGTGCAAGAGCAAGCCAGCTCTTGTAGGTTAGTTCCTGAATCCAGCATTAACTGCCACTCTTCCTTTTGTTCAGGAGCCAGTTTTTTTCCCCTTTTTTTAAATGCAGAAGCTTCAAAGACATTTGTTAACTAAATCAAAAGGCCCCTGCCTGTTGAAACACACACACCCTGTAAGCACCATATACTCTTTTTGTCTGTCTGTGGGGAGAAAGTGAAGTCAGCATTTAATGTAGTGCAACACTTAAGTGATCAGTAGTTCAACCAAAAACTGATTATACTCATTGTAACTGAAAAATGTTTTGATTTAGCTTTCCTGTTCTTTACCCAGACTGGGAACCATTGTCACATCTTAGACCTAAAAAGATTTCAATGAAGGAAATCTTGTTTTGGAATACTCACTCCATTTTTGTTTTGTAATGTTTCAACACTGCATTTCCCAGAATTGCATGTCAACTAAAGGGGAACTCTGCAAATTTTACATGGCTGAGTCAATTTACTAATCAGTGGGATTTCTACACAGACAGAACAGCTGTATGACATTGTCTATTACTCTCTTTTGCATGAGAAAATTACTTCAGTGACACCACTTGAGTAAAAATGCCTGTGTACATGACTGGTAATGTGCATTACATGTCCCAGTTCCATACTACATACTAATTCTAATTCTTCAGGTCTTTGGTGTGTTAACATTATTCAAAACACTCAGTCTGCACAAATACTACTGTCCCACAATGCAGCACTTGAAGGGAAGAGACGAGATACACACAGCTGCATAAAATTAAAACAAATTGCAGAAAATGGTGAGACAGCTCCGGGAAGACCGTGGAAAACAAAAAGATTTATAAGAATGAAATCTCTGGGGCGTCTTGGTAAGACACACACCACATAATCGCAGCGTCCCCGGTTTGCATAGTCAGTTAGTCCAGCTGGGGACATTTGTTGCATGTCATCCCCCTTCTCTCTCCCTGTGTTTGAGGTCTGCTGCCACTATCTCTAAAAATGCTAAATAAATTTCTGGAAAACACATTTTGCTTTGTCTCTGTCAAGCTATAGTGGCATTGCCATTCTTAACTTGCAGTTTGATATTATACTGCTCATATTGTATCATCTTCTAAGAATGTTGCTTTCTTACTAACAGTATACTATACAGATCTGAATATTGTACATTGTTTTTATAAATATAAAATGTAGTTTGGAATTGGTACTAAGATATGGAGTTTGATAGACAGCATTATGGGAAGTGTTGGATCCACTGGTTTTGGATCTTGGCCTATAAAGGGGACTGAAAGTCAGGATATCACAGACCCTGATGATTCAGTTTTAGGTATACGATCTCTTGCACATCCCACAATTTTATGAAAGGGCAATACCAACTCATTGAAGTGCCCCTTTAAAATACTGTTGTCTTCTGATTGTCTGTTGGCAAATTTGCCAAGGTAGTCTTTTCAGCCTTGATAGTGACTGAACAGTTCACGACCGAACAGCTAATTTGTGGAGGTTCCTCCCTTGCAAACAACCTTTGGCTGAGTACTGACATCAGCGTGCACAGTGCGCTTTAACCTGACAACAGACAATTATTCACGGAAATAATGTTAATTAGCAACAGATGACCCAATGTTTGGCATTTTAACCTGTGAAAGCAATGGTTAGCACCGGCTAAACGCTAGCGGCTACTACCCTAATGTTTCGTGCAGTGCTGTTTGCAAATGATTACTGAATGTTTGTCTAAATGCAGAGTGACTCACCAGTGCAGCTAAAGAATTTTTCACATTCACACCCGGCTGTCATTAAGAAGAGCGATGCTGCAACGCTATTAGGCTGAGGTGGACAAAACACAGCAAAGTTATTTTAGCCAATACCAATCCATTAAAATGTGGCTGAGCTGGCCCCTATACTTATCCTTAGGAAATACCCAGGACTCCTTCTTTTTCTTATTCCAGACATACCAGAGATATAAAAACAAAACACTTCCTGTGTAGCAGGAAAGAGCCACCAGACCAACTGTTTAGAACAGCAAATGGAAAAGATTTCATTAGCTGGATATTTATCAAGATTAACTGTGCTCTTGTGACTTTTCCTATAAAAGTCTGAAATCAACATACCATCACACAAGCAGCACAAGTGTGTGTTCATTGTGACGTTTTTAGTAAAGCAAAAGTGTGGAGTGTGTCGCGAACAGGAAGAGAAGGGGGCTGCGCTCAGCTCTCTTGCTGGCATGTGAGAACAGTTTCCCTTTCAGAAGAGAAAAGAGAGCAAGTTAAAACACACACACACACACACACACACAACAACAACAACAACATTTATTCAGGAAGCGCCGTCTGCCCACTCAGGAAATTCCTGAGGACAAGAGCTGCTTCCAGGGGCAGGAAATTTCCCCTCAAAAAAACCAAACACGCACACACACACACGACATACAAAAACACACGCACACACACACACACACACACACACTTTAAAACACTGATCCCCCTACACACAGTAAAATGGGTAATATACCACAAAGAGAAAGAGAGTGAGACCAAAGGAAGCTGGTGGGGGGTTTACTGTCATGTATGGTAACACACACACACACATTCACTCATATACACAATCACATACAGTATACACCTACACTACCTCTGGCAAACCTTGCACAAAGACACAAGATTCACTCACACTCATCCACCCACTCGTACAAGCATGCATAGTGCAAACCCAGCTGTGAGCGCACACACACACACATGAACACGCATACACACCAAGGAAACCAGCCAGTCTTGTTTCCATGGACATAGATTTTTTTAAATCATCCAGTAAGATATTTCTACTCTTGCAGCCACTGTGCCATTGTTCTTTATGTAATTGATGCCTGTTTATTGTAAAATAACGCCTTGTGTTTTAGACCTTTAAATAATTCTCTGTTTTCTCACTGACTAGCTCTCAGTTGCGTCATGTTTTGAGTACGTGGGCACCATGTCGAGCGATGATGCCTGGATTGCAGCTGGATTAAAACCCGACAAATCCAGTTCATCAGTTAGTGTCTTGCACTGCTTTATTCTGTGTGTTGGCGAAAACCCTCCCAGGCCTTTTAGTACTTGTCTCGCTTTTGACACAAACAGACAAACAAAACATCATGGGTGGTTAACAACACTCCTCCACTAGCCGTTTAAAGCTGAACATTTGTCTACTCGCAGACTAATACTGCCGGATGATTCATTTAATGACCCTTTTACTGTGGATTTTTTTTAAGCCACAATGAAATAAAAAAAAATAAATCTTTTTTTACTTTTTAATTCATGTCTTTTAGTGTGGCCCTGTCTATTTCTTGAGAATCCCCACTTTAGCATCCAAACATATAGTTGACATCTGCACATATACAACTATGTAGCCCACGCTGTTTGTTTCAGCCATTAACTGAAAAATGTTCTACCTCAAAAATACTAAATACAGCACATAACCAACGTGATAAAGGACTATTTTACTATTTTTTGCCAATGGTTATATGAAAAGATTGACACCACTGTCATGTCTATATGCTAAATGTGATGCTACAGCCAGAGGATGGTTAGTGACAGTTAGTGTAGCTTAGCATAAAGACTGGAAATAGAGGGAACGGCTAGCCTGGCTTTGTCCAGAGGCATGACATCCACCTACCTGCACCTGTAAAGCTCACTAAATAATATGTTATATCTACTTTGTTTGCACAAAAACTAAACGGGCAAGTTGAGGTTTTTACGGGCAGTTGAATAAGCCCAATGATTTCCTGGAGTCTTGTTGTCACCATGACATTACCACGCAACCAGCAGAGACTCCAGGAAGTCAGTAGAACAAACAAGATGCAACATGTTGATTAGTGAGCTTTAGAGGTGCTGGTAGGTGGATTTTGTAACTGTTGGACAGAGCCAGGTTAGCTGTTTCCTCATGTTTCCAGTCTCTGCTAAGCTAAACTGACTAGCAGCTAAGAGACATCAGAGTGGTACTGATTTTCTCATCTAATTCTTAGGCAGTAAACACTTGAGTGATAAAACTCTATAGTCCAGGCTCTTTGTTTGAACTGCTTTCAGAGAAAAGTAGTGTATTAGTACTCCTGAATGTTCCATCATGGAAATATTATTAATTATTCAGTTGGGAGTTAAAATATACGTTTTAAAAAAAAACAAAAATTTCTTTTGAATGTTGGCTCAGACAATGTCAGATTTAGAAAAATTTGTTGGAAAAGTTCCACCGCTTTACCCTAACTATGATCCTATTGGACTCTATTATATACCTGTTTTATGTCCTGCCCTCGTTCTCACTTGCAGTGTGATGCAACCCCTCTTGTAGTCCATAGTGTACTTTTCATTTTTCATTACTAATACTTTATTCTTGTCATTTGTTGCCACAGCTGACATGCTGCTTTTAATACAAGTATTGGCCCATCAGTTATACTTAGTGCCCCTTTATATTTAGATGTTTTTCTAATATACCTCTCCTTAGTTCTATTATAGTATTGGTCTATATTTTATTTAATTATGTAAATGCATATTAAGCATCTTGGAATAAACTGCTTTTATTTTATACACAGATTTATATTAAAATGTCTTCTCTAATAAATTTAAAGAATTACTAGAATCACATCATGGATGATTCAGTGCTTTACAGAAGTACAGTGGAAAGACCGATAAAAAAACCTGCTAAAAAAAACCACAAAAGAGATGAAAGAAAGGGTGTGGACTGTGTTACAGTGATGTCTGGCTGAAAGGGTTAAAATTGAGTACGGTAGCATTCTTTAGTGTGAGGAGCAGGCTGCAACTCTCCCCGATCTAATCCACTTCCTCCCCAGGAAATGGAGAAGGCGGATTTCTGCCCACACTGCAATTTCCTCCCTCATTCTTTTTCTTTCTGTCTTTTTTCCCCTCTCCTTCACCCTCCCTCCTCCTCCTCCTCCTCCTCCTCCTTCTCTCTTCCTTTCTTTCTCCCCCCCTCAGAACAAAACTCCCTCTGAGTGTGGGGGTTAATGGACAGCTTGTTTTCCAGCACGTGTGTTTAGATAGTCAGGAGGAGAAAGGACAGAGGTGTTTTGGACTGCATGAGCAATGACAAAGACATGTTGCTGTCTGTTTGAGAGAGGAGAGCGGATCCCAACCAGAAGCAGCCATAAACTAAACACTAGAGAGAAAAAAAGACATTTTCCTGACCTGCAGATGTGTCAGAGTCATGGCTGTGCGAGGAACCGTGTTTGAAATGTGATTAATACAAAGTAGGACTTCCACATGTCTGTGGATGTGAACTGACCCATCGGTTTACTCGACAGGAAACTCAACGCGGACCTGTTGAACGTTCTTCCTTTTTCTGCAACAATGCAAAAGAGGAAGTGGGCTGAGGGAGTTTCCTGTACATCTCATCCAGCCTCAGCCTCTGCAGACACCCAGCCCAATGCCCCACAAAAGCCCTGAACTTCACACTTGCTAGAAAAAAACTAGTTAAATATTGACGGACGCATGGACAAAGCAGCTCAGGGTTACTCTTTGAACATCGAGCCTATCTCTTGGCACAACTCCAGCCCCGCCTGCTCTATGATTGGTTAAGCAACAGTGAGTCAATGCAACCAAACCAAATCTCCATAGAGCCTTGAATGTCACCGTGTTGCTTCATTTCATTACACCTTTTCAAAACATATTTCAACATATTATTTAATCGACTCACCTATACACTTCTTTTTTGGGCTAATTAAACTGTTAAATTAGTCAAATAAAGCACAGATAGCATCAAGTTAATACTATTTCTACTATATATTTAGTTTGTTCTGAAGTAGGCAATTAATAGACAATCAGTGCCTCTTCTAAAGAGAAATCATATGACTTCCAATTGGCTTGTTTACTGGTCTCATCAAAAAAAAGACTGATCCCAGCTACTCTATGACATATTTGTCAGTCCTTTTATTCTCTGCTGTTTATACCAGTTTAAGCAACTAGTGCTTCAGCCTACAAAGCAAGCATACCTAATATTAAAGGTGCCCTGTGGAGTAAATGCATGAACAAAATTGTTGACATTAAATGTTACTCACAAAATGCTTTGTGTCTAACAAATGTGCTGAATACATTTCCTTCCTCATAAAACAATTGCAAAGATGATTTCCATCCATGTATGCTTGCATGCAATCTCTCTCTTCCCTGTCTTTTTCTGTTGCACATTACTATCACCATCATGAGAAAGGGTAAAACCAACCATAGGATGTGAGTCATGTTGCCTGCTTGTGCGTCAAAAACTCAGGATACCTTTAATGCTGATCAGACTGAATTTCTGTTTTATTTTAGTGTTCAATCGTTCAATCTGACACTATATTCATGTTAGTTGTTTTGTGTTCTTTTGTTTGTTGCTTCAATCCATCAGCACTGACTGACACGTCTGGTCCAGCTATTCCAGCTATGTTACTTTCAAGTGACACATGCAGTAAGGGTTGCTAGTATAGTTTACTTTTTCTCTGTAAATTTTGCCAGACAATTTTGTTATAAATGGTAGATGCCAACTCATAGTGCAACAATGGTAGAAGTGGAGAAGAGTCATTAAGTTACCAAACTGACTTAACCTGATATAACGACCTGTTATACAACAATCTCTGACGTTTTCCAGCATTAGTTAACATTAGCCATTGTAAGCTACTGGAAATATCTATATTTGTTTACAAATTACTTTATAGAACTATAAATACATATACATAACACATACATAATACGTATTTGAGATTTTAATGGCCAATAAAAAGAGGAATTATTTAAAAAAATACAAATGAAATATGAATTCATCAGTGAATAGATATAATTTAAGAAATATTTACAAAAGCAACCTAAAACAGTCAATTAGTACCTCGTTTTAAAATACATTAATAAATTCATCAACAATAAAATTTGAAAATCTATTTGAAAATTCAGTTTTAAAAGAGGAAGAAATAATTGGATTCAGTAGGAACACAGATTTTAATCAGGCATCTAATTTTCCATTTACATGTCCATTTCCCAGCTGTTTTTCCTTTTCCCTTTAGCTAGTCAGTTTGCTCAGTCATTTAGCTTCTCCGTTTAGCCTTCCTGAGCCACTTTGGGCCTTGTGTTGGTACACTGCAAATTAGCCATAGGATGGTGCAAGCACACTACACTTGTGTTCCTTAAAGTGTTTCCCTAGTGTCTAAACAGTGTTGGAAATGATAACCAACATATGAACCAATCAGAGAGGTTGTTGCATCCCAGGGTTAATTTGCATTGTTTAACTCATTTTACTATTACACCAGGCCAAGTAAGGCTGTATCAGAAAAACTCTTGAGTGCATTGAGCTGAGCAAGACTGCACTTGGTTGCATATGTAGTCTACTTTTCAATCATAAGAGCAGGAATATGTATTCAGCATGCAGTATGCATTCAGGGTGACTCAAGGATGCCTCTAAGTCAAAGACAAGTGGATGTCTTGTGTATTGAATGGGTTACTTAGATGACCATGAATATGATCATTGGAATAGAAAACATGAAGAAATGCATTAATTTAAGCACCAGTCTGGACAACATTTTTGTTCTGTTTAGTGAGCTATCCTACATTGACTTTTTTCAGTGTCAGTGTTTGGGGCTATGGTTTTACTCGCTGAAATTTACAGGGGTCTTTGTCCCCATACCTCAACCCTCCACTTCCTCAACAACTTTCTTCTCCTGTCATTCCCAGCATCTGTGTGTTCTCTGCTCCGTATTATCTGTACCTGACTGCTGTGTAACTGTTGGTTATTCCAGTGCAGTAGGTCTGTCAGTTCTGGTCCAGTGGAAGCGTGTACGGTTCAGGTGTCTGACCCCGGATCTGCTTCAACGCCTCCCAGCTGAGAGGTGCGGCATGACTGGGCCCGCACTCATGCAGCGATAATGGTGTGTGTGTGTTGCCATGATTGGATGTGATGGGTTTTAACTATTAAAGTGATATTTCGCAACATTTTTATTTATTCATGTTGGCTCTTTGATAACAACGTCTACATCTTCGGTTTGCTGTTCTTAACTCTCAGATACTGTCACCTGCAGAAGCTCAATTTGTCATTGTCACAGTCCCACCCACCAGCTTGATTGACAGGTGGTTTTTGGGATGAGACCAAACAAAAATCGGTTTTCCCAGATTACCACTTCAGCCAAACAGAAACATTTACAGTGCAAGATACTAAAAACACTGACAAAAATCAATCTGTCCTGTTCAAATGTCCGACTGATCAATGTTTGTAGGAGTCACTGCTCTTCTCTGTGTGTGTGTGTGTGTGTGACTCACGCAGGTGCGCAGGCAGCCTGGCAGGCTCGTCCTCCATTCGGCTGGCTGGCCTCGCGGCGGGAGCATGGATGGGGGAGGAAGTGGAGTTTGGCAGCGGGTTCGCGGAAGGACTGAAAGAGCTCCTCTCCTGCTATGAATAGACACAGAGACACAAAGCATGGCTCACAAAGCTCCACGACGCACCAGCCCTGAACCCAAACAGCCCCACGCCGACTCGCCTCACCTCACCATGCACCCACAACATCGACTAGCCTCGGTCTCATCTCCACGCACTCTATTGTACACGGTATGCTTCTAATAAACTGATGCACTGGCCTGTCATGTTGCGAAAACACATTCTTGAGACACAAATATACTGAATACCACACATGCTTAGGGGCATGTGTTGTTATGCAGTGCAGTAAAGTTCTAAACTAAGCCATGCACTGTTTGACAAGATGATTACCTCCTTATCTTCAACCCTAGGATACATTAGTGGGTCAGAAATGATCATGCTGGATTTTCATGACCAACCATTTGGTCGGAAACCCATAAGTACTAAATTTCAAATATAAACTGGGGGAAAGCAGCAAATCTGAGAAGCTGAAACCAGTGAATGTTTGATGCTCAATAAATGATTAAAACATTTCATTTCTTTTCATCGTAGATTTTTTGTTGACTCTGTAATCAACAAATCAATAAATCTACTAACCATTCCCACACTACTTGACAGTATCTCTTCAGCAAAAACATCTGATTACTGTACTCACTAAGTATCTAAATCTAAGGCTGCCACTAATTACTTATATTGATAGATCTCTCCATTATTGTTTGAATGGATCAATTAGTCTCTAAAATGTCAGAACAACGTCCCTCACAACTTCCCGGAGCTTGATGTGACATGTTCAATATGCTTGTTTTGTCTGACCAATGCTCAAAGCCCCAGATGATATTAAATGTACAAAGATTTGACAGAGACACAGCAAATATGCACCATTTTGTTTTTTGACACATCAAAATTATTTTCGCTGTTAATATTTTGTGATGAACTAACTAATCTGTAATCTAGTTGTTGGATTAATTAGTCGACTAACATAAAATTAATTTCAATTATTTTGATAATCAATTCATTGAAAGTTGTTTTGTTTTTTTAATGTTACATAAATGACATTCGCTGCCACCAGATGTCGCGATAGAGCATCAGCATCTTAGATCAAAACAAATGCTTCATTAGCCACACCTCCAGCCTCTCTTCGGACTGGCTATCAAAACAAAGAAGCTTGGATTACAACACATACAGCAGGAGTGTGACTTCATCCTCTACTTATTCTCTATTTACATACAAAATAGTTATTTGCTGCAATAATAATGATTAAAATCTCATATATATATATATATATATATATATACATATATATATATATATATATATATCCCCTTTAAGCAAAAATGCGAACTCTTTGATGGGGTTTGGTTACAGTACTTCAAACATGACAATTTCTTCTTTTGGACTTTTTGCAGGGGAGGAAAAAGCAACTTGAAGATGTGACCCTCCAATTTCAATTGATCACCTTGGGGTTTAGAACATTTTCTCTGCTAAATTTATACAACTAAGACTTAATGATTGTTCAATTAATAAGAAAAATAATCAGCAGATAAACTCATAATGAAAACAGCTGTTAGTTGCAGTTCTCTCCAGGACTCACTGGAGATTTTACACATCTTAGCTGTGCTATTGTACAGCACACTTACTGAATCTAGGTTAAGGTATGAGGTTTTTCACTTTGTGGTCATTCTCTGTTGACTGGTTTCCTTTCCTGCAAATGAGGACAGAGCAGGAAGCCACCTCAGTTTCTTAAGGGAACGAAGCTTAGTCTTTTGCTGCCCCCCCCCCCGGTTTCAGCCTGCTGTCACCAGCCAGCCACTCTGAGACCTGCACACTAACTGTATGTACCAGGAATTTCCTGTGGAAGCCAAGCAATAATCTTCCAGTCTTCTATTTCCTCCTGTCAGAGGCAAAGACTTCACCCCCCCCACCCCCCCAGTTCACATCCACTTTCTAAAAATTCTGTTGTCCAGGGAGAGGAAGAGGAGAGGAAGCAGTCTCCTCTCCTCTACTACTGCAGCCGTCACACAGCTGGGACTGGTTCAGGTTAGAGGGAAGGCGACATTTAGGACAAAGCTTGTGATAAAGGCATCTGTAGAAAAAGGAAAGTGATTTGTGACAGAACTGGGCTGCAGTATGAAGGTGAGGGGGAGTCCTGTCTACAGGCTGCCACAGTGGAAAACTTCTCTGAGAGCGAAGTGCTGATCATTCTTCAACATGCAACTGCTATCGTGCAGTGACATCAGACTCAGTAATGAGTAGACATCTCTCATAAACAAAACAAAACATCACGTCTCACTTTAAGTCACTGGAAAGCCTGCAGTGTTTTCAGTTATTTCTAGACAACCCAAGTAATATTTCTGGTCTAACAATTACATCAGTGATCACATTTCGTTTAGCAAAATGTCAAAAAAGAAAAGGGTAAAACATGCTTATTCAACGTTATTCAAGGTAGCATCTTCAAATGTCTTATTCTGTCTGACCAACAGTCCAAAACCCCAAAATGATCCACTTAAAAGAACAGAGGAAACACAAAAGGAGAAACATGTGAGAAGCCTGAACCAGCACACTTTTACCTGAAACAGTTCATCTATCATTGAAATTGCTGCACATTCATCGACTACATTTTCTGATGTAGTTCTGACAGGCACTAAAACTTATTCTGTGCTGATCCCCCTTTGTTTTCCTTTTCCCATGATAGGGCTATGGATTCTCTTCATTACTGATTAATAAAGGATTGATCATTGAGATTACAGCATGCCAAACATTATAACACATGTTCATCACAAGCACAAAGTGTCTTCAAATTGTTTACACAGTCTGACCAACAGTCTTGAGGGCTAAAATATGGATTTTTGACTGTAACTGACCATTATTTTGAATGTGTCATTATTATTAGTTTTTGATAAATCGATTAGGTCTTTTAATGTATTGTCTTGTTTGTGTAACCGTCAAAAACCCAGTGATACAAAGCTGAAATGTCGATTAACTGATCCATACATTCTCACTGTAAACATCATGCACTGTTGGTCAGATAAATCAAGCAGTAAGAAAATTATCAGCAGGCTCTGGGAACTTGTGGCTAAACAATCATTTAATCAAGAATGAAAGTAATTGGTGGTTACAGCTTTATAAACATAATTTGTTTATAATGGTATAAAAAGGAGAAAAAAACTAATCACCACATTGGAGTGGCTACAGTAAGCAACTATTTGGCATTATTGCTCAATAAATGACAAATAATTGATTACCAAAACAGTTGTTGATTAATATTCTGTCAAGACTAATTATTTCAGCTCTAAAACATTCTAACATGGCCTATTTTAGCTCTTTTTGCCTGTATTTTTATTTTGTAAATCAATGAAACAGTTGGTCTCATTAATTGCAGTGCACTGAGCTTGTCAATGGCAGTGCTCCTATGCTATTACAGTATTCCTGATGTGTGGTATAGGCCAAGAGTGAGTTTAATAGCTCCAACTCCTCTGTATCCCTATTGTTTTGTTGTGACTGACCGAGAGTCGTTTTAAAAAACCTTCGTATTGACGCCTCTTTCACCGCTCGCGCTTATTATTGTGTTACGTCAAGGTTACAACAGGTTCGCCCCTCGGCTTTGATCACTTTAATCAAACGTTTTGCGTGTCACAGACAGTCACGACTCTTCTTCCCATCAGCAGCAGCGGCAGAGTGGAGGCGAACTAAAAAAGCGTGGAGCCGCGAGCAACAGATGACTAGCAAAACAAACTGAATGGCGCTACAGCAGCCAGTGCCACACGTCTGTAGGACGTGATATGCAAGATTGTAAATCCCTGCAGGAACAACACAGCCATAAAAAAAAAAAAAACGCGTAAGTGGAGAGTGTCCGCTGAGAGAAAAAACAAAGAGGAGAATAATGAGCCCACAGCGTTACCTTGGTCGCAGCGGAGGAGGATTCAGACATTATCTCCAGTCAACTTCTCTCCTTCCACTTTTTCCGTTTAGCTCTCTTCTTTATCTCCTTTTTTCCTCATAAAAACCCGCACGGCAGCAGCAGCAGAAGCGGCAGCTAGACTGCTCGGCTTGTTACTGTGGGAGAAGTTGTTTTTTCTCATGTAGCCCGCTTTTTTCCTTTTTATCTGCTGGCCAGCTCCATAGCGAGCGGCTGTCGGTGTGAAAACTTCTTTTGTCTGCGAGTGTTTTCCCTTCACATGTCGGCAGCGCGCTGGTTAATAATCCCTTCCTGGAAGAGCAAGACTGAAGAGAGAGAGAGCGACGGACACCTCTCTCTCTCTCTCTCTCTCTCTCTCTCTCTCTCTCTCTCTCTCTCTCTCTCTCTCTCTCTCTCTCTCATTGATCTGGATGTGTGTAAAACGGCGAAATGACGTGAATTCCCAGCATTGAGCCTTGCCCCCTTTTAAAGGGAAACCCAAAGCAGGAAATCGCAGCAGGTCGCGTTGCAGACACAGCTACACACTGACAGATACACTTGTCAGATTCAAACTGGTTTTCTATTTATGTATTTTTTCAATCAAAGCGTAATGCAGATGCGGTTACACAACAGGCTAAACTGCCGTGCTTTAATTAGACAGCCTGTGGTGCAAAATGCAGCAGCAAAAGTGTAACTCATTAAAGGAGACAGGGAGGAATATCAGCTTATATGATATAGAGACTTCATATCAGATGTATTATTGCTCAATTAATACTTACTTTATAATTGAAATAATAAAATATTGCCTAAGCTTTCATTGTTTCAAAACCAAATACCACACAGTATGAAAAGGTCACTGGTAAAGTCACCTTCACTTAAGAAATGGAACATGAAACCTATAATACAAAAGGCATGGGCTATTAAAGGAACACCATAAGAAACAAAAAATAAGATTACACAAATAGTACATGAGAGAAGTGAATACTAAGCTGGGACCAGACACTCTGTGTCTGTCTACATACTGTGTAATTATTAGCATGTTAGGATTCAAATGTAATAGGCCTGAATATCTAAATGAATACTGCACTGGCAAAAAATTTAAAGCTGCGCCAATGAATATTTTTTCATTAACAATGAATGAAATAACTGTGTGCAATATGAAAGTTGTTTCTCATAGTGATAAACCTGCAGTGAATTTTCTCCACTTTGCAGTTACCCTCAGCTATGAAACATTTTAGCCTCTTTTAGCTAATTGTTTTGATTTAACAGCTTGTAACCTTACTGTTTTTGTTTGGCCACACCGCATCTATCAACCTTGTTTTTTCTTAATCGCACCATGCGTCTATTTTCAGTGCAAAAGCTCTGATAAACCCACGGCACATTACCAACCAAGCATGAATAATTATGCTGCTCTGTTCTGTATATGTAAATAGGCAATGGCTTACTACCTATAAATACTTTATTAGTTGATAATATGTTTTATTTACAACTTGTTCCTGGATTGGCCCAAAAAAAAGATTAATACTGCTTTAAATTGACTTGATGCACAGTTAGCCCTTTGCACAAACTCATCTCCATTGAAACTTAACTGGCTCAAGCAGTATTAACTAACCTAGCATACAGGTGGGTGACAAATGAAAGTGAAAAATAGAAAGGCACTGAGAGAGCACAGAACTCCGCCAGTGTCAGTTTACAGTAAATTAGCCCCAAAATTTAAAGGGTTCTTCCCTGGTCCATGCCCATTCCCTCCACCAAGGTTGGTGCAAATTGGTTCAGTCATTTTTGTGTAATCCTGCTGACAAATAAACAGACACAGGTGAAAAAATAACCTCCTTGGTGGAGGTGAAAACAATGCAGTGTTTGGATCAACACATGCCTCCAGAACAGCTTTAATTTTCCTTATACATTGATGATCACCAATCTTCCAACAGATATTCCACTTGTGGTGTTTTGCTAATGGCAGCAGTGAACGCTGTCTAATGTGTTGATCCAAAGTCTCCCATGGGTGTTCAATTGTTCTTAGATCTGGTAATAGTGAAGGCCATAGCATCAGACTTTATAGTGACTCCTCATGCCATATGGAAGCATCAGACAGATGACGAAGGTTACTGGACTCAAACTGAACACCTTAGATTGCTGGACCATGAGAATGCCCCATGAAGTCATACCTAACTGGCTGGCCTCCATATCAGAATTGACTGTGAATCTTTCTTTACAACACAAAACAGGAAGAGAAAGAATACTGCTCTTCCAAGGCAATGAAACCTAAAGCTTCAGGGTTTCTGGTGGCAGCAGATGGTGGAAGGAGTGAAAGGCGAAAAGAATTATGGAAAAATCACTTCCAACATGTATATTCTCCTTAAGGAGAGGGAGGGGGACAGGAAGCAATGAGGCTGATGGGAAATGTGCTCCAAGTTAATGAGCAAATGCAGATGAGTGAAGCTTAGGGATGATAAATTTATCCTGATGCTTTGGGGGACTGAGGACTGGTAAATAATTGTACTAGCATGTTTTATGTTATTTTATTTATTTATTTACAAAATTTAATTAGAGCTAGTCAATGTCCTGTCAAAAACTACAGGCCCATTTTTAATATGCAGTGCTCCATTTAGAGTAACATGTAAGTATTTGTATAAGTTATTGTGTATTTTTGAGCTTGAAAATAAAAAGTACATATATATATATATATATATATATATATATATATATATATATATATGCAGCTGGAATAGGAATAGGAATTAAATGTAGTGTTTTCACTAAAGCTTGATAAACTGTAGGCAGGAACTGTTCTGTCTTTGAAGTAGGCAGGTTTATTTAGCTGGTGGGATTGACTGATTGCATTAATGGGATTACAGTAATCAGATTTAAAAAGTGATGAATGGAATCTTACACACCTACTGTAAAAACATAGGAATCAGGCACTTTGAGAGAAAAGTGAAAGGAGGGAATGAAACCACATTATTTATGCTTAATTATTTCCCAAGTATGATACTTTAATCAGTTTCTACTGACTTTCCAATAAAAAGTGTTCCTATAACAATAAAATTTGATTTGATTATATATTTGCCTGTACTTAATGGCTTTACAGAGAATTGCCATTTTAAACATGTCTTTAAGTAGGACGTATTTAGAATATCTGTTTTTAAAAAATCCCACCGTGTCAACTATAAAGCAGAGGGGAAATTTCCTCTGTCCTCATATGAAAAACAGCTTGGTATGAGGTCATATAACCAATGACTGTAACACGGTGATGCCCCCAAGCGGTGAATGGCAGCGTTACAGCATCAATCCAGCTAAATACAGTTAAGTTTCGGTTTCTAATCATCAGAAATGATACCGAGCTTTCCGTCTTCCTTTCTCTCCCAAGTCCACTGGTCACTTATCAGCTGCTGTCTTCCATGCGGTGAAGGGAAACACAGGAAGAGCGTTAAAAATAATGGAATCAGAAATATTGAAGTTTATTTGCGCCAGTGAAGGAGCAGTTAACACCGTCGATTTGGTGTCTAATCTAGATTCCGCGACCGTGTCGGAGATCATTTGTAACCGAGAGAAATTCGTTGTGTGTTGTCCGAAGGGGCAGCCCAAGGTAGTGGCCTGGACCAAACTGAGACTGTGCAGAGCTAAAGACTGTCAGGGAACATGCAGGGGTCTACACCTGTGTAAAAACTTCCTCTTCAGCGGATCTTGTCACTTCACTCGGTTGAGGTAAATATGTTTGCTTAAAGTAAGGGGAGTCATGGTTAGTCTCAAACTCGCGGTTGTTGGTGCTGAACTGCGGTTTGAGAGGCCTGTGGCTCTTCTAGAGATATCTGAATTGTTTTTAAAGGAACATTTATCACAAAAATTCAAATTATCACTTTCTATGTGTGCTTAAAACTGCGTAATGAAGAATGAGGTCATAGTTATAGGTGTGTCTCTACGTTGCAGTTAAATTTGATTACAGTTGATGACTACCTGGTTTAAAGGCCTTGACACATGCGGTGCGTTCAAGTAATGTTGGGAAAGCCGGATATTTCACTGGAAGTTGACATTCATAGTGAAGTTTTGCTGGGTAATTTAACACCTCGAACAACTGAAGTCTGTTACAGGGGCACCATTCTCCCTATTACAAGTCAGTGTACCATCAAAATAGTTGTGTTTTTATTTTAAGGTAAAATTGTTGCATAATGTTGCATCAAACCTGGACTTCTTCCAACATTTTATACATTGTAAAATAAAATCCGCGATATTTTTCCTACTTTTGAAATTTCGTATAAACTCCATTCTACAGTGAATCAGACAGTGAAGGCAAGTAGGATATCTTCTAAGCCACAGTTCTGATGCAATGGTGACCTTCAGCCCTATCAGGCTATTAGTGTTGATACGTTTTGCATGAGTCACGATTATAAATACACTTAAACATGTCTAATACCTCTTTTAGTTGACTTTACAACTCATATTTGTTTAAACATGATTAAACAGTAATTCTATTCGAACTGTATACCTGTCAGACTCACCACCAGCACATGGCTACATTTTAACCCTTCAGACTTATTCAATTTCATATCCTTTAAGTTTATTTGAATGTACTGTTTTCATAAAATGTTGTGCAGAAATATTGCCTTTGCCTGAGCTAACATTTACTAACAAATGTTTGACTGAGCAATATGTGTTGTTTTTTTCAATAACAGGAGAGGATGCAACTTCTCCCATGAGCTGAACTCTGACCACAATGAAAGGGTACTGAGAGAACATGAACTGGAGAGTCTGAGCAGGGCAGAGCTGTGCACTCTGCTGCTGCAGAGCGACAACACACTACTGCCTCCTGTAAGTCTGACAACCTAGTTTGAACAGTCATTTAAAAATGGTCACCTTAGAGTCTGCATGGGTACATAGATCCTCCAATATGATTGGTGGAGACCCTAGAGTTTTTAGAGTATCAATACCTGACCTTAGATATACTCGGTTAATATAATATAATGTTTTATACTTCATCATTGTTACCAGTGATTTACTATTTTATAACCGTTTTTCCTTGTCTTATCATCCCTCTGTCAGATATGTTATGATTACAACAATGGTGATGGTGTGTTTGGCCGGTGTACGGAAGGAGATGGTTGCAAGAGACTGCACATCTGCGAGAGGTACCTGAACGGTGATTGCAGCTGTCCCAGGACTCATCATTTTAATGCTCCACAGCCATTGAAAAGCCTGCAGGATAAAGGCGTGCCTGACAGTCTCTTTCGCTCCTTGAAATCTATTTACACAAATAAAGAGGCTTTAAGGCTCAACAGGGGTGATAGAGGCAACAAGGGCAGCCGTCAACCACCACATCTAAGCTCTTCTACCAGTGGTGTCTTTGCTGCTGCCAATTTTACTGATGCAAGCAGTAGCGATGGTCTGAATTTTACACAAACACCATTGTACAGAGGGAGAGGTGGTTGCAACAGGGGAAACAGGGGAAACAGGGGCAACAGGGGCAACAGGGGCAACAGGGGAAACAGGGGCAACAGGGGAAACCTGGGCAACCTTCAACCAAGTCAGCGAACCTGTTCCACTAGTGACATCCTTGTTGACATTGAGGGCTTAGATCTGTACACCGAAGACGGACTAAGCCAAGACAACAGTCAAAATCAAGACCTAAACTCTTCCACCAGTGACATCTCTGCTGCTGCCAATGACACTGATGCGAGCAGCGATGATGGGCAGAACAGAAAACAAAGGCAGAAGCTGAATAAAACCTCAGCAGCCATCAGAGGAAGAGGTGGTAGCCGGGGCAACAGGGGCAACAGGAGCAACCCTCAACAGCTCCACAAGACCCGTTCCACTAGTGACTTAACTTATTTTGCATACGACAAAAACACAGACAACGAAAATGGACCGAACAAAAGACAAAGGCCCGTTAGAGGTAAACTATGCCAGCTGCAAAAGCTTTAATGTCTAAAAGAACAGTGTAAGGTGTAAAAGAACAAAACAAAATTTCATAGTGTACTTTTTGTTTCTGGTTGTTTCCTTTAGATAAAACTGAGATATGCATGTACTTCATCAAAGGACACTGTAAACACGAAGGTGAGTATTCAGTGATAAATCATAAGATCGTCACACAAAACAGTAATAACTACACTTATTTTGGGCACTTGAATGTGGTCATCTCATCAGTTTGATCAGGTGTCACTGATATTGTTTTTATGACCAATGTGTCCTCAGATAAGTGTTATAAAGCTCATGACAAGATGCCGTACAGGTGGGAGGTCAAAGAGGGTGATCAGTGGACCCCCCTCCCTGAGAATGAGGCGATTGAGAAGGACTACTGTGACCCCAAAAACACATACAGGTAATCTCAATGGACATTTAATGGAACTGTAGTTCTTTAAGTTTACACCTTGAGATGACTGAGTTAATAAAATCCTTAAAGCAACACAGTGTAACTTTTGCATGAGTAACCGCGTCCTCTGCAGTTATGAGTGGTAATTAATTCTATAAAACGTCATAAGGTCAAGGAAAGACGTGAAGGAGAACTGAGAAGGAATTAGGCAAAGAGAATTACAGTATTTAGAGAATCCGACTGTGTTTACACTAGTCTTTTTTAAACTAACTTTATTTATAACACATGGGAGATGTACAGTGACAGACTCAGTGCTGTAGGCTACAATTCAATAAGGTTTCCTGTTTAACACTAATGATATAATAACATTAAAGGAATATACAAGTTAAGAAAGTTGAGCCATTAAAATAACGGAATAAAGGAATTGTGCAGCAGGTCCAGAGTAACTTAAATTCAGATGGAAATATATAGTTTCCTGTCATGGGCACTTTGACCTTTTTATACATTCATTAAGCAGAGAAAATCGGGGAGGAACTGTGGAACAGCATTCTCTCCTTTCATAAAGGAAGGTCCAGTGTATCCTATGCTAAAGGAGATGAGATAGGAAACACTAAAGCTCTTTTCATTAACAGTTTCACTAGTGGCAGCCCTTATCAAGGCTGCCACTAAGATATTTCCGGGTCAGTTCACTCATTTAGGAACCTTTCCTAAGCAAAAATGACTATTTGACCACAGACATTGGTTATCACAGATGAATACTGGTTTTTAATGACCTCTAACTCTTGAACTTGCCGGGCCTGATTACATCAATCAAAGATGCTTTGTTATGCCTTTCTCATGGGAAATTGTACCTCTGCACCAAAGTTACATAGTGCATGGACAGGCATTTGGGGCATGGAGGTAGAATGAAAGAGGCACTGCTCTCCTCATTACATGTCAGTGTATCATCAAAATTATTTTGAAGCTGATATTTTGAAGTAAAATATTTGCATAATGTTGCTTTAAACAGTTCATTTCCAATATTAGGCCCACAGTAAACCCAATCCTCTGGTTGGCCTGCCAATCACTTCTGTCCATAATTAAAGGGGTATCCTAGTGATTTAGTGTTGTATTTCCATAAAGTTGGTGGTACTCACAAAAGCCAACAGGGACTCCCATGTTTCCCATAATGCAATTGGATAACATCTTTCATTAAATCCTCTTTGCTTTCTAAATACCCACTTCTTTCAAACTCAAGTGCAGGCTTTCTGTTTAAAAAAAAAAAAAAAATTTCAAACCCAAATTTAAATTTATTTGAAAATCTAAAAAGCTCCCATTAGAAACACAAAAGACATTATACAACTTTGTTTACAAGCTGTGTTGTACTCCTCATGACAGGTAAACTGAACTTAATGTGTAAGTTCATGGTCAATGAAAATAAAAAGTAATAAAGTCAATACACCTTTTAATTGCAAAGGAAAATTTCAATGTTGATCTAATGTTTCTGCAAAAATGTAGCCCAGTAAATCACTTGCTTTTAACATGAATTGAATTGTGTGAATTAATTACCCATTTTTGCTGTCTATAGCGGCAGTACCCCACCTGTGCATTTTGATACAATGACCTGTGGACAGAACAAAGTACGGCGACTCTCTACCACTAACTCTCTGCTCGAGCCAACCTTCATCCACACCACCGAATGGCTTTGGTACTGGGAGGATGAGTTTGGAAAGTGGAACATGTATGCTTCAGCTGTGAGTAACTGGAATTGGACTTCCTTCCTTTTCAGTCAGTTTAAGCTGATATATGGAACACTTTAGTGTCTTGTAGCTCATTGTTTTGGTCTGCGCCAACTGTTTTTGTTCAGTATCTCAGCTCTCATCAGCAAAGCAGACAGCTTTCTTCAGCAAAAAAAAACTCCAAAATATCCACTATATGCCATCTGCCTACTAAATGACACAGTCAGCAGCTAGTTAGTGAACACAGTTGAGCATTTGCTGCTAAAGTTTTAGATATTTTCCTCAGATAAACAGGACACATCTAAAAAAGAGAGTGTGAATATTGGACTTCTATTGATCAGGTGACCAGAAACACAACTCCAAATGAATGTTAATGATGGTTTGCCATATTAACATTTAAGGTGATAAAGTGGTGGTAATTGGTTTTGGAAAGTATTTGTTGCTTTTCATCATATTAGTTAATACTATATGGAAATATTGTGAAGTAGGGATGTCCCATTATCCCAATCAATTAATCCATTACTTGACCATTTTAAGGCGACCCACAAGTCATTTCTCTCCAACAACATCCAACAAACTGTGTAAATATCTCTTGTTGAAAAAGTGAAACAATTCCTAATAGGTATTATTGTGTTGGCAAATGGGAGCAACATGAAAAAAATAGCTGCAGCAGCCAACAGTTTCAGTGAAGACATGCACAGTGACAACATGCCTCGCCAAGCAAAGCTAGTGCAGCTGATTTGGGCTAAAAATGGTGACTTTACCTCTTTCTATGACATTTTGCCGGCATGCCGTGACCCTAAATGCTGCTGTGGCGACAACTCTAATTAAGCTCAAAAATTTTGCTCATGATCGGAGAGAATTGAGGCTGTCAGAGATTTACTCTAAAGTGAAAATTTTAATGTGATATTAGTCCTCTGATGCAATACTCAGTCATCTGAGCCACACTGGCTTTGGTCCATGTGGACTTTGACAGTTGTCATGGCACTGTGGAGCAGTGTCAGGTTCTAAAGGACAGGATTTTAAAAACATAAATCACACCACAACTGAACTTCCCACTTCATCCTTCCCACTCGTGGTCTACTAAACTCACGCTGAACTGACAGCGACATGTGTTTACATAACGCCTACAATTCTCTATATTCTGTTGTGTTTATAGCAGACAGTTCCTCTTTCCTGCTGTATTCTGTAGCTTAAGCTGCTTTCCATACACCTCATTATTAAAGTTTTAATCTTATCCCTTTATGGTTCTCCATCCATGCAAAAAAAAAAAAAAAGCTGAGCTGTGTGCACAGGCTGTGGGGCAGCACCTCTGAGGAAAGAGATTAGCAGCAGTGGAGATTTTAGCCAGATTACATATATTTGAATTTGTCATGTTCATATTGGACTGTTAAATAAAAAAAAGTTTTACAGCATTTGGTAGAGTACCCTGCATATAAGTTTATCAGTTCTTATAACTTTCAGAGAAATGCTTGGTCCTCCAAGTTTACTCTTCCAAAGAACATAATTTGAAGTTACAGATATCAGACTTTTCCACCACGGCATCAGAACTTAGTAGTTCTGTCTAAAATACATTCAGTATCTCATAGAAATCAAAGATTTCCACCAAAATCAAAAAAGAGTTTATTCCTGGGACAGACAGCATATTCACATAATTCCCCATTTTTCTGCCAAATGAAATAGAATTTGATCATCAATATACATTTTCAACTAAATGTCCCCATACTTAAAAATCATGCAAAAAATGAATTTCATATCAAGCATATTGAAGAACATTTAAGGAGGAAAATTGCTTTCTTGCCAAGAATTAAATGAGAATATTATTACCACTCTCATGCTATTATGTTAATATGAAGCCAGAACCAGCAGCCACTTATCTTAGCATAAACTGCTAGCCTGGCTCTGTCCAACAGTAACAAAATCCACCCCTCCAACACCTGTATGTTGTTACATAATTTATACAAAAGGAGAAGTCTAAAAATGACATATTGTGGTTTTATGGATGGATAAGATGAAAAGGAAGAACAGGAAAACACCTCTAATTCTGACACATTATTCCAAGGTGGTTAGCCCCAGTGCTAACCCGGTAGTTAGACCTAAATTAGATTTTTTTTGTCGTGTTATGTATTTCTAGCTGTTTGCTACCAACTGAAAACATTGTACAGCTCCTATAAAAGGAAAGGTGGAATTTGTTATCATCAAACAGTCACTAGCTAGCTGTTTCCCTCTCTCCACTCTTTATGCTAAGCTATGCTAATCAGCTGCTGGAGCTAGCTTCATATTAAGTGTAAAGACACAAGAGTGGTATCGATCATCTCATCTAACTGTTAGCAAGAAAGCAAATTCAAAATTCGAATGAATTTCCTAAAATGTTGAACTTTTCCTTAAAACCACTTTTGTTTCCCTGCCTTGTACAAAATAGCTCTTTGATTGATGGCTGCTGATAGGTTGTCTTCTAACTCAGACATGTTTTGGGAAAACACAGAATTATTTGTCTTGTTTTCCAGAGTGGTGGACACAAAACAGCAGACATGGACAGCACTAAACTGGAGCAGAAGTTTCTGGAGAATGACAAAGATGTGGTGGAGTTCACAGCTGGTTCACAGTCGTACTCACTCAGTTTCCAGGGTAAACAAAGATTATGCAAATGATTTACAGTTATAAAATATTAAGATGATATTATAATGATGTCTTTTTTTAATCTCAGACATGATACAAACAAACAAGCATTATGGCACTAAAAGACTTGTGAAAAGACGGCCACAGTTTGTCTCTGCAGCGGATGTCCTGGCAAAGAGAGTGAGGTACAACATCCTACATACGTTATGTTTCATCCATATGGACTCTCAATAAAACTAACTGCAAGCTATGTTTGCTTTTTGTCTACAGAAGGCCTCTGGGTCAACCAAATTTTTGCACTATACCAGACCACTGGGATAAGACACAGATTCCTGCTACAGGATACAAGGTATGAGAATACAGCACGCCTTCAAACTGCATAAATGTAACTTACATGTAGTGTTTCAGCAAATATTCATACTCTGGCTCAGAGGCTATGTGATATACATACTGCTAGCCCAACAGGTAATTGCTAGAAGCTCCACATCATCATTTTCTTGGTGTCCATAGTTGTTCATTGTTTGTCTTCTGGGATAGGTTTTCTGACAAAAAAGACAATGCAGTGTATTTTGGCAGCAACCTGGAAACCAGAAAGTTTCCAACCTTACCATACAAATAAGACATGCAGACATATCAGTCTGTAGCTATCCATTCTGGATATTAGTATCATAATGTATACAGCACAAATTAATACTGACAAACTGCTGTTTTGGCAGTACATTAATGTGCTGTCCTGTAGTAACAAGAAATGAATGTGTGTGTTTGGGACACTACAGCCAAAGAAACATATTTCTTTTTTTTTTCAATACATGTATATTTACATAAACCAATGGTAAAAAAACATCTTATCTTAACAATGATGACCAACTCAAATTCACAATGTTAAAAACAAACAAACAAACAAACAAAAAAATGAACACAAAAAAGACCAAATACCTTAAACAAACAAGCTCAACCTCATTGTTTGTTATCTCGTTGGTACCTAGTTGATGCACATAAAACGTTAAAGAACAGAAATCCAGCATCAATCTTAATATGGAGTTATATCTTGAAATATATTTAAGTTTCTCATATCTCTGATAGCCATGTCTTCATTTACTGTGCCATGATATCATTAAATTCTAATTTTGCTCAACTAATATTGCCTCTACTCAGACCATGATTCCAGTGGTGTTTTGTAGATTTTACCAGTGTATGCACAGAATAAGATTTCTGCCAGTTATTATTCGTTTCTCAATCTTTCCCAAATGAATGTAAATCAAAATATGGCTCAAGACTTCTGAGTTGCACATACTCGAGAAAGTGCATAAGGCCAAATTTGTTTTGTAAATCTACCCAGGGAATAAATATATTTCCTATAATTAAGTCATTAACTGTTCTGTCCCTCTGTTCCTCCATGTAGTCCACCTTAATGACAAGTCCTGAGGAGTTATATGAGCAATGATCCATGAAGTGGTAGTTTGGATATCTCCTGGACTCCTGCATATGCAATATGAATATCCAGTATATGATGCAAGTAAAATGCGAGTGGAAACATGGTAGAATATGCTTTAAAAAAGACTGCAACAGTAGAAAACAAAATAGAACCTGTTTATTGATGATTTTCACTGGGTATAGACAGGACAACACAAAAAACAACAACCAAATGTTCATATTATTAAGTAATGAAATAAAATTATTAATTTAATATTTGTCACCCATGTGAAACAAGTAAGGCTATTCAAGGCAATCAAATCTATTTCAGCATCTACAGGCATCACTGATCAGACTATATGATGCTTGTTTGCTTCTCTGTTGTATAATACTAAAACATGTCCTTGTATTTGCTTGTATGTCTTTCTTTATAATGAATTGTTTGATTCACATGCATCAAGTCTTTGCTAACCTATTACATATGAGTTTAGTTAAGTTAATTAAATGTTAATGATGAAATATTATTCGTCTAAAATCTGAAAGAGGCTCTCCAAGTTAACATGTTTTACTATACTGTAGTTGGAAACATATGCAGATGTTTTGATTGTTTTAATTTAACATCTGATGTGTCTGAGCTTAACAACTTTTAATTATT
This sequence comes from Lates calcarifer, assembly GCF_001640805.2. Classification (NCBI taxonomy): domain Eukaryota; kingdom Metazoa; phylum Chordata; class Actinopteri; family Centropomidae; genus Lates; species Lates calcarifer. The sequence continues at coordinate 14,136,300 of NC_066850.1, forward strand.
ATCTAGAACTTATTTTAATTTTATTAGAGCCAAAAATGAAGTTGGATTTAAAATATATATATAGTTTTTGATTTTATAGATTTTCATTAAACAATTTAGATGCTTTGCTAATTATCTTGTTATTCCTGATCATTGCATTTTCACCCCAACCTGTCTTTCAGAATGGTTGTTTCAGCTTGGATTTGTTTCAGAAGAGCTGCTAATTGCTTACTTGGCTTTTTCGCCATTAAATAATTCAGTCTGATTTTAATCATCTCTAAATTCAGACAGTTTCCCTTGTAATCCTTGTGAAGATTTTTATGGCACTTTTCTAATACTGCAGATTCTCTTTTTTCCGCTCTAATTTGAGAGTCTAATTCATTTGTATTCTTTGCTATGCATGAAATAACCATTCCACTAATGCATGCCCTAAACTACATCAGGAGTTGGTTTTGTTCTCCCTTGGCATGTATAACAGTAAAATAGTATGTTTTCTCATAACATATCTAATAAACTCTGCATCTTAATACTTAGCTTCTTCATTCTCCATACTCTGTCACCCTTTTTATTTTCTCTTGGTGCAATAAGACAGGATGGGAGGGAACAATCAGATATCACAATTTAGTAAATTTTTTAATCAAAGAAGTTGTTAAGTACACTCCCATTTTTTGTTTGTTTGTTTCAAACTATGCTGGTCTAATTTATCAAATATATTATTAAAGGTTCCTCCTATGATTCACATTTCTGTCTGGTTATTTTCTAGAGTAGTCTGAATTTTATCTAGGAATACAAAATCACTTCTGTGTGTTTTTCACCATATAAAGTGCAGGTTGAGAAATAGTATAGTAGTAGGAATAGTAGTGTCCCAATAAAGTTCATACAAACTCAGCAATAATAAATGTTATACTGATAAAACATTTAACATAAAATAATGCTCATATACTGTAAAATGCTTTCCAAATCTCCAGCTGACTGCCTGATTTCTATTAGTTTACATTCAAATATTACAACTTAATATCCCTGCGCCCCTCACACAACAACAGTTAAAAAGTTCCCTGTTTATAAAGTTATCATGTGACAGTTTTCAACAGATTTTACATTTCCATGCAAATTGCTTTTTTTAATAAGCACAGTTTAGGCACAGCTTTTCTCAAAGTACTTCCCATATGTTCAATCCTACACATGTGCCTCTAGATAAGTGTAAACATTATTACTTTTCTGAGTTTTTGCAAGAAAAGTATTTTTCACTTTTCATCAGCAATTGTTTCCACAATTATTTCAGTTGTACATTGTATTTTTGGATAGTAGTGTGCATCAACAATTAAATTAGCCATAAAAAAAAAGCTTTGACAAAATCTCACAAGGATGGGTCTATCGTACATTATTTTCATGTCTGCCATTTTGGTACCAAAATGAGAGCAATGGAAAGAAATTTCTGTGGGAGGAATGAAAAGTACATTGAAAAATCTACCAAGGGCAGACAGTGTCACTGTGACATTCCTGAAACCAGGCCAACATCATCCACCCACAGAATAGTGCAGTTCCAGTCTAACCTGTATCATCTGTGGGCAAAAACATTTTTAAAGCAGCAGCAGCAGTCCAGATATTTTTATAACATGTATGTATCATGTAATAATGTGAAAGGGGTTGATGAACCTACAGAGAATTAGCAACCAAAGTCACAGTGCCCTTCAGCTTTATAGACCTTTGTATGGAGTTTTCATGGTTAAGCCTTTCAGCCCGCAACTTGTTTTGTTTTAGTTCAATCTCACTCCTCCCATAGAATTGTGTTAGAACACAGCAGCCACCTGTTTTCTTCTGAAAAACTCTAAAAACCTTCTGTACACTACCTGCTCAGCACCAAACATCAGACAGACATAGTTAGCAACTAGCCAGGTGGCAAACATAGTGGAGCATTTAGCAGGTAATGAGCCAGATATTTCCAGGTGGTCAGAAATACAACTTCAGATGAATTATGTTGCCCAGTAATTGTTAATATAAGCAGCTGCTCGCAAATTTGCCATATCAACTTAAAAGGATATATCAGTGTTGAGCTCAACACTGCTGAGCTCAGTGTTGAGCTCAACACTGATATAAACTTGTTTCCACCGCCTCCAAGTGGCCAAATAATCAGTTATGTTAGGTTGCTGGTAGGTGTGCCTGAAAATGTTTTATGAAAAGATTTTTTGTGGGAATTTTTTTAGTCTCAAAAAGATAATTTCTCTATGGTATTTGTTTTCTAGCGTGTCTCCCTCCAGCGCTCTTCAGATGAATTTAAGGAGATCGAAGCTCTTTTCTATAAAACCATGAGAGGCTTTGACATTATCAAAATCGAGAGGATTCAGAACAAAGCTCTCTGGGAAGTCTTTCAGTGGTACGTATGTGATATTCATGGGTTTGTTCTGGGAACTTACCATTAAAAATTTATGGTGGCTAATGTTAGTGAACATTAGCAAACTAGAAAAATGGTACTGTTTATCTAACATTACTGTCATCTGTCTGTACAGTTTATCTTGGCATTTATCACTACCCTGTAATAGTCACTTGTTGCCAAAGTGACTGTTGAACAGGAACATTTGCAAAGTCTCACATTACATTAGAGCACATTCCTAAATGTTTTCTGGTTTCTTTATTCCCCAATGAAGGCAGAAGAATCAGATGAAGACCAACAATTTTGGGTGCAATGTGACAGAAAAAAAGCTTTTCCACGGCACCGACTCTAAACACGTAGACGCCATCTGCCTCACCAACTTTGACTGGAGAATCTGTGGAACTCATGGAACCGCTTTTGGCAAAGGTGGGATGAAAAAATATTAATTCTGGGCTACTTACTGGTTTGATAACAAAAGACATACAATTGTATTAAATTAAAAAGAAAATTTACTCTTAAGGGATGAACAAGACAGCATGTTAACCAATCCTAAAATCTTAACATCACACCCAGTGAACACATATTTAAAGGGACAGTACACCCAAAAACTGAATGGAAACTCTTTCTCTTCCAGTGTTAAAGTTGTCACTAGGACATAGGCAGTGGATCCTTTCGGGTCTTTCCACATACCGTATAATGACCTTTTTTTTTTTTTTTTTTTTTTTTTTTTTTTTTTACAATATTACAAAAATTTAAAATCTCTTTCTGTATCCAAATCCAGGTAGTTACTTTGCCCGGGATGCCAAATACTCCCACAGCTACACTGGTGATTCTGATATCAGATCCATGTTTGTCTCACGGGTGCTGGTGGGAAACTTCACGAGAGGGTCCTCCAGCTACTGCCGTCCTCCTTCCAAGGACGGTGGGGATGTAAACTTCTATGACAGCTGCGTAGATGATGTTATAAACCCAACTATTTTTGTTGTATTTGAGAAGCATCAGATCTACCCTGAGTACCTGCTGCAGTACAAGACTTTGAACCCGTTCGGTGATTATGTCAGTGCTACAACAGTACCTGCACCGAGACCAGCTACCACACCCAGCAGAGTAACTGCCCAACCTATCACATCAGTTCATCAACGCACCACAGTCTCACACCAACCCAGCCTATCAGCTTATCAAAGCAGCACAGCTTCATACCGACCCAGCACATCAGTCCAACCCAGTACGTCCTCATACCTGTCTAGCACACCCGTTAAATCCAGTGTACCCTCATACCAACCCAGCACATCAGTTAAACCAAGTATGTCTTCATACCAACCCAGCACACCAGTTACACGCAGCACATCCTCATACCAATCCAGTGCAGGCACTCACTGGAACCATTATTCTCCACCCTCCTCACCAACCCCAAAACAAACAAAACAATCTGATTCCTGTGTCATTGCTTAGGTGCTTTGAATAATTGGGTGAATAGATTAAATATAGCAATATGCATTTAAGTGTATTAAAAGTGTTTATTTATGTGGAAGACCAAACAACACAAAAATTATTGATCATACAGATAAGAAGTTTAGAGGAAAAAACTCTTAAATATTTTTCCTGAAAATCAGCTAAATAAACTGTCTTTCCACTGCTGTTATGGAAATATCAGAAGGTGGTTCATTGAGGAAAACTGCTGGTGGCACTAATTCTTCAATTAGGTGCCATTAAACTATTGCAAAAGAAGAAGACACAATCAGATGGTGTAGTTCAAAAAGCACCAGTGAAACTTCACGCTTAAAGGAAAACCACTTTGAAAACATGTTGTCACACTTCTGTTTGTTATGGATTTGATTTGAAGAGGGTTAGACTCTCCTCATGGCTCCACACAGTTCTGATGTTTTCATCTGCCACTGTTTTTTGTTGCCTGGATGTTTTAGTCACAGGCTTTGTGTACATCATGATTTATCCACATCTCTTTCAATTGCACTATTTTCTTTTTATCATTACAACTTTTCCATCTCAGTCATGTGTAAAAATGTTTTTGCATTTCCACACACATACATGTGTTACATATTGATTTAAAACAGTGTCAGTGTCATAAAAACTGGCAGTTGATGAAATGTATCACCAAGATGAGTGGAATTTTATACATCAGAATCCCACTGAAATACTCAAGTTAAATCAGATTAAGTGATTATTGCGTGAAGCAATGCTGCTGTTTAGTGCCCCAACCAGTAGGGGTGACAAAATCCCTTTTGGACATTCAAAAACAAGCGGTCAAATTAATGGCTTCATTGATTGACTTTTGTTTCACTTACTGTCTAGGGTGTACAGATACAGATTATTTAAATCACCACTTACAGATTTTGTGTTGAGAGTTTCGGGTTTGTCGTTTTGCCTGACATTATGATTCCACTACAACTGAAAATCATGCCTTTGTCCAGATTGTTATACTGTTCACACTATTGATTTTGTGCATTGAAAATAAATGTAATATTCATGTTAACTGCAGAGTTTTATTTTCAGGTTTACTTTACATGACAGCGTTGTGTACTGTTAGCTATAGCTGGATTTCTTTCTCTCTGACTTTCTCTGTCTGACTCATAAGTGAATTGAAAATGCCACCAGCGGTTGTGTTGGGCCTCTTAGTGAAATGAGGCAAGTCATGAAAAATGATCAATATGGCTGCCAGTGCTTCCTGTGACATTAGACATTAAGCCTGCAAATCACCCCCCTCCCCTCAACACACACACAAACACACATACGTACACTAGCAACCACCTCCTGTTGTGTTTCCTGAGGAGCTGCAGTGTGAATGTGAATATGTTTGCATGTTAAGATGGGATTTCACTGTATTTATGCACCTTGATTTCTTCCACTGGTGATGACTAGACTCTGTCATTTATACCATTGTATATTATGCATTAATTTGTTCTAAACCTGCAGCATTTCTCTATTCCATGTTAAACTGCTGTTTTTTACTATGTATGGGCACAGTTAAAAGATCATCACACCTCAGTCCAGACATTTAAATAATCCTAATGTAAAAAATCACTGAAAGAAACTGGTTTGCCTTGAACCAATTAAATTTTGAGAGTGCTGGTCTTTTTTTTTTTTTTTAATTAACAGTGGATCAAACTCTAAATGTACTCTGGCAGGTGTAGTGACAAACCAACAGAAAATTATCACATCCTGTTCTCAATTTATAGAATCCTCTGTCATTTCAAAGTAAAGTGGTGTTTTAATTTAGATTTTTGAACAATTTGCACTACATTTAATGTGAGAGGATTCACAGGCACAGTTCGATACCAGTCTATTTTCCTTAGGATCCTCTGATGTATTGTAAGGGCCCTAATCGAGAACTTATACTCCCCTCTGGTTCAAAACACATAGATGTTTTTCTGTGCTGACAAGACAAACAGCTTTGACTGTACAGCAGATTACGAAGAGACTATTCCCAGGGTGAAAATGGATTTGTCTGTCACTACGACTGCATCCATTTCTCCACCACTCGTGCTTCATTATGCGTTTGCTGCCCATTAAGATGGAGCTGTCCTATGGTAAATGCAGCTGTGCCCTGCAGGATGCAATAGCCCACCCAGAGACAGTAAATATCCACTGACATTAACCAGACTAAGTAGCCACTTCCTGTCTGATGTGTGCCAGTGGCGGCTGCTGCGTCTTGCCCTGGCTGTCATTTCCTGGTAGACAGAGCAGATCCTCTAGAGCTGGCTGTGAGGAGCTTCCAGGCCCCAGCATATCGGAAAATCTGGTTTTCCTGCATCGCAAGAGCTTATGAATTAAAAATGACTCCTTCCCTTTTGTTTGTGTGCATCCCTCCTGGTGTTTGAGGTGTTTATGTTTCTGCTGAGTCATGGTGGTCTAGTTCCAGCTGATGGAAGAATGCTATGGTGGCAAAACCCCAGAGTGAGTGGAAGTGACTCAGATCTTTATTTGGCTCATAGCAGGAGAAGTTTTTGTTGAGTTTCTGAAATATTTGTGGTGAATTAAATAACAGCTGTGGTCAGCAGATCTACTGTATGTGCAGCCTCAATGGATCAATAAAGCACCTGTTGATCAGCTGGTTATTAAAGATGTGTGCTAAATCTATCTCCTTGTTCTTGTTAGTCACTACATTTGTAGGTATTTAAACGTGCTTCATGCAGAATGTCAAACCCCAATTGCCAGAATTATTTTACATGGAGCCACTGGAGGGAAATAGCTGAATTGTTTTATGGCACAAAACTGAGGAAGACATTCTACTTGGGGAAACAGCTTCCAGAGCGCCTGGTGGTGAAAGAGGACAAGGCTAAATGTTCACAGCATGTTTATCTAATCTTCTGCTGGTGTACTGTTATTTTATTAGTCATACTCTACAGAACAAACTACTGGAAGGATTGCGATGAAATTTCAGACACCAATTCATGCCCCTCTGAGGCTGAATTGTAATAACTTTACTGATCCCTTAACTTGTGGATCAATGATTCTTCACTTCCTCTTGCTGTACAAAAATGAAGCCAAAGTAGCCCATATACTGGCCACTCCCATCTTGCACTGGTGGTGTCATTTGGAGTCTGCGCAGTAGTGATTGGGGAGTCTAACCATAGTATCAAAGTTCCACTAATACAAAGTCCACTGCTGGTTTTTATTGTATTGTATCATTTGTATACTTCTACTATTGTCTACATATACTTATTGTAATGAGGCATGCTATTCAAATAAAACTGTCTTGCCTTGAGTTTAGGGATGAAGGACAGGAGGCAACTGGGAAAATGGGAAATGTGGTCTTGCACTAACAATATGCTGCTGTGAGATAGAGATAACAATCTTCTGAGGCTGTGACCTCATTTTGTGCAGCTGCCTTATGCAGATGTTCTGCTGTGACTGGATGAAAACAGTTGTACTGCACTTTGGGGTGCAGCTTGTGCCTCTGTTCTCTCTCTCTCTCTCTCTCTCTCTCTCTCTCTCTCTCTCTCCCTCTCCCTTCCTCTCTTTTACACAGACAGATGCAACAGCTGTTTCATTGATGCAAGAGGGAGCAGGGGCGATACATGCATTCATCAGAGTTGGTTATGTCATTAGTTCTCACTGACACCATTGAAGCTGAAATGAGGCAGCTAAAATATACATATAAAAGTTGATTTGTCCTTGACATATTTGTCAATAAATACTGTATCTGACTCAAAGGATTATAGTGCAGTGTAACATTAAATGTGGACTTAATTAGTTGCCATTGCAGCATTTGTGAGTGTGTTTGCTCCAAAGTGTTTCTCATTTAAGTGTAATTACCTCCAACACAATCCCAGGATTTGTACATTCATTCACAGAGTTATCCATGTATTAACTGAAAGATTCCTTAATCCAGCGTTGTGCTTATGATCCTGTTGTCTAAGGCATTGAAAGGAGAGTGCAGGAGGTGTTATGATTATTCTCCATATGGTCCTCCTTACAGACATTGTGACATATGATCAGTCAGGTATCAAATTAATTAAAATAAAAAACATGATCAAATATTTTAAAAACCAAATGACAAACTATAGCTTTATGGTATCAGCGTCCAGTTTCAAGAAACTGGCTTTTGACCCTATAGTGGCTGCTCTTTCATGGAGCAAAGTTGCTCAACAAACAGACCAGAGTAGCGTCATGGCTGCAGACTGTGGGTCAACAGAGATTAATGATGTTATTACACTCTATTACATCAGTGACAGCTGTGGGTCGACATGTTCTCTTTCTGTGCCTGAGTGCTATCATCAAATATTTACCTCTGCTGATATCAGCCCAGCTGATATCTCTATCATTTCACTTTCCAGCGACGTCTTGTACGTCACTTATTTTGTCAAAATGGTGGCGTTAGAAGGCAAACACTGAGAGACCAACTTTAAAGCAGTATTTATTGGCCACAAGGGGAAAGCAAAAAACCTCTAAAAACAACATTGATCGTTGCTAACACAATTAACATTTGCAAATCCTTTTCTCCACTGGCATTTGTGTGTTCACCTAATGAAAGTAAATGCAATATTTACTCTCTTTAGCTCTGTGTTGGTCTCCATCAACTCCTAGGAAAAATATCTGGCTCTTCAGCTGCTGTTCCACTATGTTCACCAGCTAGTTGCTAAATTTGTTAGGCATCCATCTCATGATTGTGACCAGGGGGAGACAAAGGATTATAAAGTCAGCATTCTGAGTCAGCCTTTATCATATTAATATGAAAACATTCTGATTATAGCAGCTTTAACCAAAAACATCACATCATCTTTAGACTGATCATATATCAACTACAATTTCTATGAAGATCTAAATGACTAAAACACCACTGTGTCAAAAAAATAACATATTTCAGCGCATAAAACAACAAAAATGGCAGTTTAATTTTTCATTCGAGGTTGCTGATTTATGTTTTTGTTTATTTTTGCAGCTGTTTGTTTTATTTATTAAGAGATGCTTAATTAGCCTGTGAGCCAATGAGCTACAAGGACCGACCGCGGTAATGAATGCACTACACCCCTCACGTTCCCGGCATGCATTGTGGAAATGGGGAGCGAGAAGACAGAGCGTGAGAGAGCGAGAGAGAAAGAGAGAGAGAGAGAGAGAGAGAGAGAGAGAGAGGGAGGTGGGGGGCTTGGCTGGGAGGCTGAGGAGGACCGTGGACCTGTGCGCAGAAGAAGAAGAAGAAGAAGAAGAAGCAGCCGAAGAAGAAGAAGACGAGGGGTCATCGTCCGACACTTTCTCATCACTGACAACCGCTCAGGTAAATTGTGCATATCTGCGCATTTATTCCCAGCATCCTCCCTACGTTTGGTTTCCAGTATTTGTCGGCGTGTGTGTGTGTGTGTGTGTGTTTCCTGCTGCGGGCTCTGCTGTTTGGAAGAATCAGCTGCTTCACACACAATGAACCTCGTCTTTTCCGGGTATTTTGAAATTCCTGTCCCTCGGATAAGACGCGTTTTGACCTGTAAACGCGGTGCTTTGCTGTGTCAGTCTGATCTGTATTGACAGCTTTGTGATGTACAGTTCGTTTGTGCAGGGATTCCCCCTCAGCCATGTCTCTGCAGCCTACAGTCCAGTCACTCCTCCGCTCAGCGTTTCATGGAGGGGGGGGAGGGGGGGTGTCCATTTCATGATTGTGACAGGGGGAGACGAAGGATTATAAAGTCAGCATCCTGAGTCAGCCTTTATCATATTAATTGGCAGTATGTATCCCTTTTAGAGATGTGAAACCGAACAGAAAAGACTTGTTTTTAGCTAGCCTAATTTTCTCATAACTCAGCTTTGACTGCTTTGCTTTAACAGAACACCCAGCTTTAACTCCTATGTTACAAACTAAGCAACTCATAATGAATATTCAAAATGATTTCCTTATTAATAGAATTTAAGACTGTACAACCATTTAGTTTAAATCATTCATTTTGCTTTTATTCTTCCTTTTTATTCTTACCCTTTCACAATTTACCCAAACAAACTGAAAGTTAAAATTTGTCTCAAAAAATATGAATGTAATTAGCTGGTGAACCCAGACGCTGTCTAGTCTCAGGGTTAATACAAACTGTAGATCCAGTTACCTAATTTAATTGTCACACCCCATCACAACGGAAACAAAATTTTGAGAGATCATTTAGAACAGCAGAGATTAGTGCAGCTTTAATGATATTTAACAAAAAGCGAGTACAGTCACATAAAGGCCCTGAAAACACATGCTCTCTATCAGTGTCTCACTATGAGCGACGGTCAAACTTGAACACACAGTTATTATTTTTTTGTTCTTATAACTGGACTTACAGTGAGCAGACTGTCACACGTTTCTGTTCAGTCTGTTAATAATATTTGAATCAGAATCTAATGACAGTCCCAGGGTCATTGGATGATGTTGCTACTGTCAATCAAAACTGATCAAACCACATCCACATGGTCCTAAGTGTTTTACCCAAACATACAGATTTATATCAATGTCACCTTTTGAGTAAACAAAACAAAAAACCACTCTATGTCTGTATACAGTGGATGCACTGTTGCAGCTCAGCCCTGAATATTTATGATAGTGATGCTATACTGCCAAATAAACACCATGAAATATTAATCAGTCAATCAGAGGTCAGACACAAGTGTTCCGTCCATAACCAGTTACCTACTTTGTCTCCCAGCAGATGCTCCTCAGCGTGAAAGGCTGGCTGCGGCCACTAATGATCCCTTTTTTTGATGAATTGCAAAATAGCAGTGACCTTTTTGTCCTTAATTAGCTGGTTCGGCTCAGCTCGGTGTGTACCAGACTTCATGCAGAAAAGTGTCCAGTTTTTGAAGGGAGGAGACTATGATGTAGAAACAAGTTGTAGAAATGAGGGGGCTGGTTTGTAGTGAATGGAGCTTTGAATCAATATGCTGCTGATGCTGTTTATATGGAAATGATTCATCAACAGCCTTTTAGTTAGAACTTGGATATGAATGAATGGTGTATTGTATTAAGTAGGTCTGACATTTTGTTGTTCAGTGTATTTAGAATTCCTACTTTGCTGCATGAAAATGATCAAATGTATGGTTGTATTAGCTTGTGCCAGTGAAATCTGTGGTCATTTGACTCCTCCCACTGACATTTGGCTCAACCAATAAGTAACACATCTTTCCTGAGCTGAGAGTAGTTGGGGCTTTTAACCTGATGGTTTCTGAGATTCTTTTGTGTGAAGAGGGAGAAAGAAAGGTCTGAGGTTGGATACTACCTCCTGCCTCATTGTCTGTGTGTGTGTGTGTGTGTGTGTGTGTGTGTGTATGTGCACGAGTGTGCATGTGGATACTAATGTGGCATCTGCAATGAGAAGTGTGGCGAGGTCACTGCATGGTGACTCGGCCGTGACTCCTCGCCTCACCAGCTCGTCACTGCTGCTGCTGCAGACACTCTTCGCAGTGTGCTGAGACTGGTGTGTCGCCGAGCACATTCTGTTGCTGCAGTCGTCAAGGTTCACAGTTCAAGGATGACTTTCTCATTCCTGCTGGATAGTTCTGCAAGTGCAGAAAACAGTGAGATTTTCACATTGTTTTTAATTTGTAAGGCAGTTCTAGAGTTGTAACCATAATCACGGTCTCGTTATCGTATTATGTTATGTCTGGTTTTCCTGTCTGAAAAAGTCCTGTGAAGTCAGAACAAAATATGGGCAGTGCACTGAAAACATTTCACAGCATGTTTTCATTTTCATGCCCTGAAATCAACAGCCTAAGCCTAATAGCGTCTTCACAAGCTGGCATTTTACAAGTTTTGTAATGGCAGTAATAAGCAGCAGGCTTCCTCACAACCTCCCACAACAACATAACACCATCTTTGCTGTAGACGTCGCTGCAGAGGAAGTGAAGGATCGTAGTCTTAAATTCATACCAGTGTCAGAGCCATTTCTGATGTTCCAGATATTGTATCCACTTCTGATATGATGGATGTTCCACTTTGATCATATTTGTGGAAAAACAGTGTTGAAAAGCTGCAGCAAAGATGTTCTTTTCATGTTGTATATTGAGCAGTTGTTCCATGTTAATAAGCCTTAAAGAGCTGTCCAACCTTAAAGAATTTAATTAGACTGGGCTCCAGTGAGAGGGTTTAGTGTCATGATGCTCTGTATGGTTTCATAGATTAAGTTTTTGGATCATTTATCTCACTACTGCATACACTGTAGTTCCTTGTGAACACTACAGAATATTTATTATCAACACAATAATCTGAAATCTTGGTTGAGAGATTATAGGAATGGCTTCCGATTTGCGAAGAAAATACAAGTTAAACTTGTATAGCACTCACATAATACAACACGTTATCATATAATGTTATCTGCACACTTCTTGTCTCACACAGAATGAATATATGATGACACTTTGTTAGGAGAAGTCTCTTTAAAAGCATTTTTCATGTCATATTTAGCTGCTTGGTGCACTCCTCGTAGTAACATTAAGAAGGTGGCAGAGTGCTAGACACACAATGATGAGTCATAATGTTACCATACCATCGCTGTTCCCTTAAAAGTGAGAGCAGTGTGTTACTTAGTTGGGCTACTGCATCGCGTGTAGGACTAAAAGTAAAATAACGAGCGGGTTGCTAAGCGACTGCAAAAACACTGTAGCTCATCTGATGCTGTAAAACAGATTTTTTTTCATCACCACAGTTTACATTAGGCAAAATATTATCATATAGGAATTTGTACAAGATACAGGCATCCATGGGATATGAACAACAACATGTTTGACTAAAAGTAGTCAATATCATGTACCACTCAAAGGATTTTGTATGTCCATACATTAATGCTACTATATGTGCTGCAGCTGGGATTGCAGGACATGCTGTTAATTAGACTGAAGTGGACTGAAGATATAGACACGTATGCTAAAAATGTCCATCTAACAATATGGCTTATATCCATATTTAGAATAGTACTCTAAGCTAACAGATTGATCATTGATAAACTAGCTGGAAGCTAATTATAGCTTTATTTTATAGCTTTATTTATCTGGTATCATGTTTGCTGCCTAATTTAGCATACTGGCATTTTAGTATTTGCTAATTAGCTGATATGGATAAGAATCTCTAACCCTAACCATGAATGTCTATAGCAAATTTCATGACAAACCATCTGAGAGTTCTTGAGATGCTTTCAGTTAAAACCACAAATTTCAACTTCTTGTTGGTGCTGGAGGAAAAGTCAGGGGATCCCTAAAATCATTACACTTAATCTTCTGGGGACCATGAGTGTTTGCACACAATGTCATGGTAATCCATACAGTTGTTAAATGGTTGTTAGTATCAATTAATAATTGACATTTGACCGATGGACTGACGTTTCCATCCCTGGAAATGTTACCAAGGCTAAAAGCTAGTGAGGACAAGATACTGAAAACGTATGCTAAAAATGTCCATTAAATCATTTAGCTCATAGTCATATTTAGAAAAATAAGCTTACTGTCAGTGATAAACAAACCAGAGGGTGTTTTAGTTTAACAAACATTGCTTAAAGGCAGAAATAATCTCGTTAGTTAAATCATTGTAGGCGAAGTCTAATACTCTTATGCACAATAAAAATTGTCATAGCGCTGTTAGAAAAGGTAAGGGGGAAAGAGGAAAGACACGAGGAAGTACGTATGAGGCCTAGGAATCTATTTTTAAAAGAAACATAACTAACAATTTTAAGCCCATCTGAAGACAGGTGAAAGCATTGGACAGAAACAAAAACATGACGATGATCTCATTATTCTTAGAGCCTGGAGGCAGTATGGTGTTACAAAACAGGTCAATGAAATTCCAAGGGGTCTGAGGAGCAGAAATGAGCTCAGTAAATTTCATGGCAGTCTGCTTATTAGATTAAGGTATTTTTAGATATTTTCTGTTTGCTGTTGAAATGTTGGACAAATTGTGATGTTAAAAAAGCTAGGGGGTTGCCTCTGGGGGCTTCAAATATCCATAGCAAATTAAATAGAAAAATCTTGCTTTTGATGTACCTTTACAGACCAAAATACTTGCCAAAGAGGAATTTTATGACTCAGGGTAGCACTAAAGGAAAATACAGGGGGCCACCAAAATCTATAGATATGCTGTTTGGATCATGAATATCCTCAGCAATATTCATAGAAAAAAAATGTCTTAGTATTGATAAGACTCACAGTGGCACCAAGGGAAAGGACCTATACACACCAAAATCCATAATTATAATCTGAAGCCAATGAATATTTGTATAAAATGTCATTCTAATTTTATCAGTAGCTGTTGAGATATCTTGCTCTGGACATTGAAGATGGACATGTGGGCAAACAGAGGGACAGACTGACTACCCAACATCAGTGATAAAGGGTATTTTCAGACCTGAAAGTCTGGACCAAAGTCTTGTCGACATCACCTACGTGTGCCACCTCTCCCTATATTTGAGTTTGGTTTAGAGACGGGCAAACTGTGGTTCAGGGGTGGTATCAGATCTGGAATAAAACCACCTCTTTTGGTAGGACCCAATTTTGGTGCTTTGGTCCAGACCGTGGTTCGAGGCACCTTTCAAGCTTTTTATTGTGGTTCGGACCAAACTGAAAAGTCAGAAGTTCTGGACCAAACCTGGTGTGAAAGCACCCTAAACAGTACAGTCTGTGATAACCATGACGACAGCTCTTACTCTAAGAATTTACACGATAAAATGCAGAATATACACTGTCACAGTCATCTATCTGGCAGTGAGTCCCATATGTTTATTTATAATCCCCCAGAATGCCTTGGAGCAGGTTAAATGTCACCTCCCATCCCAGCACTTTGTCTTTATGCTTTCTCACTTCTCTTAAATTTGGTTTTCCTCTCTTTGATTTGAGTCCACTGACCCTCCACTCTAACTGGTTACACCCCCAGCACCTCAGCTCAGACTGTCATGAATAATAAAAGCTGTGTTTGACTGCTCGTGGTGACACACTGCACACCAGGGAGACACACACTGATAACTGCGTGTGTCAGTGGCTTGTTGTGAGGTGTGCAGAGGGGTCATTTTAGATGAACATTTTTGCTAAAATAAAGTTCATTATTACTGATATAAAGAATATAACTAATGGTTAAGTCTAGTATTTATTTCAGCTCTAAGATTCACAAGATTATGCATTCTTGTTGTTTCCTTCTCTAACTACTTAACAATTCCACCAGTCTCTGGTGTGTAAATTCACAGAACAGACAGAATATGTGATAAATTTAACAGATTCACAACAAGGATGTGAAAAATGAAAGAATCCAACAGGAAGGAGCTGCTATCTCCCTTGTGCTCTGTCTTCATCAATTACAAGATTTTTATATATATAGAAAAACATGCTCCCCATACACACTGTACATCAGCAGGGGTCCTGGATTGTGGTGTGACATTATCCTGCTCTTCCCCTTCATTACTGTGCTAAGCCTGTGATTACTGCTGAGCCAAAGTCCTGTTTGCTGTTACAGTTTAAGGACTTCTCTAATATTTCCTTTATATGCTGCTTACTGTACTGTACCACTCATCAGCTTTCAATTATAGGTTACTATCTGGGTGGAGTGCAGTCTGGAAATATTGAGTATCAAATATGATATGACTTTTACAGCCACATCCTTTCTGTTGCTTTTTATAGTGAACCCAAGAAGTTCTTTACGTATTATTGAAAGATCATAAATATGTGGATAACCTAAGATGTTCCTTTTGACCGATTGCTGTATCTGTGTCTCTCTCTCTGCTACTCGCGCATTCTTAATAAACTCCTATCACTAATTTGCCACCAGGTCAGCAGTAACAAAGCATGGGGTTCCTGTGGTTTGCTCAACAGTGTGGATATACTGCAGAGAGAACTGAGTGGCAGAGCCTTTAAGGATTTAATAGCTTCAGATGTGCTCAGGCACAGAGAGAAAGCAGCTTAGGGGGTGTTGAGAAAGTGGGGAATGTGCCAGTGGTGTAAAGATAGTGATTTTCAGCATTTCAGCAGACAGCTCCTTATCTGTCCAATGGGATCAAGTTGTTAGAAAGAGGGCTGAGCTGGCAATCAGTGGCCCTGTGACTGTAATTGCCACTGTTTGTTGGTTGTCTTTATTCGGTCTGTTTTCTAGCAATTTTCTATAATTTGACTTAAGATATGCTAGTTTGCTCTGTAAGAGCTTTGTGGCAGTTGGCATGAGCATAATTCTCAGGGGGAAGCCCCTTCACTCTGGGATAGGATAGGCTGTTCAGATTGGCTGCTGGAAAGCATATTGCATCTCCTGTTTTGGTGTTATTCCCCCGAAAACAAGCATCTGCCTTGCTGAAAAGCCCTTGGGCAAAACACAGAATCCCCTAACTCAAGTATTAAAGGATTAGTCTAATAATATTCAGAATTTTTATCATTGTCAACAAGATCAAAATCAAGACTGAACTGATTCCACTAACAGATATTGCCTGTGTAGCAAAGTTTGATATATCTTGTGCCTTAGAGCCCCATTGTCCAAAAAATATTATCAAGAACTACACCTTTGCACCAGGTGACATATTCTGTCATTACCATTAATGTGCACTGTTAATGCCAACATATGTACAACTGTATCCACAATTGAAAATATACCTCAACAAATGCACTACTTTTAAAAACTACACTGCACAGCTGTAAAGAGCCTTGTTTTAAAAAGACAGGACATATTTGTGACCCATTTTAAAGCTGCTGTAATCCATATTTTCTTGAGTTGAATGGTTTCATGTGATGCGAAAGGGGTCACTTGTAGTAACAAATCCAAACAGACTTATCGTTTTACTTTGCAGTTCTGCTCAGCTCTGCAGAGTATTTAAGCATCTTTCAGAACCTTGTTTTGGTTTTGGTCTGCACCTTTACTGTTTCGATTCACTCTTACCAGTCTCATCTGCCTTGTTTTCAGCTGCCACTTTCTGTTGCTCATAGTTAACAATTAATATCTCAGACAGCTGTTTTCAACAACAAAAAAACTCTGACGAACTCTGGTGTACCTGCCTGATAGCAAACAACAGCAGATGGCCAAAGTTAGCTGTTGAACATAGTGGAGCATTTAGCAGCTAAAGAGTCAGATATTTCCCTCAAGATTTGGTACAGACCAAAACAGAGCTAAATGGACAGTGAATAGTGGACTTATATTTGCCAGGTGGCCGGAAACACGACTTCAGATGAATGCTAATGTTGTGTCTGTTGGCTGTGTATATAGGCAATGGTTTGCTAACTTGCCACAACAACCTTATAAGGTGATATCTGTGTTGTGTTTAGAGCTGGTTCTGGTTCTCCCAAATGCTCACAATATTGCCTTAAAGATGTATGTCTTCAGTAGGAGTGAATGGACTTGGGGATACATCTCACGCAAAGAGGGTGGAGAAGTTGGAAAGTGTTGAAAGATGGACTAATGCATTGTTGGTTTTGGTATTTTTATTGGTTTTGGAAACAATAACAAGCCTTATCCTTTGGGGTTGAAGGGGTTGAACAATCAAAAATGATCATGTTGCATAGTATAAGTGACATCAAAATATATTGCAGTAACCTACAGACAGATGACAAATTAAAGGAAAAACCAACATAAAGTGTCTTTGTCCCACCAGAGCAGCTTCAATGTGCCTTGGCATTGATTCTACAAATCTCTGGAACTCTACTGGAGGGATAGTACACCATTCTTCCAAAAGATATTCCCTCATTTGGTGTTTTGCTGATGGTGGTGGGGAGTGCTGTCACATCAGTCCAAAATCTTCCATACGTGTTAAAGTAGGTTGAGATCTGGTGACTGTGAAGGTCATAGCATATGATTCACATAATTTTCATACATCAAACCCTTCAGTGACTCCTTGTGCCTTATGGTAGGGGGACCTTCTGGGAGCTGGTGTTTGGGACAAAGACATGTTATTAGGTGTCAGGTCCACAGATCCGTTTCTTGCCTACGAATGATCAGGCAGAAGCTACAACTCTCTTCTCATACAAAGACTTCCTGATGGTGATCGTCTGACTACATTAACTTGTCAAGATGAAACATTTGCCCCACATCCTTTTCCTCCAGCTGCGGGCTTGTTAGACCCTCCTCCCCTTTTAACTACAAAAACACTGCCGCAAACACTGGGCACATCCGCCTGAGACATGACGCCTCAATAAGAAATGCACTTTCATCTCATCCAAGCGCCATTTACTGTGAGAGTGGCCTAGTTTTAATCAGGTTTAAGGGTTTCTTTTCCCCTCTGCTAGCATGCTTGCTTCGTTGCAGTTTGATAGCTAATCTGTTTGAATGTCTCTTCTCTGCCATGCTGGGTTCAATGTGTTATATAACTGCTTCCTTTTTCCCAGCGGGCTCTATCTGCTTTACAAAGAAATGAGCTGTGAATCACTGTTCCAACTTTGCACCATCACTGCTGTGTCACTGAATTATTTGCCAGCGGTTTCTGTCCCACCTTGAATGGGAAACTTAATCTTATGCAAATCAGGTTTAGCAGATTCATGGCTGTAATTAAAAAAAACACCTTAGTACACCTTTTCAGTATAGCAGTATATCAGCTTTTGTTTGGCACTTTCAGATGCATGTTTTCCAGGTCTGACTTTTTCCACTTCAGATCTGATGTTTGCTAATTAGTGTGAATGTAGAAAAGCATCATGTCTGACTGCTGTTTGATATTTCTTTATAAGAACCTTTTTGTTTTTGCCTATAATAGCTACCTGCTCTGGCTGAAAACAGGGTTGATTAGCAGTGAGACTGAATCAAAATTTTTCAGTAGCAGGCTGTAAAACCAACAGCAAATAGTCAAAAGATGCTAAAATGCTCAGTGTCAAATCAAAATTTGTTAGCTGGTAAAAAAAACTGTGCTTGAGGTGTGGAAAAGTGTGTAAGTGTGGAAAGTTTGACTTCTTATCTGCCATACCTTGCCATGTGCCTTGCCAATCAAAAATATTCTTAAGGTTCAGTTTTAAAAGAAGTGAGACTGAAATACTCCTTATAGCTGGGAGGAACTGTAGAGTTAAATGATAATTATCTGTGGGTCACTACAAGTGACAAATTGACATTGTCTTGCATTAAAACAGAGTGTTGGGGTTGAGATAAATGGTCAAATATGAACTGACTGTGAGCTAGATCTATTCTCCCTCTCCCTTCTGCAGGATTTCAGCCGTTCTTCCCCCTCACCTCCTCTGGCCTGACAGACCCACCAGCCCGTCACCATGAACTACCTTCGCCGGCGTCTATCAGACAGCAGCTTCGTGGCCAACCTCCCCAATGGTTACATGATGGATCTTCAGAGGCCGACCCCTCCAGGTTCATCCACTTCCTCTCCTGCCTCCCCAGCCACAGAGAGGCGGCAGCCCCCGAGCATCCCTAGCCAAACCCAGGGCTCGGGCTCAGCCTCAGGCTCAGCTCCAGGCACAGGGAGCTTCCTCAGCTCCTTCTCCAGTGTAGTGAAGAGCGCTCAGATGGCCCAGAATGTTGCCGCCGCTGCGCACGCTAAATCAGCGGCAGCATCAGCTGAAGGTGCCTCTGCAGGAAGCAGTCAACCAGCCAAGCCTGTCATACGCAAGCCCAAGATCCTGCTGGTGATTGATGATCAGCACACAGACTGGTGAGTAAAAGTTTCATGGTGTTATATGTGTGGGTGGGTAGTTGAGCAAAAAATAGTACTTGCACGTTTTCCTGCATGTTTTCTGAACTCTGCTGCTCATGTCTAGAAATCTCTTATATTCAAGTTTTACAAGAGCTGAATGATGTAGGATTTGTTTCACACCAGTTCCTTGTTCAACAGATAAAAAAACTGAACTGTGAGTTAATTGTTGTGAGTGTCCCAGTGCCAAAATTGTTCCAGTTCATTTATAGTTTACCTCCCTTGAAGATTTCCACAATGGCTCACAAAACTAATGAGCATCTTAGCTCCCTTGCAGTCTACCTTCTGGAACTAATGTCTACAGTTCTGGTACATGAAGCAATGTAGCATCTGGAAAATAAAAGATGACAGCTCAAAATACATGCATTTGTGTTAAGAGCTACAGCCAGGGAATGTTAGCTGTTAGCTTAGCTTTGTGTAATGACTAGAAGCAAGAAATTTTAATGTGTTAAGTTCAAAAGTATGTTTACCAACACTTTACACACATTAAATCTTATAACTAATAATTGGAAAATCCAATTTACACTCGTTGAATGGGGCACCACCGTCCAATTCTGTGATGGAAATCAGGGGTATTAAATTTGATATCAGTGTCCTTTAATAATATCCACACAGTAAATTTTAATCAGTCTGATACCTGAAATCGTGAATCCTTGATTAATTGATCCGGCTCACCATTGCAAGGAAACACACAAAACTGCTGGGTCTATGGGTGTATTTACAATTTATTTGACATGTGACATTATTTACGACCTCTGCCTGGTGCAAAGAAAGATAAACAAAGGAGGAGAAGACTGGTTAGGTCTGTAGATCACAGAGAGTCCAATCTGCACAGTTATTTGTCAGGTTACTTTCTTGATGAAGCACACTTGAATGTTTAATGCAGAGAGAAAGTTTGTTGCAATAGAATGAAGATTTGGGAAGAAGAATTCTGTATCTGCTGAATGTTGGGGAGGCTGAAGAGAAGATGGGGGTTCAGGTCGTAATTCTCAGTGATCATACTTTTACCTCAGTGCAGTTCTGGGAATACATTCATGTCTTTTTCTATGAATTGTGTGATAGTCTGATAATAGGTGCCAGGCTGACGCCAGGCTGATGCCCAATGTCGCTACATATAACTCTGGTTTAGCCAGTTCCCCTTGTTTGCAGTTTTTATCCTGAGCTAAACTAACCATTCCCTGGCTCCAGCTTTATACTTAGCACACAGCTATCAGAGAGATATCACTCTGTTCAACTGAATCTCAAGAAAGCAAGTGGGTGCATTTCCTAAAATTTTTAAGTATCCCTTTTAACAGGCTGCTTTTGAAGTAACATATCAGTGTCAGAACGCTAGTTAGCAATCAAAATTTGTTAGCTTATAAAAAAAGTTGTGCCTGAGATGAAGTTCAAGTTTCATGCTGCTTCTGTGGCTTGCCTTTGTTGTTTTAGCCCCAGCTAATTCAAAAACACTCTTCAGGTTCAGTTTTGAAAGGAGTGAGACATCTGATTGTTTATGATAGACTTATGTCCTTGGCTTTAGCAAGCTTATACCATCATTCTTTGTGCTGGAATAAAAATTGTCATGGTAACAAGAGGAAGGTCCATTGCTTTGGAGATGACAGAAAAATGAATGAGCTTTAATGAGAAGAGATGGCTTCATTTTTCACCCACTGCACGTACATGCATTTCAAAGGCTGGTATCAGTTGCCTTTTACTGCAATTGAACAGATTTCCAGAGCTGCAGTCAAGACATACAGCAGCCAGTTTATCATGTTTGTCTTACCGAATCAATAAACCACTCTTCCATTTCATGAATTGTTATTCTCTTGCCTGACATTTGCTGGTAAATCGACCTCAGTGAAGCTGTTATTAGCTATTTCCAGCCCTTTGAATTTATCTACAAAATTAGCGGGGATCATTATGTTCTGAAGCATCTGTATCTTAGGCTCTGTGGGGAGATCAGGCCAAGGTTTAAAAATGATCACTAAATTAAAGCGCCCCACTGACAGCCGTGTCAAAAGCACCAAAATTGCTCTCAATTTCTGAAAAACCTGGCGGCCTCCTTTCTTTAAGCTGGATGGCTGAAATCCCAAAAGGGCCCATTCCTCTTCACATCCTGGTGTTTCTGACATGAGTCATCAAGGGGATCATCCACCCTCTGAGGCATCCAGACTCTCTGAGGGACTGTCCTCACTCTTGAGAGAACAGCAGGGGTTGTTATTCACCTAAGCAAACTCAGTTACTTATATAAAGAGAGGATAATGGAGGCTTTGACAAGTGATCGGTTGCTTTTTTTAGGGAATGAACTAGAGGGATATCTGTGAAGTATTCCATTTTCTTTGAGTTGACACAGCAACAGTAACACCTGTACAATATAATGAAATCAAGTCCAGCATAAATCCTATCTTTAAGTTTTTAATGTTCTATTTTTGTTAGGACCGTGACTACAAGGTGCTGATTCAATTCTATGGTCATTTCTGTAGTCATAGTTTGTGTTGCTGTTGTATTGGGTTGCATTATAGAAGAAGAGACCTTGTCTGGACTTTGTCCTCTGAACATAAACACAGCATGTAGTGTATTCTCTGTGCTGTATGTTTAAAGCATTTGTAATATGACTGCATTTTTCAGAGAACCTCCTCATTATATAGTAGTTTATTTTGTCACTTATTCCTATGTGGTGGATGTAGTAAAGTCCTAACATACATTGCATAGAAAGTAGTTATTTAAAGTAGTTAAAGTAGTTATTTAGTTATTTCACTTGGATATTTGAGCTTCAACATGCAGAGTTTGATGCCAGAAATCTGTTTTCATATTCATCTGATTTTGTGACATCACAAGTGTGACAGGGACTCTTGAATTTTGAATTAGCAATTAATTTGTTTGTGAAAAAATCATGTCAGACACAACTGTAAAGTTTTCCATGTAAAGCAATATTTCTTTCTTAATTATACGCTTGTTAATTCTCATCAAGTTACTTTTATAAGTGAAGGGAAAAATGTGCCAGTTGGAAAAACCTTTCTGGATGCAAATCAAGTGACAGATGTTATGGTGATATTATGCATGGAATTATTTATCACTGTTGGCTTTGTTTGAACGGTTACAGAGGATTCATGAAATATGAACATTTCTCTAGAAACAGCTGAGATTATATGGCACCACTGGCAGATGACTTCACTTTTTTAATTTCCAGAGATTCTCACATTTAACTGTCGTTGAACATTAAAGAAAAATAGGAAAATACATCTTTGATATACATTTTCATTTTAAAAATATATTTTAGATGATATTAGATTTGATTAAATTAGACTGGATTTGATTTGTAACTCAGAATGTTCCATTTCTGTCCACTGAGTGGCACTGTAGTTCAATTAAAACTTCACAGGGAAATGCTTGTCATTTCTTCTCGTGCTTTATTTCTCTGTAGATGTGAAGGGTGTTGACCAGCAGATGGTGATGTCTGATAGCCTCTGAGGTTTATATAAAGCACTTGCAGTGTTTGAGCTTACAGATGTTCAGTAATCAACAGCTGCTCTTCTTAGTCAAAGCACGATGTTAGCCATAAGTACAGACTGAAATACCCTACTTCACACTGAAATGTTTTTTTTTTTATAAAAGTGGATGTTAATCCTCAACAGTCCATACTTTTAGGTTTGTCTATATTAACATATTAATCTTCACACTGGAAGAGATCAGTTGAAACTGAGGAGTAAAATCCTCACTGAAACCAGACTGGGCTCTTCATCCGTCAACCAGAGAAAGCTCCACTCAGTCTATTTTTCTCATCATTCTGGTTTAATTTACCCCAGATCAATGTGTGACCTCTGGGGCATCATCCTAAAGGTTTTCTGGAATTGAAGGTCAAATCTTTACCATTTAGAAAATAGGCAATTGGAGCTTGAAAGTAATGATTAGTATTGGCACTGACATCAGTATCCACTTCCCATGGTTATTCTAAACCTTAGATTAGAAGTTTTCAGCTGACAGGCCTCCCCAACTATATCATTATTGCTGATATCCATTACCAGTAAAAGTCAGGTAAAACTGCTTAGAAATCAAAGGGAAAAAGATGCCTCTTACAACTCCAGAACTTTTAAGTTTCCTTCGGTATGGATCTTCTGAAGCTTGGCTCAGTTAGGGAGATGACTTTTAGGTTATCAGTCTTTATTGGAATAAAATGAAAGGAACACTTTCTCTTTACAGCATTTTAAAAGAAGCCTCTAAGTCAGACTTTTATTCTCTTTTATTTCCAGATCCACCCTTTCTGTCATAGCTTATACTCAAGATATCAGTGAGAAATATTAGCTCTGAGATTTTGCAGCAGTGATGTTGCTGTTGTTAGAGATAAGATGACAAACAAACTGAGGTCAAAACTCCAATAAATGTCCTGATGTCTGCCTCAAGATCATTTTAAAAAGCTCAGAGAGTGACTCTAAATCCCAGACCTTTCTCTGACCGTTAATTAGAGTGCAACATAGAAATGCCATTGAGTCTCAGAGGCCTCTTCGAAAGGTGCAGGTAGAGCGTGAAAGCAGCAGCTGAACAGTTAATGCTCAACCCTCTAAGACAAGTGCAACTCATAAAAAAAGACCAAATATTTGGCTGCTGCTTTGGCAACGTGTCATGGTGTTGGCTTTTCCTGTCACAGTGTTTGCTTTAAGGACAATGTGAAACCTGCTTTTGGGCAACTAAGTCCTCTCGCTGTTGATGATCAGGAACATTAGGAAATGGGTGAACTGTATACTGCTTTACTGGTGAAATCTCTGCGCAGGGTTCAGATAAAAGTTTCAACCATGCTGGCCAGAGTTCTAATTTATTTTACGGCCCTGTAGTGATTCCAGATGTTATCTTGTTTTTATTTTTTAAGCCGCCATGTGGTCTGCGAGTCTTCCAGGAGTCACTCTCTAAACAGATGCCTTGTGTTTTTAATGCATTTACATAAATCAACATTGATCTTATCTCATCTGCAATCACTGGTTTAACTTAGGCCACAGCAGCCTACAAAACAGTTTTATCTGGAGGAAAAATTGAGATGGACAGCTTCAGCCACAGCACAACATCGCTCTCTTGAGTTGGCAAATGATAAGTAGTCACATTAAACCGTAGCCATCCACTAACACCTATTCTCTCAGCCACTAACCCTACCCCTATCCTCTTGTTGAACAGCGCCTTGCTAACTCCTTTTTGAACATGGTTCTGATAAATCCTGGTCTACTGTTTGGTAAATATGATGCCAGCTTTCATGCCGATCTTTTTAGTTGCATTCAAGCATTAATTTGTGATGAACAGATGGTTGAACCGGGGATGATCTGTAGCCCTCCCCCACTGAGTCTCAGTTGCTTTCACTCAAAATTCATCAAAATATATCAGCTGATTGTTGGCAAACATTTATGACATTGGACCCATAAAATGTGGAAGCACACCAAAGCAGGGCTTACAAAATTACAGAAATACAAGATGCTTTTGCTTTGAAGTGACTAATGAGTAAATGCCAGAAACAGACTTTACAGTAGCAGTGTTGGCTGAAGCCTGAGCTGATTACACCTAACCCTATCACTATATAAAAAAATTCATATGTGCAGCATATGCATTATGTGTACATGTACATACACGTGTGTACATATGCACACATTATCATACATACAGACACATTGATACACAAACACACACTAGTACATTGTATTAAAACATTGTATAAACAGAAAAAACAACCAAAAGTAGATATGTAGATAGCTATGCACTGTATATATGACTGACTTATATTTGTTGACTACATTGGTTTATATTACATAGGTTGGTTATCCTTATCAAAACATTACACTGTGAGAAAGTTTAGTGCTGGTAATAAAGCTAGAATGGAACCTTTATCAAGCCCTTCACCATCATAAACCTTTACTTGAGTTTCAGGAACCTTTTCTTGAACTTCTGCTACAATGCAGGACAGGTTACTCATCAGATTGTACAGTCTTTCTATATTGTAATTGTCCCGAATTGAAGGCATGGTGAATATATCAAAGTGGAAGAAGAGGGTGTCTGTCCATCCATCGCTGCCTGCCCTGGAGTTGAATTTCCTCCTGGGCATTCCAGCAGAGAGGCTGAGGTCTCTGAGGAAACGCTGCTCTGTCCTGACAAGCTTGGCCTCCAGCAATGACTGATGCACAATAGCAGTACACAGCACTGAGGCAAAGACTCAGAGAGCATCACCGTCAGCACCAACAATCCCTCCTTTTCTGTCTCTATGTCCCTCTGTCTCGCTCTCTCTCCCTCTCTCAGGCTGATATGTAAGACGTTGGGCCAAGAAACTGTCCGTCTGTTTGCACTGTGTTCTGAATGATATGAGCATCCGATTGCTCAATTTAGCCCTCCTCTGGCAATGTGTTTACTTCTTTAGCACTATAAGATTCTCTGTTGCTCTGAGCCATATGAAGAGGGTTTTAATTTCATGTTTTGTCTAAAGAAAAAGCAGAGAGCCCACACACTGCTGAACATCTCAAGGGCAAAAAGAATTAGAAGATCTAATATTTCAAGTAAATGTATCAGTAAAACCACTCTAAGTTTTGGTGCTATAAATATAGGCAATCATAATGAATATTTTTTATATTAATAATGGATCACATCGCTACTTTTTGTGAAAGGTATCACTTGTAGGGATAAACCCACAAAAAAGTCCCTCTCTGCCTTATGGAGTGTTTTAGCATCTTTAAGTTAATTGTTTTGGTTCTGCTCTCATTAACAGCAGGCAGTTGTTTTCAGTGGAAAAACTCTGCACTCTACCTGCTCACCACTAAGCAGCCAACACTTAGCAAAGTTAGCAGTTAGATAGTAAATATAGTAGACATTTTTAGCAGTTAAAGCTCTGATATTTCTCTAAGAATTTGGTGAAGACCAGAAACAGTGCTAAAGGAGAGTGAATATTGATGTTGCTCTGTAACTGGTCAATTTTTAGATAAGCACCTTAATAATATGTTTGCCATATCAACTTAATAGATGATAAATACATGAGAGTAACAATTTTTTGCTGCCCACAAGTGGCCAAGTGGTTTAAGGTTTTGATGGGTAATAACTATCAGCCCAGTTATAAAGAAACAACCTGTTTCCTGATACCTGGAACCCTGCATCCTTTTTTGGAAAAATATGAGCTAAACCAACATGTGAAATATTTAATCTTTATGTAAAAATATGCTGTACAGTAAAGAAAATCTCCTTTGTAAACACAGCAGAATTAGTATAACATCAAGTCTGACAGAGTGGATACAAATAGGAGCAGGAGGGGCAATAGGTTTTGTCCACATATATGACTCATACGCTTCCTATTAGCGGTACAAAAAAGAGAGAACATATTCTCATAGTAAAAAAAAAGGAATTCAGCTCCATGTTGTTTATATAGTGGGTGTGTGCACGACTGGGAGAAGGAAAGCCCAGACCTTTTTGTGGAGCTGAATGTTTACATTTGAACACATGTAAAGCGCTTGTTCAAACTACAGAGCCCAGCGGCCTGTAAATTAAATTGATCACTCTGAGTGATGACATGTTTTGCAATACCTTGAAACGCATACCAGTCATTTTTAGGCAGTGAGCCTGTGGGCCCTGCCTCATGCTCCCTGGTGGTGGTGGTCCAGGGTGACAGGGGGCATTGCCTGTCTAGTATGTAGGTCAGTCATGCTGAAGATTCACGGCTTCCAAAATTACAGAAAATGAGACAGCAAGGGACCCAAAACCCCAAGTCCAACAGCTGGGAGATGTTAACTCCAAGATCCTCCTCAGTGACTATAATGAACGTTAATGAACAGACCCTAAAAGGACAGATGTAGGGGAATGAAAAACAAATAGACAGACATGGGGAAGACAAACGGAGGAGTAAAGAGGGTTTCTTTGGTGAGAGGCTCTGAAAAAAATGCTACAAAAGCAGAATGTGTTTGGGTGTGTGTAGGTCGAGAGGCACTCTAAATCCCAAACAGCCTGTCCCAGTAACCAAAGGCCTCTAGCGTATACCCTAGATCCTCAACTACACACAGCTCTAGCCTGAAGCCCTCAACAGATTGTTAACTGTCCCACGCCTGCGAGGGGTGAGAGTTCAAAGCTGAGACCTATAGAACACTGGAAGACAACATGGCTATAAACACAAAGCAATACAATGGATTGAAAATGTGCTTTAGAGAATCTGAAATCCATCTTTTAGCACTAATGTCATTGCCAGATCAACCTACTAGTCAAATAAGAGCAAGAATATATATGTTTGGTTGTAGTGTTTAACCAAAATAAGACCTTATTTTCCACAAAAACTGTTGTATGTTAAGAGAGATTACTTCCATCTACTTTTCATTCCTTTCACTAAACTGTCTGTCTTTGAAAACTGCAATTACCCAACATAACTAAGAAGAAAAGCCTTTCAGAATTGGGGCATGATTAAGAGTTTCTTTGAAGAGGTAGGGTAACATTGTCACTACAAAAAAAGTTGGTGTTTTATGCCTTAAATTAATCTAGCAGATTTCCCTCCGAATAGAGCCTCGTGGCCAATTATAATAAACTGTGGAGAAGAAACTACTAGAGAGTGACATTTTTGCTTTGCCCCAGATCAGGGGTTAGATCTTCCAGAGTATGCATTTCTAGACTGAATATACTATAATGGGATAAAAAGGCCTCTCTTTTTTAAGGGTTCCTCTAAGAACATTTGAATTCTATTTTTTGGGGGGGGGGGGGGGGTTGTGGTTTGCCCAGATTTCAAAGATACAAAAAGATGTGTAATCTACTATGCACTGCAGTTATGTATGGGATGTTCACATGATTCTTGTCAGCCATGAAGTCAGAAAACTTTCTCATTAACAAACTGGAAGTGCTGTTAAACTAATAAAAGTAAGGATAGATTTTCACAGCTGAAACAACTCAACAGCTATTGGATGGATTGCTGTGAAATTTGGTTCAGACATTCATTATCCCCTCAGTGTAACCTGTAATAACTTTGATGATCTCATAACCTTCACTCCAGTGAACTGCTCCATGCGTCTAGTGCTAAGTAGCAAACGTGAACATTCTAACATGCTAAATGCAGATAGTGAACATGATAAACATTATATCTGGTAACATAAGTGATTTAACTGTGAGCATGTTAGCATGCTCATATTAGCATTGAGCATGAAGCACTGCTGTGCCCTAAGTACAGCCTCACAGAGCTGGAAGCGTTGATGTAGACTCTTGCCTTTGAACAGGAGGAGGAGGAGGAACTGCGTATAAAAGACAATCAAGTTTCAGGAATTGGAATGAGATTGGTTTTGCCTCAACCCTGGTGGGATGGCACGTCAGCAAAATTCCAGTAAACGAATAATCAAGTTTAATTGTGCAACAGCCGCTTAAATTAACCAAATACAAAAATGAAACAATGTCAGCTTTTCACTGTGGTTCCTCTGTATACATACTCCAGCTTTAACTACCACAGTGAATCCACATATGTCTCTTGGTCAGTCTAAATACTGCAGGTCTGATGGTAAGAGAGATAACTCTTCTAGTAACTACAAAATCAAATTCACTGGTTCAGACCACAAACAAACAAGTGTGCCAGTGCTATTTTTCCCCACCATTTTTGATTGTCACATAGCCCCTAAACTTTAGAGCGGTAGAGAGTATAACTAAAATGGATTTTACGTATTACAGCTAAATTTAGCCACCAAGGTACATTATGTGACTTATTGCTGCACATAAATATATAAATATCCACTAACTTTGAAAAACAGACACTGATAAAAAAAAAATCCCAAAAAAGATTTGTAATGTGACTGTCACAAAATTATGATCATTAAGACAGAATATTACAGGAGAGAAAAAAAACAGAGGGACTATCCTTCGATCAGTGAGTTCTCTTTATTAAAAGCACTGTATTTCATGTTACTCCTTGCCAAGGGATTCTGTTTACTTGAAGCCCCATAAGGTCAGATTCTGTAATCATGGAAAATATGAGTCATTATTTTGCCTGCTCACAAGGTATTTTGGAAGGTCTGTTGAAATTTCAGCTCTCCTTCAATCAAATAAACAAAAGGATATTTTAAGGGTTGTTTTGACTGTTAGGAGTGTTTGCAGCACGTACACTGTTCTGTTTGTGCAGGGGAGGAACCCACAATACACATATGATACAAATCAATCTATGCAGTGTAGGTGTTTATTTATATTCTGTATTCTCTGAAACTTGATGTCCATCACATAAATGTCACATATGCAAAGCTGTTAATGAAAAGTATATTTCTGGCATTTCCTTAACAGTTTGTCTCCTTTTCCCTTGCAGGGCAAAGTATTTCAGAGGGAAGAAGCTGAATGGAGAGTACGAGATCCGAGTGGAGCAGGTAGAGAAAATCTAACATAAATTCTGTCCGATTAAATATTTGAAATAGTAATTTAAAAGCTACAATAGTATTCTGGCAGCCTTTATTGATATTTTGGATAGAATTCACACTGCACAGGCTACTTGCCACCAGTTTTTTAATCTGTTAAATCTATTTTTAGCATCCCACTGGGATAAAATCTCTGAAATCTATTATACGCATTCTGAAAAGAGAAGACTGGATTGTTGGAAGTTTGAATTGTGGCCACCCTGACCTTTCATATTCAATCAGCTACTTGATATATGGTCATCCATTAAATCCTTTCTTTAAAGGAATAGTCTGATGTTTTGGGAAATAGTGTTATTCATTTTCTCAGCAAAGAATAGATGGGAAGATTGATCCCACTCCCACCTGTGTGTTTGGATATAATAGCCTGGAAGCAATTAGCTTAGCTTAGCATAAATAGGGGGAGACAGCTAGTTGTTTGTACCCAAAGTTAAAATAATCTTCCTAATAGCACCTATAAATCTCACTAATTAACGCGCTATGTCTTGTATGTTAAATTTTCTCTCCTTCTAATCTTAATTCTAAGACAGGCTAAGCTAATCACCACCTGGATCTAGCTCCATACTTAACTAACAAACATGAGAGTGATATCAATCTTATCTAACTTAGCAGGGGGTGGAGAAGAGTAACTGTTGAACTGTTCCTTTAAAATAGCCTGATTTGAATTCAACATAATTGTATCAGTATTCTATACAGTGTGCACAGAATTATGTTTATAAGTCTAGACATACAGTTTTTACAGTGTGTAGATAACATCTAATTTACCTCATATAACTAGTGGCTTGTACATCTGCAACCCATTGTTGAGACTGGAGCTGTCTTTGAAATGGAGTGGTGGGTTTTTATGGGAGAAGGAAAAAGGGACCACAAAAAGCTGGACCGGTGATTTTATAGCCTGTTTGCTCAACTCTCTACTGTTGTGGTCACATCCTCTTTCTGGGAGGGGTTGGGAGTGGGGTTAGTCAAGATTTTTCAATGAGATGTGATTTTTTATTTTTTTAAATCTTGTGGTGTCACAGCTATTGAACCCCAATAAAAACTGGCAGTGTTAAAGTAGCCCCTTGAATTGATTGTGTGTGTGTGTGGGTGGGAGGAGGAGGACTGTGGCATACAAGTTGAGTCTCAGCTATAGGTCCCACTGACCTACTTAGATCTTGTTGGATCCTTCACTCTTTCCCACAAGCCTTCTGCACTGATGACAACAAGTCAGTTGCTAATTGCCTTCAGCAGCCAGACTCTTCATAGGCTGTTTGTGCGCCTCGCTGAGAGCCTTAGGACGATGGAAACCCAATCTCTGTGTGAAAAGTTAGCGACATGCTGAGATGAACCCTTTTAGGGGATGACAATAAAAGCAGAGGCCCATTGCACTTTCTCCTCTTCTCTTCAGTCCCACTTTCTAGCTGGCATTCAACATCTCCACCCAGCAAACATTTTGATGTTGAATTGACTTTTTGCTATAGCCTGCACTAATACTGAGACACAGCACCAACATTATTTCGGCTATCTTATAGTTGTTCTTACATTTTATGCATACTGATTTCAGCTCAAAGCAGCTCCCACAGCTGCTGTATGATTCTTTTTTAACCCTACCATGATATAATATTGTGATTTTTTTTTCATCTTGTTTGGATGGGCCATTGAACTTGGCCAACATATGCTAGCTGTCATCTATCATCTTCATGCTGTATAAGCTCTCTGAAGCAGTGCTCATAAGCCCCAAACCATCATAACTCTTCTCTGCAGTACTTGCTGCCATATAAGGTACCATCTGTAGTCTCAAGCACAGACTCACCACAGCATGTGATGCTGCAGTGAGGAGGCCTGATGCCAATCTGTAAGAAAGAGAAAGAGAGAGCTGCTTTGATTCTCAGATGTGATATCTCTCATCAAGTCTGCCTTGCCACCTCCACCTTCCCCAGCCGCTGCCCCATAGCAAATGTGTGAGCCGTTGTTGTAGATCATTCCCTCTCATTTACATGACCCACTTTGAAGTTACATTTGGCAGACGCCTGAGGTCCTGTGTGTCCATCGGGTAACTTTTTTTTTTTTTTTTTTTTTTTTAAACCACTAAACAGATGCTCATGGGAGCGCCGGTGGTGGTTCTTTGTGCTCCCATGTGACTAATAAAAACAGGCTGGAAGCCATTGTTTTTTCACATTTGATGAAATTTGTTCAGTAGTAGTTCTTGGTGTTTTGAGTGCCAAAAACATGCCAGGCAATCCTCACAGTCTGATCTGTATAATAAGTAGTATACCTTTTGGAATCCAAATGAGAAACGCAGTCAGAAATGTGGAGAGAGTTCATGTGCAGTTACATCAGGTCAATGCTCATAGATCATGAGCCTGTGACTCACTTAAATCATGAGATCCAGGAACATGATGACACTAAGGCATAAAAAAAAGTCATACAATTTCCTTTCCATTATGTAAAACTTCTCTTTCTTTACAATGCTGTCATAATCCTGTTAAAATCCTAGTTAAAGTTTTAACAAGTATTAATAGTCTACAGTGAAGCTGCACTTTGTGTTGCTAACATTGGCTAGAAGAGGACATCAATACCATTCTTGTGTGTCAAGTAGAGTTAGAGCCAAGAGATGCTTAGCTTAGCATAAACAACTTTTAACTCATCAAGAAATAAAAATAGTTACAGCATAGAAGTCCTTGTAAATCACAAATTGTAATATGTGCACAGATTAAACAAATGAGATACAGTGTGTCAATTAGGGATTACTGAGGTGCCAGTAGAAGGTTTTTTTTGTTTTGCTAACTTTGGATGAAAGTAAGATTTCCTGGTTCTGTTATACTTCTTTATGTCTGTAAACTTGTATTCAGGAGTAAAAATGACATGCAGTATATCTTCAACTATGACCATCCGAAAAACACAAAATGCTGACTACTAGGAACAACTCTTCAATTATGTCTTTAAATTTAGGCCAAATTAATATGATCATAAAAATGAAGGATAGGGCCTTTAAAGTGAGCCTGTTCATCTTTTGCGGCCACAAGTGACAAACATCAGATGGCTAAATGCGCAAACCCACTCACAGTCATGTCTGTTTTGTAGCAATATTAACCTCAGAACTGCTAACATTAACTAGATACTAGTCATACCAGGCCAAGTATAACCACAGTATTACTCCTGAGTGTATTAAACTGAGCAAGGGTTTGTTTTATTGTAGAAGAATTTAAGCTTTTCATTTGTAAGAGAGAAATGTGGTATTTCCTCTTGTGTTACATTAAGATAGAAAATAATTCAGCCCACTGACTCGACTTGATTTGTTATCTTAGCATATCCTCACCTTTTTACACTCAGACCCAGAGATTAGGTTTGTGTATCCAGAGTAGTGGTGTGTTCCAGAGACCCACAGTTTAGGGGATTAGATATTGCCCACAATGCCTTTTATATGCCTTTGAAGTATCATGGATGTTTGTAGCACAGTGGCAGTGTCGAGCTAAGGACCTCTTTATCTGACAGCTTTGGTGCTGGATGTTGTCACCCTACTTGCGATGCTTGGCATTTTGAAAATTATGACTGTCTATTGTTAAAATGTCAAAAATGCTCACCAGCTGCAATGACAGTCAATCGCAGACATGATGACACCCAACAAGAGACTGCCAAACAATCTGCCTGTTTACCACCCACAAGTCATAAATGCTGCAATTTACACAACTGGACAAATTAGGCAGTTAAATATGAAGAGGTCTGTTGTTTGTGAAAGAACAAGGGGCGGTTCTTCGGGGTTGCCGGACCATGTGTGGTTTGGGTCGTGCAGGGCAACATCTGCTCAACAGGCGCATGACCTCAGCGCTGTCCACAGTCCTTTCTGCTGCAGTCATGGCAGTTCACAGGCTGTTGGCTGTAGGTTATCCGTACCCTTTTTTGGCTTTGATTTGCCCATGACATTGGGCATCTGGGTAGAACTTGCTTGAGCCAGATGATTTGGTTTGGTACTTGCAGACGTTTGACTGATCCAGCTGCCCTCATGCCTTCTGTTGCCCTTTTACATTTAGCATCTGTCTTACATTTCAACATTTAATGCCTGGACAGATTATTTCACTGTTGTACAAGGTGGGAGTGATTAGTGGCAAATACCTCTCTGTGGTGCATATGAATGGTCCACTGTAATTCAGACCTCTCAATTGCATCAGTATGTGATACAACCAAGCTTATCAGGAATTACTAAAACGTTCAGACATGGTCAACAGAACGTATCTGCCCTACAGCTACTGTATGCTTTCATATGTTGAATCAAATCACTACAGACTCTCTGAAGTGCTGTATAAAACTGAATAGCCTCATATAACCTCATGTAACTCTAACATGACAATTTTTGACACATGCATTACAATGTGAGACTTGTGTAACATTTTCCATTCAAAGTATTTTTATTTCAGCCAGGTCTGTGTTGGTCAAGGTTTTCTGCATTGAAACTAAAGAGGTGAAGAAATAAAAGAGGCACTTTGTGTCACAGAAAAACATCTATTTTCAGATGAAAGGAAACCACACAATAAGAGGCTCCATGTGGGCTAGAACAATTTTTATCAACAGCTTTTCCAGTTTGGTCTTCCACAGGGGACCAAAAATAAAAAGAACAACTATCAGTGGAGTAAGGTCAGTGTTAAAAGGAATATAATGGGCATTTGTGGAGAGAAAAAATTTAACTTCAGTAAGGTTAATTATGACTTAGATCTACATGGACAGTGCAAGTAAGCACTTCATTTTTCTTTAGAACATTTAGCTTTTAATAGTTATCTTGCTGCTCTGAAAAAAAAGTTGCCACAGATTCCAGTGTAAGTGTAGCTTGACCCGTGCCTCCAAGTTGTTTTTGCCAAAGGACAAAAGATCCTGTTTACTATTTGACTCATGACAAAACAAAAGGCACCTTAAGCACCTGAACCTCAGTGTCACGGGTAAGTCCAAATCTAAAAATACTCGGAAAGATTCCAGATGAGGTACTGTCAAGTGGTGTTTACTGTATTGTCCACAGGTTCACATGGCTTGGCAATAAGGACAGAGTGCATGCAGTACTACAGTGATAAGTGAGGCTTGGGTGGAAATTGTTATTCCCAAGCTCTAATACTGCCTTCCACTACAATAGCATGTGTCAGTTATGAGATATTGGCAATTACAATAGTGGATTGTGTTGATTCAGTGGACATTTTCATATAAAAAATTGCAGCACTGCTTTCTTTTACACAACAACCAGCTTTAGTTTTAGGACCCAAACATTACATAAACCCTGTCTGATTTGACACAGAATGACCCATGTTAGCTCCAGTATAAGCTTTTCTATTAGCTGTTTTCCTGTGGTGGAGAGAAAGAAATATGTTCTACATTTCTAGGTTGTTTGGATTACTTTAAATACACAAATTTGGTAGCAGTAAGCAGTGTGAGTGACCAAAACTGGCAGAAGCTCAAACTGAAACAACAGAACATGGTTGAACCTAATCACAACCATACTGTCTCCTGTACAGGTCAGCTGAAAACCAGCCTGAATGCAGGTCAGCAGATGAGAATAATCAGCTCTGGAAGCAGCTCTTCCATGTATCACTTCCTGTTTTCCTTTCCCAGGCAAGAGCTGCTCCAAGACAAGTGTCTGAATGTGTTACCATGATGGTAACCATGGCGCTGTGAAAAGCCTCCTGTCCTGGCTTCTGGGCCTGTGCCCCACACTATCCACTTCATCCATTACTGCCCAATGACAGTAGCTGTAAGCACTCCTCTTACCCAGAACCAGCCAATCAGAGGTGACGCAGAATGCTCAGCCCTTGCCAGAGTGTTGCCCACTCTCTGGCTTTATCTGGTCACAGCGAAAGTCAATGTAGGCCTCTGTGTTTGGGATGGGATTTGTTTAAGAGATGCAGTGATGGAGGGTGTGTGTGTGTGCATGTACATCTGTGTCTGTGTGCTTGGGTGTGTTATGCATTTAAGAGTCTTTTTTGGCGAGGCATGTGCTGCTGAGCACACAGATGTTTCTTTCAGAGGCGGGTATCAGTAGAGAAGAGCTGAGAAAAGGACGCGAGCCAAGTGCATGTCCTTGAGGCGCATTGAGTTTGAGTGGCGCCTCGTTGTCCCCTAAATAAGATTACGGCATTTACTCGCCCCCTGCTCTTCCTCTGAGAGTGCAGCACAATAAATAAAAGAGGTGGGTGGTTTTTTTCTCTCTCTCTTGGCAAAAAAACCCAAGTTTCGTTACGTTGGCGCATTCTTTTCAAAACCGACTCACTCCCCCATACAGAGTTTACATGGGCCACAGCACTAGATGAAAGGGAAATTTATCTCTGAAAGAATATTGCTGATAATATTTCCTTTTTATGTAGATGAAAGCCCATATAAAGTCTGGCAAAGCAGGCTTAAAGTCTCAAATGATGATCACTGTATGAGAATGTGTAGATAGCAATTGACTCAGCTCCTTATGGAAATTGGCAGGAGCTGGGTTGAGTGGAGGGTCAGCTGGAGGATGTGCTTCCCTCTCCATGCATGTTGGCGTTTTTGAAGGCTGATCTGAGTGAGACGTGTTTCTCTGCCTGGCCACTGAAGCCTACAAAGTAGACCAGTTTACGGTAGATTAAAGTGCTACTTTTATCACCAGCTGATATAGTACACATGTTGGCATACAGTTGCCTATTCACACATACATGGAGACACAGAGAAACATTAGCATTCATTTGGAGTTCTGTTTCTGGCCACCTGCCGAATACAGGTACAATATTCACCCTCCTTTAAGCTCTGTTTTGGTCTTCCTCCAACTCCTGAGGGAAATATGTGGCTCTTTAGCTGTTAAAAACTCCACTATGTTCACTGGCTAGTTGCCAAAACAGTAAAATTGTAGACCATAAAACCAAAACAATGAGCTAAAAGAAATGCTGAGTGTAACCAAGGGGAACTGCAAAATTGGGTGACACTTTTCACATTACACATTGGAATCAGACTCATTGCTAGTAAACCACTCATCAGTGCAGCTTTAAAGCTCTAGATTGATGTACTACATTCATTTTCAAGCACGAAAGTTCAAGTCACAGCACCCCATTGTTCTGATTGGGCAGGAAACAAAAACACTGTTCAGAAGTTCACAAAACCCTCCAAATGCATACGATCTACAAAAGTTTCCTTGCTCCATGATGGGGCTTTTACTTATTCACATAGCCAGTCCAGGATTTAATCCAGTGATCCTAGAGTCACAAACCTAGCTCTTTGGTTAGCTGACTGCCATATACCATTAGCCATGTGTTGTACATGTGTGCTGCTCTCCAAAATGCAATACATCCTTTCCAGGGGGAATTTGCACTCTCAGTTTCCTCAGAAAATGTTTGAAAAGCATAAATAATTATATCCACCCACAAACATCTTAAGATAGGTTTTATAAAATCACTTCAATCGCACAAAACCGCACATTGTGATTGTGTTCTCGTGTTCATCTGTGTCCTCCATAACAGTGTGCTGTTGTCATGTGACATTAACAGCAGATAAAACTGAACTCTTGGCATCAGTGTGGCGTTTTCACTTGATTATTTCTCCTGCTAGTAATATTTCATTGCTACACATGCCAGTGTTAAGAGGGAGTGAACGATTGAATCTGGTCCATTGCTGACTCAGGTTTGGAGTGCTCACAGGCAGATGAAATGCAGCCATGTTCTTTTTGTAGCATTCAGTTTGGTAGTTGATCATGTCATGTCCAATTGAATTTTGGTTTTAGCAGTCAGCAGGCTGCTTGTTTGGGGCCCATTAAATCAACTACATTAGTGTCACGGCTCATACTTAAAAGTGACGTGAAGACTAACAAATGGGAGTGTTTCATGTCTGAGGTCAACTGGCTGCTGTTTAACATCCCTCCAGGGCTTTCTGTACCTGGAGCAGATGAAAGTTTACAATGACGCAGCCTGACCCCAACCCCTGCCAGTGAACTGACACCCTCCTCTGTGAGCCATGCAGCCCACAGCAATAACGCCATACCCCCTCTGAGGAAACACAAAGAGCACGTTCCAAATAAAGCAAGAGATCTGTCAGTAAAATCTGTATAACATAACAGAATAATGGCAACTGTGCATGTACGCTACTTTTGCAGTGTAGGCACTGGTTAACCCCCATGAGACAATAATTCATAAGACACTTTATTCACAAAATATGAATGTCTTAAAAACATCAATTTTGTTACCTACCTACACCACAGAAGTCATACACACACCTCATTTACAGGTACTGCAGCAATTCTTTCACTTTGCTTTACCCATGGGCAACATGCCTACAGCCATGCTAGCAGCTATGTGATGCTTTAATTAGACATAGCAGTGCTTTGAGCTAAGTGTTATTGTCAACATTCTAACATGCTGTTGATGATGATGTTAACAAACTAATGTTTAACAGGTGTAATGTTTACCATGTTTAGCATCTTAGTTTAGCTTATTAACGTGCAAACATTTGCTAATTGTTAATTAGCACTAAACAGTAAGTACAATGTAAGTTTAAGGGAATGATAATCTCTTTTTGCAGGAAGATTAAAAGTCAGGGGATCACCAAAGAGCCATGCTGCTGGCATCACTAAAATCTCCATCATACGCTACTTTTACAGACAGTTTACAGCGTCCTGTTACTGTCAAACTATCATTGCCTGGATGAGAGACAGTCTGAGTTGATAAAAATGTCAATACTCATCTGGGTCAC
Organism: Lates calcarifer; assembly: GCF_001640805.2. Lineage (NCBI taxonomy): Eukaryota > Metazoa > Chordata > Actinopteri > Centropomidae > Lates > Lates calcarifer. Next base: position 14,174,708 of record NC_066850.1, read on the forward strand.
CCCAGTCATCACTATGCACTCTTAGCAACAAGCTTTAGCCGCTGTAGTCTGTAGTTGCGCTGGGTTTTGGTTCTCAGGCTACATTCAGTCTCAGGTAACTCCCTATTGAGCAGCTTGTTTGCGTCAAACCAAGTCTGATGCACTCGTGACCACATCCTTCTGGAATGTAGCCACAACCCTAACCCTAACCCAACAGTGATGTCATGGTGTACTGACACACCCTGGAGTACCTTTCTACATCACTTTTTAGCTGCTGCCATGTTGCGCTTTAAACTATATTTTGAGTTACAGTAACTTCATTTTTTGAAAAGTGTATTATGATGCTCATCTGAAAAGATGCTAAAATGGGCATCAGTTGATTTAAATCGTAAAAAAACTTTTTTTCTTACACTGCATTTACATTATTGAATAAAAACCCTTTTGTGAAAATGTCATTATTAATGTAGCGGAAGAAAAGTTCATTTCAGGAATACTAAATTTGGACAGGAGCATTAACACCAATAGATTTCTCGACTGCAGTGACAGTCATTAGAAGGAAAATTGAACTGTCCCTTTCTGGTCCTCGTCCATCCAGAAAGTCCATTCCCAGAAGTCAACTGTTGCCTCTCCTTTTGAGGATCTTTGGGAGTTTGACTGAGGCATTAGGTAGCCAGGCTACAGTCTTTTACAAGGCTCTAACTGTCCGGGAGGCCACAGAGTGGGGATAACTCAATTTGCCTCCTCTTGCGAAGTCCCTCTGTCTTTCTTACCTTTGTCTTTTACTCTCAGCTGTGCAAATACAGAAATATAAAATTAAGTGAAAGAATCTATTGTCTGCTCTGTCATGTAGGTCGTAGGTAGTTTTCCTGTTCTTTTTTTTTCTTTATTAGAAACTGCATCACAGGACATTCACAAGTTAAAGGCGTGACACAATAGGACACTCTTTATTTTAGCTTTTTAAAAGAAATAAGAAGACCTTTTGTGCGTCTGAGGGCTGTGTCAGGGTGCTCAGTTAATGCAGACAAACTTGACCCGATACAGTCTGTTAGATGCATCATCTAATCGCTGGGGGCATTTTCTCTTCTGTTCTCCAGGCGGAGTTCACAGAGATCAACCTGGCCTCCTATGTCAACTCGGGATGTATGGTGGACATGCAGGTCAACAAAGGTGGCACTAAAGTGGTCAGGTAAGTTGCTCAAAGCCTGACAGAGAGCTCCTGTCCTTTGACGCATTTGCCCACGCAATCTGTAATCTGCCTCAGTGAGCCTGCACAAAGACTCCAGTTCTTTTCTCTCAGTGGCATTGAGCATGACTCTGTGTAAATATAACATTGCTTGCACTCACAGAAATGAAGGCTGTAATGTGATTATGCCAGTGGAAAGACTAAAAAAAGACCTAGTTGCCCACTAGTTGTAATGCCAATTTTTTTGGTAACTAGGAGGGTAGTCAGTTATCTGTTTGGTCTTTTTTCTTTTTTTTACTTAAACCTGTAGGAAAAAAAGCTTGTCTGTCATTTTTGAGTTTGACCACTGATGTGTCTGAAATTTGAAGAAAAAAACATCTTGCTGTGGCAGAGGTGGCCTCTGGCCAGTGCGCAGCTCCTGTAGCAGCAGTAGCAGTGCAACACGTGGAGCTGGGTGTTTAAATAGACTGCTCTGTTCTGTGAAATTGCTGCTCAAGGAGCTCACTGATGATCAGCTGATCTGGGTGGCAAAGACATGACATCATGCTCCTGCTTCAATCTACACTGTGAATGTCACTTGTCAAATCAATACACAAGATGAGACATTGTAGCTTTAAAGCTGCTATGATCAATAGGTTTCAATATAAATGGTTCATGTGACTATATGTAAAAAGGGTCGCTCATATTGACAAAGCCAAAAATAATTACTCTACATTTCCTTTCAGCATTATATGGCATTTTGGCATCTTTCCTTTCATTGTTTTGGTTTTATGGTATGCAACTGTACTATTTTAACACTGAATGTTAACATTACTTAACTTGTTTACAAGGAAACTTCACAGGGCACCTTTAATCCCCTCAATTTTAAACATAGTCACTGAATTATTTATCATATGGTGAAACAAATGATTTTCAATAATATACATATTTCTAGTCTTAATAGTCCTCTGCTTCTTATGCTCTAGGCTGCTGAGCAACCCAGTTGGTCAATCAGATCAGCTAACTGAGCTCATACCATCCAGCGTCAGTCCACCAGCCCTCATTCTAGCCTGTCTGGCCAATAATCAGCCAATTTGTGTATTGGCTTTGACTCTACACAGTTTTGTAAAATAACTTTGTTATCTGTGTTGAAAGCAGCACGCAGTGCTGTGTGAAATCAAGCGAGAATAATCACAGACACGGGTGGTAATGCGGTTGATGTTACAATGCAACCTGTTGTCAGTGCTGACACAGAGGTCATTGTGTGGGCAGAATATTTTGTGGTGATATTGCTGTAATGACAGAAGCCAAATTGGATGCAGATGGTCTGACTGCTGCCTTGTTCACAAACACTGACATTCACTGCCAAACTGTTGTGGTTTAACTTGTCATTTATGACTCTGACTTTGACTACAAACAGTATAAGTGTTCTTTCTAGCAAGTAGCCTGATTGGTTGATGACTAATTATGCATAGTGGTTAGAAAGACTGTCCTGTAACTGAAAAGTCACAAGTTCAACCCTCCAAAAGTTGCTGTGTTTCCATCAGTCAGTCATCATGTTTCCTCATTGAGTAAGACACTGGAGGTTTCTTTGTATAAAAGAATTGGCGAAAATCCCAAAGTATAAACTGATTAGAATCTGTCCTAGTCATAGATTATGGCCAATGAAAGCTAATTATTTCTTTGATAGCAGTGTGTTTCATTCCCAGCCAGAGGAACTCTGTCATATATCCACAGATAGACAGAGGACAGACAAAACACTCATTTCCCATGCACAAACTAAATGCACTCTGTCTAATTACATTTTCCCTTGTGATTGCACACATGATTACAGGCACGTTCACACTGCAGATTTATGCAGGTTCTTGCTTTTCCACGTGTCCCCTGGCTGTTGTATTCTCAGCGTGGTGACCTCTGACCTCTGTCCACAGGCATGCTCTCTGAACACTGGCTCCATGCAGCAGCACACTTTCTCACACTTCTGTGGTTTCACAGTTGATTATGCAGTCAGGGTTCTCTCACTTGTGTCATGCTTGCAAAACATTACAAAAAAATTATTTACTGTATAGCATATAACATTAAAAATGCAGTTATGGAGACTATCTTTGGATGCGATCAGATAGATATTAATTGTGACCCTATCATCAATGTCTAAAAGAAATGCATCTTTAATAACATAATAGTTTTATTATTTATGATAATAAAGCATAGTTTGTGACTGTTTCACAGTAGAAGCAGTGCAGTTTTCCATCAGTTGACTTAATTGTGTAGGTAATTAGAATATAGAACAAGAATGTCGGACTCTGCCACTAACAATAAAAACTACTATATAGAGAGGCAGCTACAGAATATAAATACATTAAAGGGCTAGTACTGAAAAAATATCTACCATAAATAGTTCAAAGATGGGCTTGAGTTTCTGAAAATCTTAAGGATTGTAACTTTAATATTCCTTTCACTTTATGCTTTATTGTGAAGCACAAAGTTGACAACGTCATCTGTGGTGGATGTGTTTATTTTGGCTTAGTTTGCATATTACAACCATCATACTTCTGCGTCTTTTCACACATTTGTCTTGATGAGCTGATGAGCCAGAACAACCACTAAAATGACAACATGACAAATCATGACCACTGGTTCTTGGCTGCAGGGCAGAAAATAAAAAGTGGAGTTTACATGCAGTTTTTCTACTACTATGTTCAGTGTGCTACGTGGCACGCACTGCACTGCCTACAGTACAGCAGAGTGACACGCCACAAGGTACAGTAGTTATGGCACGTCGTTCCCTGCTGCACTGCTGTAGTCAGCCCTTTGGCTTCTCCACTCTCCGCTGCCAAAACCTCCACCAAGCTGCTCAGCCCAGAGTGGGAACACTGGTCTGGCTGAAAGACAGATCACAGCAGCCAAAGTATGATAAGCCACAGAGCAGTGATTCTCCCCTCCATCATCCACACAGCCCTCCTCCTGTGGTTAATAAAAACTGTGATTAATTACTGGTGATTAATGTTGGACAGTGGGCGTGTTAACTGTTGGTGACAGAGTTTATTGAGCTTGTTTTACTGTTGCACTCACTGAAAGTATTCCTGGGTAGCAGCGTCAGCTAGATGGCTAAAATATAAGTGCAAGATGAAATGTGAGGCAGTGTTTTTCATACTCTTACACTTTCCACCATGTAGCTTTGAACTTTCAGCATGGCAAACATCAGAATTCAATAAAAGGTTATTGCTCTTAGAGGGCCCAATTAACACTTCTACCCACATTATTGTAGCTATGAGAACACAGATACCCACATGAACACTGAATCTCAGTGAAACAAACTTCAAGCCACTTCTGGCTTTTTATAGAAAGTACTGCTAAGAGATCCATCATTATGTCTACTATTAACCTGTACAAGATTATTTTTTGTTCTTCTTCCATTTAACTGCCTCTAAGTGTCTTCGATTTAAGCTCTATTCAACATTTATGACTTGAATATAGAGATAAATGAGCATGTTAGGTCTTTTTGCTCATAAGGAGCAGGACTGTTGATATGGAGCTAGACAGTGAGATACATGTTGCCTCATGACAGACCTGTTCAGCTGTGTACAATGGTCTCCATGTTACTGTTTTTCATGGATGTATCTAGGTTGCTAGCTGTGTAGGAATATCAAAGTCACCAGGCTTTGATTGATCAACTGTTTCTTTTTTAGGGATTTATTTATTTATTGTCTTTTTTATCTTTGTTTTATAGTCAGTATAGAAATATATAGGGAAATATAGGGAGAGAGAATGATATTACATGCAAAATGGACATGGCGGTGGTGTGCGCCTTAACCATCAACCAGGGTACCCCGCTCCACTGATTTTTTTTATCAGCAGACACAATGGACACAGGAACAGACCTGTGGGTGGTGATTCAGAGGTCTGGAATCAACTTACACGTCAGCCTCGCTGCAACAGTGGGTGGAATTCTGGCGTTCCACTGGGACTGGGGGTTAAATACATGGAGATAATGTCTGAAAACAGTGGAATATTTTTTTAATGGAACTGACTGCAGCTCAAGTGTCACTGGATGTGTCAAGGCAATCTACCCTATGTTCCATGAAAGCCACCATAGCAGGATGTTCTATTAGCAATGGTTACATTTAGCAAGGGCAACCAGAAATGACAGACTTCGTCTTAATTAGTTTAAAAGCTACTATGTACAATTTCAACAGTTTTCCATGTGAATGTGAGTCAGTACTGATTTTAGAAAGTTTTCTCAGTGTGATTCAACAATCCACTGAATTTCGTGTTCAGATGAGTCGTGTGGGGTTCCCAAACTGCCCCGTCACATTCCTTGCCATCGTCAGCCCTGCAGATGGAGGGCAGGAGGCAGCCAGATTACATTAGCAGATCCCTCGTCTGATTTCTCCTTTTTTTTCCTCCCTCTATTTAATTTTCTGTCCTCAAAGCTACTGGCCTCAGCTAGACAGGGCCCACCCCTTTTTTTTCCTTTCCAGTACATACAGCACACAAAACAAGACTCTTCTCCTCTGGTTACCTTAGGTGATGTTTCCACCCCCTCCTTCCTTTGACCCCTGTGAAAGTCCATTTTAATCAGTGAAGGACTGTCTGCCTAGACAGCCGCAACACCTAATACCTCAGACAGGTTCATCTTGTTACCAAGCAAATAAATCCTGCTCACAGACACGCTGAGTTCAGACATGGCTTTAGGAGGCCTGAGGGTGGTTTCCTTTAGGAGCGCTGTGACTGTAATGAAAGCCTACAGCGGCCGTGAGGCCCACTCCACCATCCCTGCCTTTGTAATATAGCCATCAATACAAATGGCCCTGCTAATTCACTCAAACTCCTAACAACACTCATTTCCCCCTCTGCCAGAGGTCATTTGGTGCTCTATCGCTCTTGCAGCCCCTTCCCTCATTACATCTGCCTCCCATGGGACTCTTCTCCAAATCTTCAACACAATCACCGTTAAGCAACTAAACATTCTCTGATTTGTTTTTGCTGGTAAATGTGCTTAAGTTACACCCCACCCTGTGTTTGGATGCTAGAGGTGTAATTCAAATGAATCTTCAACTCATTGTTATTTTAGTTGTTGGCGCATGTTCTTTGCTTTCTACGTGACCTTCGCTGTGTTCAGTGTGGCGTGGAAGATGAGCCCTGGAGCGATCTCAGCTGGAGGCGATCCAGAGCTCTGGTAGCCCTGACCGGGCCACCGCCCAGGATCTGAGCCGCTGCCAGGTGCCACCGGGCCCAGAGCCACAGCCGCAACCACAAGGAGTCCTAGATCCAGGCCAGGGGACCACAGCATGATGTTAGGCTACAGGGAGTCACTGTACACACAGAGAATGGAGAGGGTTCTTTGGATATGGTCGTTTTCGGTGTATACTCCTGGATAAAAACCCACTGAGAACTGGTTCTGACCAATTTACAGCATCACCATTTGCTGTGATTGGATTCAAGACAGAACTAAATGGTCTTAGTTCTTCTGTTTGCATGTCCAGTATCTTCAGCTTCCTTCTTTTGGTCCACATTTGATTAAACTGCTCAAACATTTTGCCAATTAGTGGATGAAGGGGGTTTTGGAAAACTCCTTCTGAGTTTTGATTTAACAAAAGCTTACAAAGTTTTCATTAGAAGGGAGCCAAAACAAGTATTAAAGTAAACCCCAGAGGTAAATGTTTGATACGACCAGACATTTTTTGCATACAACTAAGAGCACACTGTTGCACCACTGGCAGAAAGTTTGACAAGGCAATCTGTCTCATATGTTAATGATTCATTTAATTGCTTTGGATTTGGAATTTGCAACAGTTGTTATGTTCTCATAGTTGCACAGGGCAAGATATTCATGTAAAACAGCTTGCTTGTGGTGCAACAGAGAAAAATGAGTGAGGAAAAAAGCCCACCCCAGTTTGGCAGTTTACTTATTGACATGTTGCAGGATTGAGGAGCTGAGGAGAACTGTAGAATCAGGTGATAATTCTTCCAAAATGTGACTTATTTTTTTTAGGAGGAGCTCAGTTTTGGTGTTAGCCTTCGTAACATTTTTGTGGCACTATATGGACTTGTTTTTGCTATTGTGTCTGTCCTCCTGACAGCAAAGCACAGATTTTTCTCTCTAAGGTGCATTTCCCTCCAATGACTGAGAGCCAGTTTGGCACAATGCACCATTGTGTACAAGCACTGCACTGATCCCCAGTATGTACGGTTTGACATTTGTGGCATTCCTGCAGAGTTCTACCCCGATTATCCTTATCAATGAGAGACAGACTGATGGAAGAAGATAAGGCTCTTACCAGCTTTTGAGCCAGGCACAGGGCTGTTATGAGGACAAATGTTCCCTGCAATTCAGACATCCCTGTGGAGCCTATTAGAAGGTCAGAGATTCTGTAAGATAAATGGATCTGGAGACCAAATGGCAGCATATTGTCTTGGGTTTGAATAGCTTCCTGCTGTAGGAATGCTGATGAAAACATCCTGTTGGCACTGTTGTACAGTATTGTATAATGGTCTTATACAACTGTCAGGCTTGTGGTGTGTTCATAACCACACACATATGAAGTATGGTAAACTTCATTCTGCCTCTTGAACATTTGTTGGACCTTTGACCATAACTTGCCTTTTGCTATCACTCTTCATCACAAGCTTCTCTACTTTTTTCTGTTTCACTGAATTAAACCTTCATTGACATTTTTTATATAATATTAATGTTATAATATTAATTTGTCAGTAGACTGCAGTCATTCAAAATTTTATGAATAAGGTTTCTCCAGGTGAAGCATGTCTGTACAAATACATAACAACATCATCAGTTAAGGCAGAGGTAAGACACTTGAGTCAATATGTTCTAAAGAAGTTTTCACAGGTTTAGTTAGTTTAGTTTTCACCTGACTTGACTATTAGAATTACTCACCAAGATGGATATTTATTCCAGTACAACAGTTCCTGTCATGCTCAATTTACTATTCAAGTGTAAGTGGGCTCATGATTCCACATGGATCCATTCTCCAGCCATGTCCTAATCTATAACCCCAGTATCCCCTTATCAGTGCCTGTTATCAGCCTTTATTGCACCACTGATGACCCATTCAAAGGGCGCATTAGCATATTGCCCGTGAAGTGATGTCTGTAGGGCCTGAGCGTTTTGGATCATAAAGCATAAATGTCCTGCTGTAGTGTAATCCATGACCCACGGGGCGCCCTGCTTCTGCAGAAAGAGTCTGAATGAAGAGACAGAAAAACAAAGTTAATGGGTGACAAACCTAAGTAATGCTCTGCAGCTATAGGGCACTGCCTCCATTAACCATAGCCCGGTGAAAGCCATCCTCCTGAGCAGAATGTCTTCTGGATCTGGCCTTTCTGTGGTAATGAGGTAGCGCAAAGGTGTCATCTATCTGGTTTTCTGCATGGATGCACTGAGCATTGCAAAGGGAAGATGGTTTCCTGTGCTGTTCAGTAATAATGGATCAAAACAAGGGGTAAGAGGTTGTCTTGGGTAATGTAGTGCTTCACTGTGAGCAGATCAGACATATAGAAATTAAAAAGTATCCAATGCCAGAGTTTCATAAGAAAACAAGGAGAACCTATAGCATCAGTTGGTAGGGATGGCTTGCTCTTCTTAGATACAGCATTGCATTTTCTTTTGGGCCGATAAAACTGGTATATTTTGCTGGTGCAGCACTCAGCTGGTGATGCACACTGTCAAGCAGGATGTCGTTCTCTCTCAACTTTGGATGTTTGCTAGAAAAAGCACGTTACACGGATCAGCCCATGTATTTATCAAGAACTTGAGTTTCACATGAACCGTTGAGTCTGGTTTGGTTCTGGAGCCTCAATAAACAGCTCCATCCAGTATAAATAGCAGGGCCTTTGGTCTGCTGCCACTGCGGCTGAGTGCAGCAGCAGGGAGGAACAGCTGTAGTCGCTCTGTCGCCGAGACCAGATCACTCCTCGGCCATCCTGCCAGTCCTGTCCGTGCTGTATAACATAGGCGACACTTGAGGACCAAGAGTCGGATTGAAGGCCTGGCTATAATTTCAACCTACAACCTGCAACCCTTTACCTCCAGCATGTGTGTGTGTTTACCTGTATGCAGAGTTTGTGTCTTAGTCTGTATCTGCAGGTTAACAGAAGTAATCCTTGGCTGTGTAGCTGCTAGTGAAATGCTGGATTGTCAACTTGTGAAAAACATATCAAGTAATTTTAAGTCTTATTAAAGCTGCACTCATCAAAATATTTGTTTTAACATTTGATGAAATGAGTGTTATATGAAAGATGTCTCTCTCATAGTAAAACCCACAGAGAATTATCACCAAACTCTGCATTTCCCCTCAGCTCTACTGAGCGTTTTAGTGTCTTTCAGTTAATTGTTTTGGTTTTACAGCCCAGAACTTGATTGTTTTGGTTCTGTGTGGAGTTTGCATGTTCTCCCTGTACTCCCAGGTACTCTGGCTTCCTCCCGCAGTCCAAAGACATGCAGCTTAGGTTAATTAATAACTCTAAATTGCCCGTAGGTGTGTGTGAATGTGAGTGTGAATGGTTATTTGTCTATATATGTTGGCTTATATGTACTTATATACAATATGTACTTTTTCACTGTCACTGTTTTCCAAAATTTTGCAATTTGGGAAAGGGGATTTGCAACATGGAAATCTTAAATGTAAATAATGCAGGTAAAAGGTTGCATAATGTATTTCAGCTGAGCTCCACATGTCAGACTCTTGACTTACCAAACCAATAAACACCAATATAAGAGCATGTTACTGTGACAAAACACTTGGTAGCATGAAAGATGAAAAAGAGTTCAGTATAAATGAGCAGGATCTGAAACACACACAGTTGCACAATAGTTGTATCAAAACTGAAAACATTAATAGGTAAAGATGACTGCAATCAAAGTGAATTTCCTGTGTTAATGTGAAATGTAGACTGGTTTAAAAGAGGCCTCCAGGTGTCTGATGGGTCACTTGGCCCTGCTCCCAGAACATTTTGTAAAGGAAGGATTAGGCTGTGTTAATTGGATAGATGGTCCAAAAAGATTAGGTGCACTGAAGAGCATTTCTTCACCCCTTCAGCCCAACATAGTTGGTGAATAATGGAGCCCTTGACTGTAAAAACAAGGCACAGATGCAGCGTTAATGTGCTGACAGAGCTGTGGGTGAAGGAGGGGCTGGTGTGCTGGAGATGTTAGAAGTGTCAAACAGAAAGATGATTATTTTAAAACTTTAATTCAAAAAGCAAAAGCAACATTTATCATATCTGTAGCTTTTTAAAATTATGTTCTGAATGTTCGTGGCTTGTACATTTCCTCTTCCATCACTTGACCTGAGACCCCATTCTCAGGACAGGAGACAAAATTAAAAACATCAGCCTGTAAGAATGATAAAGTAAACTACAATATACTTAAATCTTGCCTGGTATCCTTAAACTACCTTTGATTTTACCACACAAGACCTTAAAAGCCCATTTACATTCTTAAAAAAATTTGTTGATTGGTAACCCAAACAATGCCCCTATCTGATGGTTTTCATTTCCATGTTCCTCTTGCTGCAGGTCCTTCAAGCCAGACTTTGTCCTGATCCGGCAGCATGCCTACAGCATGGTCCCCGGCGAAGACTTCAGGAACCTTGTGATCGGCCTGCACTTTGGCGGCGTCCCGAGCATCAACTCTGTCTTCTCCATCTACAACTTCTGCAGCAAACCATGGGTGGTAAGCGATTTTTAACGGCTCTCTTTGGTCTACTTTAACCTGCACAAAGGTGGTGCGAGTCCCTCCCCCGGCGACTGCCTCCAACTGATTTATTTGGGCCATTAAAGGGAGCTATAACACCTGTCTCTGGAGCCAGTGGTGCAGGCAGCATCCACTACCACACATTATTACTCACTCTGTAGTGAGGGAAAATGAGTTACAAGACTGCAGTGAAAAGGGTGTGAATGCTTGGCTCTGTGTGGGGTCATAATGTTAGTCTTGCCTCCTACAGTTAAAGTTTAAAGTACAGTCAGCAAGAGACATATACCTCTATAATTTTGTGTCCACATTTATGCCACTGTTACCTATTTGACAAAGCATAGCAGTTTTCAGATGATCAAATGTGTTACTTGTCATTCCTGATGCCATCAAATTTTCCTCAGTGAAAGTCAGATGGCAGAAACCTAAAAGTTGCATTAGAATCTGTCACTGTTACTAGGGACAAAAATCCTTGGAATCATTACAGTATTGAGCAAGAACAGTGAACCTAGCAACCATAAACAGCTACTGCAATGTAATTCAGTGGGCAGTTGGTCGCATCAAAGTACATCCACTAAAGTACTTGTTTTTGTCACTGACAGGCTCAGATTGTTATTATAAGTGTCTGACAACAGTATGCATGGGATTCCTACAGAGACCTTTTTATTAAAGAGTAAGATCCTTTTTAACCAGAAACATCACTATATAAATACCAGACTCCATTGACAAAAAGAGTTGTTTTATCGAGCAGAACACAGGAGTTGCTGGAATACCACTGCCTTTGTTGGTTACTTTGTGTTATTGTGTGACTAGGTCCTTTACACAAGTAAAAGTACCACACAATAACACAAATGTAGTTTTTAGACACAAAAGACACAGAATGCTCAAGCAAGACTGACTTTGAGTGTTATTCTTTACTTTAAAAGTCAAACGTCTGTCGGCTGTTGTGTCAACTCACAACTGGATGCAACAAAACTATTACAGCAGGTGAGGGCAGCAGCAGGAAGTAGTCCAGGTCCAGAAGTAGTAGGATGTAGAAAGGTAGAAAGGAAGGAAGTAGAAATGAAAATCACAGGACCTCAGCATTAAATAACATCTGAAATGTGTTGGTGAGTTGTACTGGGTCACATTTTATAAATGGCCAGAAAAATAATGTCATTCCCAGATGCTATGTCTGGTTGTAAATGTGCTGTGAACACAGGTGTGTCTCCTAAAAACTTCTGTTTAACCTCTCCTGTCCTCCGCTGCTCAAATGATTAAATGACCATCCTGTTTATTTCTGCTTGCAGTTTTCTCAGATGATTAAGCTCTACCACTCCCTCGGTCCTGAGAAATTCCCACTGAATGAACAAACCTTCTATCCCAACCACACACAGATGGTGAGTGCCTCCCAGATATTATTCTTCATCTAAACAGTGCAGAGAACAAAATAATACACTCTCATATACACGCACACACACACAAAAAAAAAATCACCACAGAATCCCTGAGGCCCATTTTTCATTAAATCTTTATTATAAAAATATAAAACACAGAAATTAAGTCAAACATTTCTATAACCCCTATAAGGAAACACCCCCCACCCACACTTCAGGAATCAGTGTTTACACACAAACTGTACACAGCTTCCGTGATTTTTTTAAGGATCAAACTTGACCAAGTGTTTCTGTGTTAAGCAGACAGTATATTTACACAAACATGAACCACAGAAATATTGACACAGACATGCCGCAGTGGGAGAAGCAGCCTAAATACTGTATGAAGTAATCAAATTCATTGACGATGTAAAGCATTTTCACTCAAAGGTTTACTTTTTTCAGCAAAATAAAGTTCAATATTAAGATTTACTTAATATTGAACTTCACTGAGGGATATTTTGTCAAAGCTTAATACTTGAGTTGCAAGATAGCTAATGTAACATAGTCAGATAGATAATTTTATGGTCATTTATATTGACCTATGATGCCAGTGTTGGATTTTTATTTAGTATCAGATACAAACCAATCACTGTCTTTCTCCCATGATATGATCTGACTTTGGTGGAGAGTTTTAGTGTCATTTCACAAGAAAAAATGGATGGAACATTTTTGTTATTTTGGAATGGATGTGAATAAATTTCACTTTCTTGCCAAGAGTTAGATGAGAACGTAGATACTACCCACATATCTGTCTGTTACATACAGAGCTAAACCCAGCAGTCAGCTAGCTTAATTTAGCATTGACTGGAGAGACAATAGGAAGTTACTGTGCTAGCTAAGAAATAGTCCAGACAACGTCTCTAATATCTCAACTTTACATTTATGTTGTTTTGGTATCTGTATGAATTAAATGAAAGATATTTATTTTGATATGTAATTAGCTTTAGAGGCATTAATAGCCAGATATTACTACAATTGAGCAGAACTAGAAAAGTGTTTTCCTGTCTTTATATTACTGTAAGATAGGCTACCAGGCTGCTGGCTGTAGCTTATGTTTAGTATACAGATATGAAAGTGGTATCAATCTTCTCATCTAACTCTCAGGAATAAAGTAATTAAATATATTTCCCAAAATGTCAAACTACTATCCCATTACTCCCTTTGAGGCAAATCTGTGTCTGTTAATGGAATGGACTGAAGGTACGGCACAGGAAAAAAAAAAAAAGGAAATCCCCCAGATGGGTACAGGTGAAGAAGAATGAATTTAGTGACAATATTGTTACTTTCATATATATATTTGATGTCCTTTTCAAATAGTTAAATACAAAAAGACTGAATATACACTTACAAAATAAATCATTTTCTGAAACCTCTGCTTATACTGTACTTTCATTTGGTGAAGAGTACCAGTCGGGGGAAATATAATCCAGCAAAACAAAAACAAAACAAACAAAAAAAAAGGTACCATAATATATAACTTGTAGATGCTGGTCCTTCATTGTGGACAATTGCACAGGCCGTAATGGTTGTCACAATGTAGTTTTGGCCTACTATTATGTATACTTTTTTGCAGATATACCACATGGTTAATGTGTAATCCATTTAACATATAAATAAATGTAATACAGAGGTTTCAGCTGAGTTGATAGTTCATTTCTGTAGCTTATGTTATATACAGCAAAAAATAAAATATCACCATCTCTGCAAGAAATAAGCTCTCCCCCGTGTTGCCACTGTAACAAAACAGACATTTTTAGCATTTCGCTGATATTCATCAGTGTTCAACAGAGTGCTGTTCGTGATGTAACTGCAAAATGAGTTACACCACAAACACTCAGGGAAGCAGACACTACCATCCATAAAGACACGTTACAGTAAAAACTGAACATAATTGATGTATACTTCACTGTGAAACAATACCATTTTTAAAAATTCTTCTGAAGCCAAAATAAGAGGTATATTTTTCAGGGATCATACCTTGCACATTGGCCCTATTCTCAATAAAATTCTTGGCTCTTTTCTCTATTGCATATGTACAGAACTGCAGCTGTCTTATGTTATATCTCAGGCGCACTTTAGTAACAACAATGTAACAGCTTTACATCTCAGATTTACGTAGTGATCATTGCTGGTTGCGCTTCTTTTTCATTGATTGAAATTCATTTGATACTTGAGAGTCCTTGCTTTTAAAGGAACAAAGGGAAGAAATATACTGCCTAAATGCACAAAATGACAATAATAGTAGGCTAACTGCAGGTCACTAACTGCCACCAGTGATACTGGTCAGTTACACAGTGTCTTGGAGATTAGCTCTTCAATTCTGGAGGTTGATAAAATACTTAAACTTGTTATTGGCCCATTAACTGTCTTTTTCACCTTTTTAATACCATTAAATTCAAAGAGACAGTTCGCTGCAAGGACTGAGTTTGATTGTAATATGGTAAAAACATTAAAGAGTTCAAGTGGGTGATCTGTACAACAAAAAAGGTATTGTTTTCTATCAGAAGTGCTACGAAACAGGCACTGTAATGGATTTGTTCTTTTCTCATTTTTGCCCCTTTAAGGGGGGGGGCAGTCACCCAGGCCAGTGAGCTTTAAGAGTCCTGAAATACTCTAGAGGTGATCAGGGAAGGGACGGAGTCAGGTAGGTGGCAGTGGGTGTCAGGCAGACAGGTCAGGTTCAGGGGTCGGTGGCATTGATGGTGGTTTTGTCACGAGCGGTCATGCCCCGGTACCAGCTGCAGTAGCCCTCCTTCTGCTGGATGCAGGCGTAGTGCCGGGACTGGTAGCCAGAATTGCCGAAGTGGGACAGCATGTCTGTCCATAGGCACTCGTTCTTTGAGGTCACAAAGCAAGGCAGGTAGCGGCAGGCTTTAATCTACAGACAGAGACAGAGGCGAACCTTAAGATTTAACCATGAAGCAAGAAACAAAATTGTGGACTAGCAACAACAGATGTACACTCACTGTTTTGTTGTGTGTTGTTGTTGTTTGTTTTTTTTTAGCTAAAATTGTCTATCTCCTTTCCCTTCTTACTGTAATCCACCCCAATTCTTTTCTTGGTATGACTCTTTAATATGATCGTTCAGGGAAACAGCTACTCTGGCTCTGACCAAATAAAATAAAAAAAAAGACAAAAAATAATAAAATAATAAATAATAATCATTTTCATTATTTTATTTTATTTATTTTTTCGAAAGCTTTGGATAGAGGGTAATTGGGTCCATTAAGGAAAAGAAGTGAGCAGACAGTGTGATTTGGCTGAAATAGTAAATGGTGAACATGCATTTAAAATGTGAAATCTCAACTTTCAGCTTTTGCTCTCAGTCATTTACTCCAGCAGATTAATAGATCAGGTGTGATTAAAGGTAGCTTTGAAATTACTTGGTATTCTGCTGTGAAATGGTAAATGAACATCAGCCGCCTTCCTGAAGCAGTGATGTTTTTGTAGTTTCTTAATGATTGGATTTTACTGAGCTTCTTTCATGCGTCACTACTCCAGGTGCTGACACAAAAAACAGCTCCACAGATGAATATGCAGCATGAACTGACAGGAAGATCCACATAAATACTTAGAGAGGTGATGAACGGAAACGCTGTGTTTAGTGACAGCAAAGCAGAGTCATCAGCTGCAAAGAGCTCCACTTATGGGGATGTGAATGCAACAGCAATTTCTATTAGAAAGTTAGAGGGCACACTTCCCATTCTGGATGTTTTAGTTATTGAAACCTGGAGAATCTGTCCCCCACGGTTCAGAGATGTTCGACGCAACTTCCTAGTTTGAGTGGTTTTAATGATCTGTGGAGAATAATTTTGTGTGACGTGCTTTCAGCTTACTAATGCAGTAAGTCATCATCTGTGGAGGAATGCGGAGGACGGCCGAGTGCGTTTAATAAGTGTGATGATGTTTATGACTGCCTGTGCTTACGGACTCTCACGCTGATGTCACAGATGATTGATGGCCTTCTCTGGATGCCTCTGGGCTGCTGCCATGAACACAGTTTTCAGGCGCTGGCCCGAACCAGGAACAAATAGGTCTCTCTGCTAATCCACTTACACTGATAGGGGCCGATGGTGTTAGCAGATGTCCAGGACACTGCTGTACAGTAGTACGTTAACCAGGCGGGTAAGCAGCTGCACAGCGGCGGGCTACATGTTTGAGTCACATAAAACTGGGAATGAGGACTTGAGCTGATTCCAGAGCTGTTACTTAATAACTCCCAGTGCTAGTCGTGAAGTTGTTTTCTCTCTATTTCTGTCTCTTCTAGACAACCATGATGAATAATAGTGGAAATTAGGCTCTTAAAATGAGCTCATAATTCAGTCTCTGTAATACTGCCATATAACCGTGAAGGTCATTTTTAGTATAAGTAAATGATTTTTGCTCTCAGTCTCTGTTGGCTGGCCGTAGTTAAACAGTAGCATTAGTGAGCCTGAAACGTTTTGACCTTTCACAGTCACAAGTACCATGAATATCAAAGTATTTCCTTCCTCCTCTAATCATTAAGAAGCACTCTAGTGGACTTTATATAAGCGGTTTCATGTTTACTTTTAGTTGTAAAGGAGGTTTAATCTCTAGTTCCTTCTTCTTGATCCCTCTTCTTCCTCCTCTTCCCTCATCTTTCCTGTCCTTGCTGGTCAGAAGTTTGCTAGTTTCCACTTACCCTGCAGCTGCAGCCCAGCTGGTAGCGATGGTTGATGCCTTTCTTCTGGGCCAATGAGAGGCGGTCCCACTGCTCATTGAAGTTGCACAGCCCGGTGTAGACCTTGTCGTTGTACACTCGACCTGAGAAAGGGATAGGTCGACATGTTGAGTCACAAGCTGAATATAGAAGCTATATTTGCCTTTGTAAAACAACATTTTTGAAGTGGGTTTTGGAAACCAGAGTGAGCAGGATATATCCTCTGAGGACCATGAATACCCATGCCGAACATCATGGCAATCTATCCAGTAGCTGTTAATATATTTCACACTGGACCAAACAGATTGATAATAGCATGAGACTATGATTGCGCTCATGCTACTTCATTATTTGTCTAATTTCATGATTTTCATGATCATGTGTATGTACACAATTTACATACACACAGGACAATCATGTGTGCTGTGTGTATGTAAATTGTGTAAAATTAGTGTAAATTTTTATATTATTTGTGTACATTTTGTATTTGTTATTGTATATACCTTTCTTCTATAGTGCACTGTTTGTCTTTGAGGAGCACCCACAATTTTGTCGTACTTAACTGTACAGTGACAATAAAAGCCTATTCAATTCTATGTAACATAGGATAATATAAACACACCACTCAAGCAATCTAACTTGTTTACCTATGGTAAGACAATATCATACAGTAAGCCCATATTATACCAACACCCCTATTTCTGAATATCCAAAGGTCAGCAGACATCTATTTTTAGCGCTGGACCGTTTGCGGCTTTCCGACTCCTGAGACAGGTGCATCACGACGGCCCGCGAGCACTCAGGAACATCATGATTTGTCACCATATGTCTCCTTCACTGTGTTGTCACCACGCAGGAATTTGACAGCTCACAAATATGTGCTTCTTCGACCCCCCTCAACCCCCCTGCTCAGCCCGCATCCCCACACCACGATTACTGGAGTCACTCACAGGCTTATTACATGGTGTTGAGTGTGTGACATGCTCCTAAAATACTAATCAGGGCCAGAGCACTCAAGGCTTGATCAAAGGAGACTCAAGCAGCTCATTTCACAGGCCCTGGTGTGTTTAAATTGCTCGTAATGCAGTCCTGATCATATGCAGGACTTATTATAGACGCCCTGAGAGCAGCGAAAGACATCTGTGATGTCACTCGCACCCAGGCTGGGTAAACATAGCCGTGGCTGCCTGGCAACCCCGGTTCATTCACATGCACTGCCGGGTGTAGTTGCAGTATTTACAGGTCGGGACTTAGCGACAGTTATATACACCAAGCACCACAGGGTCCAAAGTAAACTGCACCTCTGTTGGAAATAGCAACTCATAAAATGCTTCTGCTGGAAAACACCAGTCGCTTCCTGCTAGCTGTTAATTACAAGTTACAAGAGAGGAAAAACTGCTTTCTGCTGTTTCTGGCTTGAGAAGCTAAGGGAAATGAGTGCATTTTTTTTAAAAGGCTCTTGCTTTGCCTCCTTGCGCATTGGCAAATGGCAGGTTATAAATAGTGGGAAAGTTTGTGTCACAGGACAACTGAAGAAGTCCTTGGGGAGGAGACGAGCAGCGGGACAGTAAGTTAGGCTTACAACAAGTAATGCTGCTAGTAAGACTCAGAGAGGCCTGCTGCTGGCTTTTCAATACATGTATGTTTAGCACGACAAGTAATAAAATTGGTTAAGTTTCAAGATTCATTCTTCACCTTGGAAACAAATATCTGTGGTATTCTGTTAACTACGCTTTTTCCTGAGCTTTCGAAGATATCCTGCAGTCTTTCTAAGAACTGAACTTTGGTCAGGATACTGTAGATCTTAACGGTCTACAACCACCTGATCTTATGTCACAGCAATTCTCTACTTAGGTCACCAGATGACACCTAAGAAAACACCATTCATTTAAGAAGGGATAAGGTCGAAAGATCCCAGAAAAGCAAGTGACTCTTGAGTTTTGGCTACTTTACCACAGAAGAAATTTAACTGGGCAGTTTCAAAATAAGCTGTGGTACATCCATAATTCCCATAATGCCCTCATCTGTCAAACTCCAATAGTCAGCTTACCTGTGATCAGGTATTGGTACTTGTTGATGTCAAACTTGACCCCGCACGAACTCTCAGAGGCGCTTGTGTAAATGTGCTGCACGTGCTGGACTTTGTCGAATCCTTTGTACATCTGTAAGACATGGGGACCAAAATTGGAGTTAAGACCTGAAAGAAAAAAAAAAGCCACCTCTCACCCTGGCACTGCACCCTTTACTCAACCTCACACATAAATGATGAAAGAAAACAGCACACTGACTTTATCAGATGACATTCCTTAAGCAACGCCTTGTGGGAGAAGGAGTATTAGACTCTGCCCTTAACTAAATCATAGATAACATGATTACGTTGTGTAATGTGTTTCGACTTTGATGCTGTTTGGGCAAGGTCGTTACTAAACGCTGGACCTCAGCTCCCTCTAGTCAGCTCAGGTATGCAGGGCCAGAAGTCAGTGTTTGCCCTGAGAACTGTTGTGTTTTTTTCACTGTAATTTATTTGTCTGGGAACAACAGGAAATCCCTGTTTAGACGCGTCGCTCCCAGAAAAGCAGAACAAGCTTTTACTTAAGCCCGAAACTGTGGAGGTTTGGGAAAGCCAAAGGCATCCGTCTCATAGGATTTGTTGAAATTTGGAGAGAATTGTATTCTTTATCAGCCCACAAGGAAAACCACTGTTTGCAGTATAAACCAGAAGACTGCAATACAAATAAATAACCTAAGAGGTGCAAAGGTCACATCTAATTCCTGAGGATAATCCTTACAGTGATGATTGGTGTGCTTCACTAACAAGAGGCCACTTAATGCATTTATTACAAACTGGGATTGTACTGATGCAGTGCATGACTCTGTTGAAATGTTTATACTCAAAGCGCAGAGTTTGGTTGAGCTGTAATGCCTGTAAGCCCGCTAATCCTCCGGCCTGGCTCCTGTCTGAGCAGCATGGCCGATGTCAGCATCTGTCAGAAATATGCAGTGTTATGTAAGAATATAGAGGAAGTGAAGAATGGGCTTTCAGGCTAAATATCCTGGACTGCTTTTCAGCTATCACACAGTGGCTGAGGGGACAGACAGAAAGCGCTGTAACTACAAGAGTTTCTGAAACACCTGTTGTATGAGATTTTATGTGACCATGCTTTTAAATATGAAACCAAAGAGCTTTTTTAAAAAGAAGAGAAATAGGTTTGTTCTTAATTTGACATTCATCTCAGTGCAATGGCCTTGTGTTTACAATCAGAATCATGGATTATGATATCAGGAACTCTCCCTGAACATATTGAGTGTGCAAGTTAAGAATTCTGCTACTAAGCTAATGTTCAATTGACAAGCATGTTCAGTCTTTCAATAATCATAGTGTGTTTCTTTATGGGTTCCTGTAAACTAATGATGACTTGAACAAGTGTGATGAATCAAAAACAGATGACATCACATGTGTTTTAAATGGGAGATTGAGCACAAAGCATAAAAAACATGGTATCCCAAAATGGCAGTCACAAAAAGTTGAAACTTGCCCACATGCCCATAACAACACAACCTAGACTTGTGTGATCCATCCAATACAGTAAAACCCCACTGCCTTTCTCTTTATCCTTTCACACACTTGATACACTCCTGTTCGCTCTACCTCTATAACCTTACTAGCCCCGTCATAAGTAGCTAACAGACATGACAGTTGTAATGATCTTCTCTGTAAACTCTGTAATGAAGAGACCAAATGCCATAAAATTCCTCAAAGCTGTGAGAGTTTTAGTGTCTTGTGTGAGGACTGACACTCTCACCTTCATTTGCTTCACTGTGTATCGCATTGTTCCAAAAGGTCCATCTCTCAGGAGCTTCTTGCCCACCACTTTAGCCCGAATCACTGTGAAGAGAAGAGAAAGACTGGTCAACCAAATGATCTGTCACATATCTTTATCATATACTCTAAGCTTCCCTCTCCAAATCATCAAACACACTGCCTCGGCCAGTAGGAGGCATTAGCAAACCCCCTGATAAATACCATTTCAGACCAAGTTGGCACCGCTGTTAATCCGTTTATCCGATTTTCTGCATTGCTGCCATTTGCCAATGAGGGCCAATGGGGAAAAAACACTAAAGGCCCTTTTGAGTTGTACCATGGAAGATCAAGATTTTTTTTGGATGACTGCTCATATCTACTCTAAGATGGAACAATCACAGAAATGTTCACATCCAGTTTTTATAGTATAGATTGGTTTTGATTCTGTAGGTTTAGAACTGAGATCAGAAGTGGAAGAACGTGACTCCAGTCAGCTTTTTTCTGACCCAGAATGAAGTCATTTGAGGAAAAAAGGTTCAGTGTGTGTCTCCTCTGTTTAAACAGGCTTCCCTCTATATTGGGATCAGGGCTTCGAAAAAGATCTTATCTGCATATAGGACCCCCATGTAAACTCTGGTGAGGTGAAAATGTTTGGTGGTGACTTTGATTTGTTTGCTTTCACTCATGTTGGAGTAAGGGGGCTTATTGTGGAAGGCTAGGAGCAGGGAGTGTAGAAATGAGTGATAATTTGAGCCAGTGAATAGAGTCTAACCAGACCTGCGGGCCCTGCATAAGCGGTCAATCTTCTGTGAAGTTCACCTGCTGCCCACAGCCACACCAGCCACAGACACAACTAACACTGGCTGTGTTTGTTATCTTCTCCCAGTGGAATTTCCTTCCCACATTCTTTGGGGGCTCACATTCCCCAGAAAGGGAAAAAATGAGAAGCCTTTCATTCTTTTCAACTGGAGAAAGAAATGAGGCATGTGGCATCTTCTGTTTGGTCTGTATTTGTCTAGCTGTCCTCCAGGCAAATGGAATAAAAATATCAGTCAAACAGGAAGCAGTTACAGCATGACCACCCAAAAGTGAAGGCCACATATTTATTTTGGAAATGAAGACCCTGAAATTCTAAATATAACTCCCAAGAGAGATTAAAGAAATGTGGCCATTCAACAGCTTACCAAAAGAAATACAGTCTATTAGATCCATTTCAGTTTAATTTTGTGTATATCAGGAGTACAAAGTGCTGGCAGCTCTATACTTAGGCATAGGGCTGGGTATCACTCAAAAACTTTCAATACCGGTACCAATATTGATACCTTGACTTTGATACCAGTTCCTGAACAATACTTTTTTCGATGCCAATTATATCAATTAATAATAAATTCTAACAAAGAAAATTACATTACATCACGTAGGTATTTTTCCTGCATGCCTCTACCGCGTGTAATGTTACAGCCAATCACTGGCAGCATTATGAGATCTTGATCACGTGATTTACTCCTTGGTATTGACACTTGGCACCGAAAACAAAGCATCTTTCAATACCGGGTAGTATCTAAGCATTTCGGTTGGTGCCATAAAAGAAGTTCGGTACCGAGCCCTACTCAGGCATAACAGTGCTTTCAGGTATTTGTTAACTTGAGCATGCTACATGACAATGCTAACATGCCAGTGTTTAGCAGGAAATGTTTACGAAGGTTACCATTTTTTGTTAAGATTGTTAGCAAACAGATGTTAGCTAATTATCACAAAAACAAGTGCAAGTGTATTACACATTAGACTTGTAGACACCATTAGCACAGCTAAAAAACTATTGTTCCATGTGGTAAAAAAGAATATTCCATTTGTATTAATCTGTCCAAATTCAAAATTCATGACTCCACGTTAGCTTTTCAACCAAGTGAGGCAGTAAAGATGCCACAAGGGAGAGGAATGTCACATCTACCTGGCAACATGGGTTTTATTTATTCAGACTAACTTTTTTTTTCAGTGAAGGTCCCATGGCAAATGTCACTTTTTAGCCTCGTTCATCCAGTCAAAATGCATCACTAGGGAACTTCAAAATGGAAAAAGCTTTCAAATTGCATGTAACAGTCCTCCTTGTCAGCAGAGCTTGTAGGTGATATGTTGTAGTGAGGTAGTGGGGTGTTCTCACTCACTAACTTTCACTGACAGCTTTTCAAGCATCACACAACCAAGGCAAATACAGGCCATTTCAGACCTTTTGGTGTTAATGTTCTATACCGACTCCCTGCCTGTCCTCCCCTTTCTGACCTTTCACAGTAACGTGCTGCAGAAGATTCAATCCATTAATCTGTCATCTCCTTTAATATAAGCCCACTATTACCTGATCGACCTTTGCTAAATGTACCCAAATGCTGTTTGACAGATGTTTACTGCTGCAATTACAGAGGAACTGGGGCACAATTACATAGGAATGTGCAGATATAGCAGGATACCTTTGCCTGTGTTAAATACACTTCTGCTGTTATTTTTAAGTGTCACCCCAAAACCTAGTTTCCTACTCTGCCCTGACCTCAAAACCACCCCTCAGGAGAAACAAATGTTCGTGTTTGAAGGGCCACAGGTCAGCTGATTCAACTGAAGTACATCCAGATAGGACCCCTCTTGTTGGACATCGGCCACTAATTGGCCAGTGATGGTGCCATCACCCAAAGGAATGTGTGAAGGGCATCAGCTGCTCCGGAGACAGAGGATTTGTGTCATTCCCCTGCAGTGACCCCTTGACCTCCTCTCCATTCAGCAGTTATATTTATGTACAACCGCATGGCTGCCGGCTCACGTCAAAAAGTCTACATCACAAGTGTTTATTTAACCCAGTTTAATAATGTGATCTCAAATCACCCTAGTTCATCTGAAAACTATGGACATACTGTGTAGACAGTCTTGTTTCCACAGTTGTACATGTACATATGTCTATTTCCCACTGACATTGGGATCTCATACAAGGCTATGACTACTCATAAAAAGCGTTATATTCCCTGGTTCTCAACAAGCTCATATAGCAGCAAATATCAGCCAATACCAGCAACAGATATTGACCAATACTATAGCTATCTATAGCTATAGCCACCTGTCCCTTTACAGTTTTGCTAGTTACAATTTTAACCAAATAAGTACAAAAGTACACTTATACTGTCTACCTGCAGACTTAAGGTTACAAGGAATCACTGGAGTCACATGGCCTGGTTATTAACCCAGAAGTTAATATTGTAGAGCTGAAATATCTGTCAGTGACTGTACTATAATGTGAGAGTCCCTCTCCCTCTTACTTTGCTAAACACAAGGAATTACAGGCTAGTGGCGTGACGCACAAGGATTCATCTTCTGCAGAGGATCTGACATACATTTTTAAGAGTGGGAGGCTTTTCATGATAAGAGAGGTAACCAGGGTCTAACAAAAAAGAAAAAAGAAGAAGTGGATCCATTTTTCACTCAGTATCTCTTGCCTAAAGCAGGGGATTACACAAGCATGAATGCAAATGCTAAATCTTAAGGTGAGCATGTAATTTAGTTAAACATTTATTTCAGCCTACGTACAATGTGGCAAACTGCAGGCATGACAAGAATAAGGTGACTCATTTGTGTGTGTGTGTGTGTGTGTGTGTGTGTGTGAAGGAGAGAAAGAAAGCGAGGTGCAGGGCGGGTGACGGTGATTTTAGTATGCAGAAAGTGGTCCAAGTTTGAGGAGGCGAGTGGGAGGAAGAGGAATTCTCAGGACGACACACTACCATGCTCAAAAATAAACACTGAAACTGAATCTCTGCTGTAGAGCTTTATGTCAGATAGAAAACGCTGGAGCATGAAGCATAAAGCATAAAGTAACGTCCACTTATTGGTTGGTGAAATGCAAAGGCAGTGAGCTTCAACACCATCTCTGATTCTATGGTGATCCATTGGTGTCAACAGGAAATATTGTGAGTCAAATACAACAGTGTTCATTTCACTGAATTCTTTACATTTAGGTAAGGTTTTAACCAAACAGCCTTTAAATGTGGTCAGATTCAAAGTGACCACTTTGATGAATATATTGTTGTGCTAAAATACCACAAGTAGATATAAGCAATAAAGTTAACAAACTAACTCAGTAATGTCAGGTACACAAATATCTAGCTTGAGTTTGCTATGAGCTAGAAGTAGCCACCATAACCTACTGGTCATACCAGACCAAGTAAGGCTGTAGCAGCAAAAACTCTCAGTTCAGTAACCATTTCTGATATGGTGATTGAAAAAACTTGATAAGACTAATTTTTCCAGTTTTCAACATGGCAGCAATTTTTTTCACTAAATGTTTCTGTTGGAATGAGGCATGGGAATCTTTAACCAACTAGTCATTTAAATTCAAGTGTCATGCTAGCTGACCTCAAAAACGCTACTTGTCAAAGCTAAAATTGGTGCCTTTGGTAGGTTTTGACCAAAGTATTTAAAATA
This sequence comes from Lates calcarifer, assembly GCF_001640805.2. Taxonomy (NCBI): domain Eukaryota; kingdom Metazoa; phylum Chordata; class Actinopteri; family Centropomidae; genus Lates; species Lates calcarifer. The sequence continues at coordinate 14,199,920 of NC_066850.1, forward strand.
AATTGCTTCACAACAAACTATGTCTCCAAATTACAAACGATCCATGAATGCAATGGGAAAGAGAGTCACAACCAACACCTGAAGCTCTGTCAGTTGGCCTAGTGTTATATGCATTTCCTTAGTGCCTGCTTTTCATATCTCTCTCTTTTTATTATTTTAAAATCTGACCAGTTTTTACAGCCATCATAGATAACTGTTATATAATTGTTGTAATTTTGTTGCAAGGTCAGTAAAGGTCAGAGATGACTCAATAATACCTTTAAAAGTACGACTGAAGGCGATAAATCAGTGGTTTGTGGGTTATTAGTCATTGTATTTTCATGAGTGTGTGCTGGGCAGTTGTCCATCACCCCTGTGCTGGCCTCATGTTTAAAACAGTGGACCATGGAGCGGCTGCATGGTCATCAGAGAAGGGAGGGACAGGCTGGAGATTTGATACGCCTGGCTCTGGGGACGAACATCCCAAGCTTGTACAGAATCCAGAACCTTTGACATCTCATCGTATTTTAACAGACTTTTGGGAAAACTGCGGATATCTGATCCAAGCTTACATAATGCATCTCTAAACAGGAGTCCTGGCTCGGCTCAGATTATCATCTGTCACCTGTTGACCTGCAGATGAGAGCGGCTGACAGAGGGAGTACCGATTCGACTACAGTGTATAACTCATTAATAGAAGAAGGGGGTGTATTGGTACCAGGAGAGCGCTGTCACAAAGCTCCAGGCCTGCATTGCCAATGCATTGCTCTAACCCTGCTATGCTGTACTTGTTTGACAAATCTCTCCTATGCACAACAAAATACCCAAAGCAGAACGGGATACGTTTCTCTCAATGGCCTGATCCTCAATCCCAACCCAAGCATAAATACACATCACGTTAATCCTCTGCAACTGACCTGGTTCATGGTGCAAGCACGTAAAGGTTTGCTCCTGTCACCCTGAGCGCTTGGGAACGAGCGTTGTTACGGAGCGATATTAAATCTCAGGGTCAAAGTTTACTGCCGGGCCTCTAATCTTACTTTCGAAGGGCTTTGGAAAAACAAGTGCTGCTCATTTCCCCTTGTGAATGGGCTGCTTTAACCCAGATGCCTAATAGCAGCCAACTAGGTCTCTGCACAAGAGAGCAGCCAGGTCACCGCCTGGTGCTCAGGTATGTGGCAGGGAAAACTTACAGGATGGATCTGACTGGATCAGAATAAAGTTTACTGTGCAGGATTTCCCACTTATAGTTTTCCAAACACAAACCACAAAAATGACAATTTATCAGCAAGTACTGAAATGGTAACTAACAATAAGACTCAGATGCATTCCAGGTCTGAGCATAACACCATCAAAATGAAGGGAAAGCCAGACACTAGAAACTTAGCTAGAAACTACAGCTGTCTCTTCTTAGAGCACTTTCATGCTCTTAAATATTTATATTTCTTAAATAGAGACAGACTCCAATAACCCAATTTCCAATCCTTTCATCTAATTGCGATTCATCTAGTGATGTGCCTGCGGGTGATTATGGGTCAGGGCCAAGAAAACAAGAGGAAAACACTTTGAACTTGACTGCAGGTTTTAAATTGGGAAGATTCAGGTCCGTTGCCTTTGATGTCAATGGTGAGAATTACAGGCATTAGCTTTTCAACCCCATCCTCTTTTGTTCTCCAGGTCTTCGTGTTTTATCTGGGCTTGGTGACACTTGGGGAAGTGCAGGTTTTAGTTTAAGGAAACAGAAAAAGACTTTACATTAAAGAATTAACTAGAACAACCACTTTTCAAATCATAAGTCTTTTCTTCCCTGTGGTATCCTTTAACATGTCAAGGATAGCAACAGCCTGGGGACGTGGGGAAGTACTTTTAGCTATACATCATAAAATTACAACATTCCCTAGGGAAGGATTATATCAAACCATTCAAGCTTCCCATGTAGATCTCAAAAGTCTAGTCTTTGCAGTGTAAAAAGTACACAATTAATGACCATCCTAACTTTGTCTTAATATGCAATATGACTACATTTGACCCACGTTTAAGAACGTTACTAGCTGTGACCTTTGTGCTCTGCATTAACTGCTGTTGTAGAAGTGTTTCTGAGGTATAAGAGGGGCCGCAAGCATTCAAAGCACATCTCGAGCTAAGCCGGGACCTTGGAAATGGGATTTATGGGGCTCACAACTGATCACTGCGCCCATTGAAGTCAGTCCCAGATTCTACATTGGCAAGTCTCAGTGGGTGCCAACATCATGAGCTATCTGAAGATCTGAAGCACTATGAAAGGCATCGCATGAGTGTTTGTGCAAGCGGCATGTTCACTCAGTCCAAACGGGTCACTTGGCTGAGGACGCACTCACAGGCCTGGTGATCAGAGGTTACTGAGAGGCACAGAGTGGCCATTTTGGGCCCTTAAAGTCACAATATCTGGGTCCTATTTTAGAGGCCTCCTCCTATAAGAGATATACACCTTCATCTCTTTCCCTCTGAAGCTCTACAAAGGGTTTGCCTCATCATCATCATCATGATTTTCCGCCCATGTCAAAACTAGGAGTGGCTTACACCAACACAGATGTACAGGCTTGTCCTCCAGTCACAAAAGGAAAGCCTTGCAGAGTGATTATGAAGAGTCTTGAAACAGAGCAGTGCTAATTAAATGGTATTTTGAAGGCATGTTATGTCCTTAATGTAAAGTATTTCTTGTTGTTGCAGAGGGATAGGCAGAGAGAAAGACAGTTTTATGACATGGAAGGGAAATAGGACAAGACTTAAAAAGTATTCTAGCTGTATTATTGTTAAGTAACAGTTTGTATTTGTGCCTGCTTGTACACTATGAGATCGGAATTAAGGGAACCGTTCAACATCTACAAGCTCACTAATTAAAATAATTAAGATATAACTTATTAATTAGTGGTTTAGATGTGCTAAAAGGTGATGTTTTATTGTAGATAGAGCCAGGCTAGCTGTTTCATCCTGTTTCCAGCCAGCAAAGCATACAGACATGAGAGTAATGTCAGTCTCATTTAACTCTCACTAAGAAAACAAATAAGTCTAAGCTCACTAATCACACGTTATTTCTTTAATTTGGACAAAAACAACAGTATAAATGCTAGCTTATTTTAGCTTAGCTTAGAGTAGCTCTAGCTTCATATTTAGCGCACAGACATTAGTGGTCTCAATTTTCTCCTCTATCTGAGGAATTAAATTTGGACAAAAAACTACAAAAAATATTTCTTCTTGTAATTTTGTAGGTTTATTTAACATGACAAAATCTTTTAAAGCATTTATCATCGCTATCGGCCTCTACTGGTGAACAGTAGTAAATGCAACATCACTACAAGAGACATCTGAGAGTGTGTGTGTGTGTTTGCAGGGGTGTTGCTGCAGAAACTAGGACTTCCCTTTTAACATGTTAGTCGACACTAGAGGACAGGGTGAACACATGGGCTACACACATGGCTACAGTGTGCGTGTGCTCAGTTTAGACTGAGGGATTATTGTTTGATTATGTATCAGGGTTTTAGAGAGCCGCATGACGGTTTCACATTTTTGGGTCAAATGACCTGCACTCAAAAACACCTTTAACTGCCGCCTTTGCAAATAAGAATGTGTGTGTGTGTGTGTGTGTGTGTGTGTGTGTTCCTTGCTATCAGCTTCCCTCCTGTCCTGTCTTTCTGCCCCAAACCCATCTGAAACACATAGTACAAAAACACCATCTCTGCCTACCGGGCAGATCAGATAATCTTGAGGTCTTTCCCACTGTTATCTAAAAACACAGGTCAAGCTGGACCGGTGTTTCAGCCTAAGGCCAGATCCCAAGTTCATGTTATTCTGGGGAGTCAGAGAAAGCATAACCAGGCAGTAAAAGAAGCTATGTAAACCTCCCTCGCCCGCTGTTTGTGAGCCAGAGGCTGGGCATATCTGAGTTACAACCGGGTGGCTGTCTGACAGAGAAATACCAGACTGTGCAGATAAATAAGCAGAATTTTAAACATATAAAGCTGACTGTGGATCTTATTATCAACTGGTGTCACTTAACACTACTTGCTCATTCCTGTAACTTGAAAAGACACATTTTTAGGTAGTTGAAAGACTCGATCAGAGGGTAGGGTGGCTGTGGAAATGACGAAAAGCGTCATGCTTCACTCATCTGTGAGAGCTTGCATTGGTCTACAGCTATAGCTCTGAGACTACACTGAAACTGAGAGTGTTTACCAGATTTAAACAGGTTGAATATGAAGTGAAAAAGATCAGGTGGAGAAATGAAGATAGGCTTCAAGTGATTCCCAAACTGCTTCACCAAATTGAGTCATTTTGAGGATTAAAAAGCATAGAAATGTTAGGGAACCATGGGTCTTCCATTAAATACTGTTGGGAAAACACCTGACTCTTGTATGCTGGGGAGAAGAAAATACACATGCAGAGGTTCTGCTGTAAACATCTGTGTCAAATTCAAAATATTCCCATAGAGCTTAACTCCTATGCTTCAAATATACAAACTCTCCTAACTGACGTGCATACAGTAAACTGATCGCAGGTCAGCCGTCTCTCCTGCACTGACTGACAGGCAGCACCTTAACCTCAACATCTGCTCTCGGCAGGTTCAGGGGTTAAAATGAAAACAGGCTAATGTGCAGCAGTAAACGGGGGTTTCGACGTGATCCGTCACTCACCTATCTCGGAGTTACAGAAAGCGTCTTGCGGGTGCGACAGAGCGCACGAGCAGCCTTCCGTCAGCTGGTCAACGTGCAGGCTGCTGAAGACAAACAGCAGGCTGATGAGGTGCTGGTACACTGACTGCATTTCTCCAAACTTTCCCACTCCTCTCTGCTGCTGGAATAAACTGTATATGGAGTCCCGCTGGGTCCGCTCCGTTCACCGCGCGCAGGCTGCTGCTGTTAGTAGTAGGAGTAGTAGTAGGGATGTGTGTGTGTGTGTGTGTGCGTGTGTGTATAGTGTCCAAGTCTCTGCTCTTGCTTGTTGTCGCTGTTGCTTCTACGCTTCGCTTGAGCGTTTCCCCTGGTCCCGGGCAGACGCACAGCCGTACATATAGCGCGCCGGAGGAACGTTCCCGCCCCTCTCCGCTTCTGCAGCTCGCGTGCGGGGCGGCCAATCAGCAGGCGCCGATGCCCTTAGTAATCACAGACATGATGATTTACTGGAACTTCACCCTGTTTCGTCTGAATTTCCTAGGCTCACGGGGGTGGTATGCAGTATATATCTAATGTGTACAGAAATATGAAAGTGTAAGAAAAATACATCTGCTTTGGTCTGCACAGTGACAGTGACTGAAAAATGGTGATGAGTATGGCATACATTATGTAGACCAAATAAAGGAAGTGGGAACTTTGATCTAACAAGTGACTTAGAGGATACGTCTGGTATTTTTTAAACCTTATTTTCCCATATTTTGGGTCAATAACTGACAGTTGCCTGTCAGATTACATTGCAGCAGCTGTTCACAGGTTCAAAAGTACCAGAGTTCCTTCCTTTAAATGACTGATTGATTATTTTATAAGTTATTTTCTCAGTTGCAGATGAAATTTCTGTTGATCAACTTATTGGTCAATTGACTGATTGTTTCAGCTCTGATACATTTTGAACCCTAGAAACTAATTTTTCCCTCTAACTACAAACAAAAAAAAATGCAAGAGACTGACTGGTTTATTCTTTTATTTTATTAAAAGCATTTTCCCTTAGCTCACTTCCCACCCAGGAATCTCACTTAGTCATCCTGCCCACCCCCTGACGCCCCCTTAATTAGTAATACTGTGTATTGAATGCAGGGCGCAGCCAGATTCCTTCAGTTTGCAGCAACAATCAGAGGCAACCAGATGACTGTTTATTCCTTAACAGTGTAAAACATTAGCAGTGAGGGCTGATGAAGGCTTAAGTTGTGTATTAGACATGTGTTGTCATGTGGGTGAACAGACTTTATGTTTTTTATGACTTCATTATATTACTTAATCATCAAATCAGTGAGCCTAAAGTAAAGACATTTCAGTCCTACCTGTGGCTGCTCACAGTATGTGGCCTTCCAGACTGCACCCACTGCTTCCTTTGGTCAGATTTTATTCGGAAATGGCTTCACTCGAGTTACTCACAGGGCACTGTCAGTCAAATTAGCCAATTAAAGTCTCTTTTCCCTGCTTCCTGACTGTGTTCACAGACCTGAGTGGAGCTGTGTTATCGCCGCAGAGGCTTATCTGCAGAGACTGACGGAGCTATGTTAAGAGTTGCTGCTACTCACAGTTATATAACCAAGCCAGAAATAATCAGGTTGAAGAACTCTGACCCTCAATGTGCCTTCATTAACAGTTATCTCATTTCACAGAACCTGCATGACCAGATATAGACTTTATTTTGTACTTAGCATGACATTTATAAGCTTGTGCTTTAAATTTCTGTTTTAAGAGTGAGTTGACTTTCATAATAGTTGGAAAAGGTGGCTGCTTTACTCAATTTTAAATTTGATATTAAGAAAATTAAATCATTTATTGGCCACTTAATGAGATTATTTTGTACTTGCTTTACAGAAAGAAAGAACTTGAACTAATGTAGTAAAACAATAAACAGGATGTATTGTTTAGACTAGAATAATAGTTTCCATTCACCTTTCACACATAACACACTCACATCAAGAATTCATCATCCACTATGTTTTTTTCTTTTGACTATAATCTAGAAAGTGTTTGTTCAGCAGTGCGTTCAGGTATAATACATCCACACATTTATGGTTTCAGTCCAGAAGATAAGAACAACAGGACATTAACCATCTGGGGAAAATTCGTCATCATCATCATGTTTTATCAGAGGTTAGGTCTAATCTGAAGGTCCAGAGAGAGTTAGATGGCTCCAGCGGACATAAGCGGAAACATGTCAGCTGCATAGCTGTAGTTAACCACTGATAATTCCCAGTCAGATATTATTTCAGCTCCCAGCTTAACTTCTGCATCAACAGATTTGTGACATTCCCTAGACAGTGGATTGGCATGCATGACAGGTGGATTTATGGTTCTTTATGTCCAAAAAAGGTGTAAAAAAAACAGGAAGATTCTGAGTCACGGGAAATCATAGAGGCTGGTGAAAGGAGGGATTCATTTGGGCAGAATTACATGACTTCACTCATACTGTACATAAGGAGATAAAACAGCCCTGCATTCCTAACATATATCCCAAAAATAACTGGAATCAGGCCAAGAGAAAGAAATTAACCTAATAAGGTAACATATTAATGCATAAACTATTTTAAAAGATAAGGCTGGTGATATTTTATATTTTTCTTATTGTCAATAAATCTGCTGAAAAGACCCAAAAATTGCATTGCATAAGATGAGGGGACAATGAAGCAACATATAATTTATTTCTCTCTGTTGTACACTTCTAGCCATGCTAGCAGTGTGACTCTAGAAATGTTTGTCTGTTGGTTTTTGTCTGTCGGTTGCCATGAAATTTTTCACAGGCATTTATGGTCCTCAGAGGATGACTCCTACCAATTTTGACCATCTCTTGACTTTTTCTTTAGCATCACAATGAGGTTGACGTTTTTGGCCACTCTTGGAAATATTACCAAATGGTCATATGGTTGTATCTGTCATTTTTCATCTACTACGACTGTTGGTTCATTAGATATTTGGTTTGTTTAAAGTCCTCTGTAGACTTTCAAGTGTTCAAGGGCTTTAAGTGAACTTGAACTTGCACCATCCTCCTCTCACTCCTCTGACACAAAGCAACAAGTTAACCTTGCCTTCTGGTTTCTGTCAACAGGCCTTGTTGAAAATGCAGGAAGTCACAAAGTGAAGTAGAACTGAGGCAAGTTGATGGAAAGTGGCCTCAGAATAAAGTCAAACAAAAATGCAACACAATCACAGTGTTGATGTTGAATTCCAAAAACTGATTTATTATGTGTTAGAGTATATGAAGGTGCATTGTTCTTTAATAGTCGAATAAAGAGAGCTGCTCAGCATATGTGTGTGGGATCAATGTGGCTTGCAGCTGTCCTCAAAGGACAGTTTAGACCACAATAAGATAGATGAAGTGTTTCTCTATGTTTCAGTCCTACAACAAGGTCACTATGTTTGAATATCATACTAGACCGAATAAAACATAGACCTTTTATATGCAAAACTGCATGTTCTATTTTAACTAACTATAACCAGAAATGGGACAAGATAGAACGTAAGAGAGTGTCCAGAATATTGTAGTTGTGTGTGTCTCTCACAGCTTGTCACTATGACTTGATCCACACAACTGGGAAAAAAATCAGGACCCTCTGGAAATGATGTCGCCAAACTAGGCCAACATAGTGTAAACATAATGCAGAGCAAAGTGCATTTTATTTGAAAAAGTCCAATTATAGAAAAAGGCCTGTTTTGAGGCCAGTGGGGAAGCAGACGACAGCATTGTATAGAGGTCTGCATGGTTCTGGGTTGACAAAAGAGAACAGAGCGGTGACTCAGAGGAAATACCTTTCATCCGACTGACGAGCCGCTGAAGAGACACAGGAAGAGGCGAAACTTGAAAAGATAGCGCCGCCGGGAGTGACGGTCACCGGGGGAGAGCATCCATCCCTGACTCACTCGGCCCTGTTGCACAGCCCACATGCCATTCAAGTTAAGTGGGACAGACAGGATGACCCCTGCTCTGCAGCTCTGTGCTGTGAGGAGGATGAGTAGTGGAAGTTGTGTCGCAGGAGGAAAACAGTAATTGGATGCTTCCTAGTTGAAAAGAGTGTTGACCTCAGTTGTCAGGTTGTGAGAAGGATTTGGGATCTTGTGGTTTGGCGATGGATCTCTCTCCAACTTCTTGGGTGGCTGCTTTCACAGAGAGGAAACACCTGTAGTCCACTGACTGGAATGTTGACCACTATTAATATCTTACAATGTCCTTTTGAATGTGATTAGTGGTAGGATAGTGATATTACATAATATCATCAGAGAATTTTCCCAGAGCATTTAGTAAGGTTGAATCATATCATATTTAAGTCTTTGTCACAATTTTCAGTGAATGTACAATAAAGGTTCCAGTCTGATATTACAGCAGAACATAAGAATCTTTCTTGTGTAAAACTTCCCAACTTCATGCACTGCATTAACTGTATTTTTTATTCTTTTATTGTTTTTTATTTGTTTGTTTTTTTGGCCATTTATGGGAAGCACAACAAGCTGTAAACACAATATTGACATATTATCACCATATAAAGTTGGCAAACAGTCACTCAACAAATGTCCACGTATTTATAATACTTCAGGCTCCTCTTTGGTCTCCACCAACTCCTGAGGGAAATGTCTGGCTCTTTAGCTGCTAAATGCTCAACGATGTGCACCAGCTAGTTGCTTATATCTGCTGTTTGTTGCTGGGCAGGGAGCATGAAACTGCCAAAAATTAGGTCAATGTAAACAGCGAGAATGAACCAAAACTCTCACCAAAACAGGCAGTAAAACCAAAACAGTGAGCTGAAAGATACTAACACAGCACATAATTGTCTCCATGGGTTGGACACTATGGGCAACCTCTTTCACATTACCCACAGTGATTTGTGAAAAACATTACTACAGCTATAATGCAGTTTTACATTTGTTTTTTAGGCTCAAATTAAAAAGAATGGACAGACTTTTTATTATTTGGCCTAATTTTGTAATTATCTCTTCATAAGAATATTATTTGATTGTGCTTGTGGTTGGCTGTGACTGTGACCATGTTTACCCAACACCACAGTGGACTAGTAGAAGGAAATGTGAGCCCATTTACTTCAGACACATCCTTTCTGAATGTCTAGCAAATTAGCGTAAACCAAGAAATGTCTGGTTAAGACAAAACACACTCGGTATCCTATCTTTGTTACTATTATCTGAACAATGGAGGCTAAATTGTTGGAAATGAATAAAAGCCCAGTATCTGAGAGCTGTCAGTACAGAGAGATATTGGTTGTTTGGGTGGCGTTCTTGTCCCCACCCTCCCAGTTGAATAGGAAGCGATATCAAGGTCCAGTGGGGCTTTCATTAGCTGTTGTCAGTCCACTCCACTGAACATTTCAGCAGATGCTCAGCAGTTTCCAACTCTAGCATGTCTATTATCTGATGTGGAGTTAAGACATCAGAGGAGGAAACACAAACATGGCTGTGACCCATGCTCTTGCTCACAATGGGACTCCCCATGCAATAAAATATGATGAACGGTCAGTAACTTTGTACTCAGGCGGGCCAAATGCAACCACAGCGCTCGCTGTTCAGATGTAAGGTCCCCTGCTGTACTCTACTGTACATATTTGGTGTGTGTGCGGTCAGGAAACCCCACAAAATGACTATGTTGTATTACTGCATGAGACAATGAGACACCAGGCCTAACCATAAACACGGGCATATGACAGCATGGAAATAGCTTTGAGGAATTCCTCACGGTTGAGAGAATGCCTAAACTAGGCCTGATGCTGACATCAGTAAAAAAAAAAAAAAGACTGTTTGGTCATATAATGCTTCTCTCCTGCAAAATTGCTCCCAAACTAGGTCATCATAGCAACAATCTGTGACATTTTTATGAAAATTAGGTTTTTGACAACCCTACCTATTCTTTTGGACGACAGAATGAAACGCAAAATGTGGAAAGGTTTGTGCTCTTGACTTACCAATTGTGTCAAAACCTACGGTTCAGTTACATAGCAGAAAAATCCCTCATTATGAATATTATCAGATATGTTTTTTTAATAATAATGTGACACTGACAAAATGTGTGTTTCAGTGATAGAATCATTGGTAACATCGGTGCTGATGATCCAAGAGTCAGAGATGTGTTTTCCCAGCTTCACATGCTGCCTCCTGTCTGACAGGAAGTCTGTGATCCACCTGCAGATGGAGTCAGGCACGCTCAGCTGGGAGAGCTTGTCCTATAGCATAACCTGTTTATCAGAGAATTACTTTAACTGTTTTGAGGAAGGAGCACAAACTGAGCGTGTTTACCCTTTTTGCTTCCCTATAAACCAATGTGTTATTCCTTTTTTAAGTATCTCGGTGCACCCTATTAACTGCTTCAAGTTTATGTAGAGTTTATCTGGAACACACAGTAAATTCTTTCAGTTTCTTCTGCTCAGAAAACTGTAAAAAGCCAGCGTTTCCCAGAAATCTGAGCAGTGGAGGGAAGGTGTGTGTGGGAGAGCAAAAGTTAATTTAGGGAAGATGGTTGAGTGAGTCATCAGCAGGTCAAAGGTCAAGGGTGTTAACAGAGGGTCCACAGGATGCTGACGTCACACACTGGGAGGGTGGGGGGGACTTAAATTTAGAAATTACATCACAGTGTCAGGACACCCCTGTCAGTTTTTTCCTTTTGTCCAAGCATATGTAGTTTCATCCCAAAACCTTTTCAGCGCCTTGTTATCTACCTATGATGTTTGGCAGGAAACTTTAATACAATTAATACATTACTGTTTTAGGAATGAGTCATCTGACCCTTGCTTAAAGAAGAGCTAATATTCTAAAATAGTATTGTAGCTGTCTCTCTGTGGGAAGTGAAAATGCACTGAAATGACTATAAAACATTTTTAACAAAAACAGAAGAATTCTCTGTGGATTGTGACATATTACAAACAACATTTATAAGATGCATTCTGTTTGAGCTGTTTAAGTAGGTTATCACTGCAGACGTGCCACTGTGCTCAACTAGTTGTTGCACTACATTTTGGTCTATTCTTTTCAGCTTGGGGTGTTACATAAAGTGTATATAAAGAGAAAATGGCCACAGGGCCTCTTCCACAATGGATGTTGATGTTTTGAAGCTGTACTCAGTATTTTTCATTTTAAGAGTGGGTCATATGACTATGTGTAATGTTGAAGGTGTTACTTGTAGTAACAAATCCACAACTATCACCCAACAATGCAGTTTCCCCTTAGTTCTACAGAGCATTTAGCATCTTTCTTATCTTATAGTTCTCATAAACCTAATTTCCAGCCATAGCCGGAATTCTTTCCAATAATGCTTTGATAAACCCATTATACACGTCCTGCCCAGCACCAACAGTAGACAAAATTAGCAACAAGCTGAGAACATTTAGCAAATAAAGAACCAGATGTTTCCCTCAGAAGCTGCTGGAGACCAAAATAGAGCTAAAAAGAGGGTAAATATTGCATATTACATTCATCTGGTAGCTAGAAACACAAGTCCAAATAATAGCTAATGTTACTCTGTGTCTACAAGGTATGTAAGTAGACTGTTTACTATCTACTAGCATGTTAGCATAACAACTTTATAAGCTGTTGGTGTTTCAGTGCTGTGTTTACAGCTTGTTAGGTTGTCTTCAAGACAGGCAAAAAAATGTATTCCTTCAGGTTTAACATCAGTGATAGACGTGAGTTATGAGCAGTTCAACCAAAGAGAGATATTTCCTTCTCAGAGTTTCATTTGAAGGATTTTATCTTAAAGGCCCTGAAAAGGTCAGAGTTCATTTTTTTCTTGTAACAGATCTACATGAATAAATAAACAGAGAAAAAAATAATAATTTTGTGGAACAAAAAAATACTGTATGTTTTTCTTTCTTATCGTTTTTAATTATCTTATGACCCTTAGGTTTGTCTTGGGATCTCTTGAGGGGCCTCAGCTCCCAGGTTGGGAACCACAGTTTTATCACTGAAACATTTTTGTTGACGTCATGTGTCTGCATTTGCCAGGTTGTCCACAAAAAGAAAAGAAAATACACCATTCTCAATGGACAGATCCCACATACTCCACCAATATTTGTTTTGAGCTATGATAAACTGTTGTTGGGAGAACTCCCTTTAAAAGTTAGTCTTTTGGATGGCTCAGTCTTTCTGTGGGTAGTGATGAACCTTTCCCTGGCGGCGACCAGAGGGTGTGGGTCTTGTTGACCGTAGCTGACCATGATTTTGCTGTACAAACCACAGCAGGAGGTAAGTCATACCACATTTATTTTTATGGCTGGAATCCCCCATTAACTAGACATGAGACTCTACACAAACATTTATGCACAGTATGGAAACATAGTCACATTACGCAATTATTTTTCTAGCTGTTAAGAAATTCATAATGGTGTTTAGATAGCTTACAATAACAGTGTCTTTGTTAAGGGGATCTCGTCCTGTTATCTGAGTCATATCACACTGGACCCTCTGTTGTGTTTGTTCCTTTGTTTCTCTTAGAGATGAACCTGAATTTCGTTTAAAAATAAATAGCTGTTGCACTAATACAAATGTAAACCCTGTTTTCTGTTTAGGTAAATCCACTATTTTTTTTTTTTTTTTTTTTTTTTTATCTATTGTTTAGGTCAGTAAGATCCACAGCATAGCAAGAAAACACAACATGATGCTACACAAAAATACATTTTTGTACATTTTGTGTTTTCCTCACTGTATAGTTTAATACTGTAAATTTTAGGCATCGATGTCAAAATTACGTTGAACTGCTCGCAATTTTTAGGTAAAGCCTGGTAAAGGAAGGGTTTAGCAGTTGCTCGCTAATTTGTACCTAAAGTTAAAATGACTTGTGATATAAAGGAAATACAGAGACAGGTTTTTATTAGTCCAAGTAATGAAAATGCGTGTTATTTCCACCAGGGTGGAAAGTTTGTATTCACATACCATGATGGCCTGTAACTTCAAATTCATGAGACACAGAAGCAAAAAGATTTCTCTATAGATTTCTTGGCTCAAGACCATTCTTTCAGTATATGATTTCTAGCGGTCGATCTAACCTGCATGTCTTTGGACTGTAGGAGAAAGATGGAGTACTCAGCTGAAACGCAGGCACAGGAAGAACATGTTAATTCCACAAAGTCATGTTCAAACCCTCTTGCTGTGAAACAACAGAGCTAACCACTGTACCACTGTGTCACTGCCGCTAATTTAACTACAGGTATCTAGGTATAAATAACTATCATACCATTCTCTTATAGTTTAATTCTTCTACATTTGAAACATTGGGGCACATTACTATGACAAGCAGTCCTGTAAGCTTTGATAACATTTCACCAACAGACTGCACTACTAACATAATGCACTTATATCACACTCACAGGCAGTCACACTCACTCCATGCACATCTTCCTCCTTGATGTTTGTCCTCTCTCCTCCCCATGTACTGTGTCTTAATTGAAAACAGTGGCTGTCATCATTAGTCTGTCTCACTTTAAATTGTGCACATTTCATACTTGCTCATACTTGCACAAAGTCCAAGTATTCTCAAAAAACATTCATCAGCATGATTATCACCATGTGTATTTTGCTGATCCAGATGGGGATTACAAATTATTATTATTCTTTTATTAGAATATATTTAAAAGATTCTACAGCCAGAATGCTTTCAAGTTATTTGTTATAACTAAGTGTAATTTAGTCATCACCATAATATTCTGCAGTGTATTACAGAGTACCACCCGTTCCTGCTGCTTTCACAGCCGGTATAAATACAGACTAAGTCTGCCACATCCAGCTGTTCCAAAACATCTTCCTCCTTGATGTTCGTCCTCTCTCCTCCCTATGTACTGTGTCTTAATTGAAAACAGTGGCGGTGCTGACATTTGGGCTGGGCCCTGGTATGCACTTTGCAGAAACCCGCCTTTCCTTCCTCTGCTGTCAAAAAGTTGCTGACTCCTCTTGCTTTATGTATCCCTTCATTTACTGTTCCTTATCAGGAACATAGAGCAGGAAACATTTCTTATTTTGTCCTCAAGTTACTGTCATGTTGTGGCTTATGAGTGAGTTTATCAGCGTTATCTATACCAGCCATGTGTGGGTTTAATTTGCTGTATTTAACCTCTAAACCATTGTTTTCTGTGTATTTCCTTTTTTAAGTCTGACACTACTCAGTATTGCTTTGAAAGCGATAAGATGTTTGTTAGCATTTTGGCAAATTGGCACTATTAAAAGTACACAGAATTAGCTATTAGGAGTTCCTGTTTACAATGTATCTGTGAAACAAGTATCATTGGATAACTTTTATACTAAAACACACATAAAATGTAATGCTTCTCAGACAAGTTCTGGAGTTGTAACAACCATCTTTTTTTCTGTACTAGTGCAGTGCTTATTCAAAATGTGACCATATATAGCATAGTGGGATGGTCTGGTAGTCGCCATTTAATGAACTTGGTCAAGTCTGGACATAAAGTTTACCTGTTAAAGAAATGTAATAAATGTACAGAGGTATGGAGGTACGGAGGTACTGCCGTTGCAGTCAAGTTCTTCTGTCACAGTCACAGTCGTCACCGCACTTCTTTGGGTTCTTAGCAATACACCTGCCAAGTTCAAAGTCAATCAGATGAGCAATTGTTGAGAAAATCAACATATAGACAGACAGAGATTCCTCCATTTATGGTTAGATTTCTAAGCATATTTATGGGCATGTGATCATGATGAGCATCAGACATAAAGATATCCTCTGGAAGTCACACTGAATCTAAAAATATGCGCTTTGTGTTGTAAATTTGACTAAGCTATGACTGCTAAGGTGTGAGTGTGATTGAGTGCATTAATAGTTAAACTTCTAACTCTGCCTCTTGCTGCTTTTGAAAATAACTTGATAATAACTTTAATTTATGCCTGTGCGGGATGTAATTTCCTTGACAATGTTGCATGAAACTGTGGCAAACCACGAGGAAGGGCCAGTGTATGGTAGGGAAAGCAGCAGTCCATTTGCTCCGTCAAATCCAGACTAACATCTGCTTTATGTCCTGAATGTTCCAAGGATGCTGCAAATTTAGAGCATCCAGCTTCCTTCATTTAATTTATTTTCAATGGAAACAGAATATTGGGGCGGGACATAGCACAGGAAGGAATTATTCAAGGAAGGAGACTGTGTAGACGTTTTCTTGGAAGCCACGTGGTGGAAAGGTGACTGAATGGTTGTATGGCAGCTGAGTGGCTTTCATGGATGCCAGAAGTGTGTGACTGTGACCTCTGACCTTCCCTATGTGTGCTTATGTGTGTACTAAAATGAGAATTTTCCAGATGCTAACTCTCAATTTGACCTCACAAGTCATCTTTCTGCCTGTTTGTGTACGCATTTATCTGTCCACGTTGCTCACAGATGCAGGTTTGGATCTACGATTGTTTTCACCAGCGTCACTAAGCCGAAATGACTGACTGAATGATTCCATGAGACAGGGAATCCAAAACTGCACACAGCCACCTCATTTCTGCTCAGCCTTTTCCGAGTGCTAATACTCCAGGAGACTCTGGAAAATGGGAAAGAAACATCACTTTTCCTTTTAGACTGAGAGGAATGTGGCATAGTGTTGATGGTTTTTGCAGGATTGGCTCGCCCGAGGCCCGTCTGCCCTTTTTTCTTCTGAAGCAGGAATGTAGGTTAGAATTGATTAGCGCTAATAAGGCCTGTCCAGGTCCCTATTACGGCAAGACCGCAGAGAAACTGGACTGAAATAGCTCCTCTTTAGTACAGTCTGGACATGTACTTAACACAGACTTTCAAACAAATCTGTGTTTATTTAAAATGAATGGACTGGACTCAAGCAGTGGCTGTGTTCTGTTATTAAACTGTATTGGTTAACCATCTGTAATATTAACCACCTGTGAGATCACTGAGATATTACAAGCAACTCTCCTATGAGAACACTTTTTGTTTGAATATTTTTGAAGAGGGCATAAAGGGGGATTGTAGTCGTGCTTTAAGGTGTAGCACATAGCTGCCTTCTCAAAAATGTAACTCCAAGACCACAACAATTATGACTGGTCTGCTTTCGCTGCTTGTGTTTTCTCCTAGTTTCCAATGGGAGTGGAGATGATTGATAGTGAAGACAGTGTTAAGCAAGTTGGAGAAAGGCTCAGCAATCTTCTCCTTGTCAATAACACACATCTAAAGAAGCCATTTTTCCTGTAAAGCTTCACTCTGATTGTTGTTCCCTCTGTCACACTGAATGAAAGAATGCAATCACTGCAATTTCACAACAGTGTCTCCTATTCAGGAATGAGACAAGGCAAAATGGGAGTAACATGGACGTAACTCCAGTTCTGTAAGTATTTTTGTAGGTCATCATTTAATGAAACAAGTTAATGAAAGAGTGGAAGCACAGTTACTGTGGCAATATAATGAAAGTATGATGTGCTGATCATCATACATTGGTGTAGCTTTGCTGTGATGAAATCTGACACTGAAGTATAACTCAAAACCTACTGTACAACATGTTTACTACAGCAGGACTGTCTCTTGGTCAAGTATAAATCAAGCTAAACGCAGAAATACAGACATAATACATATTGCACTAAATGAAAAGTAAAGGAGGTTCCTTAGGATACATCATCTGGGAACCATAGACCATTTTATGACAGTATATATGGTAGTTGTACATATTTCACTAGACATGTGAAAACTTTTATTGTCCTCTGGGGACCATGGATATCTGTACAAAATTTCATGGCAGTCCATCCAACAGTTTTTTTGTAGTAGATATTTCAATCTGAACCAACCAAGTGACCAACAAACAGATGGACTGACATTGCCAATCCCTGGAGCCACGCTGCTATCATGGCTAAAGAATCTTAATTTAATCGAAAGCACATGAAAGATGAGTACTGAGGAACCATTTTTGGCCACAGCATCAAACACTGACCTAATATCCAAGATTTTTGCCGTATGCACTAATATTTGTTGATTTGGCTTTAATTTAATAAGTTGACATTGCCAGCTTGTTTTGTCTAACAGGCCCTTAACAGTCTGTAGTCTGAAATCCTCAGAATGAGACAACCAGTAACCTTTTGTGATTTGCAGGGGCTGTTTTGGTGATTTAGCTGTGACTCAACTTACTGTAATCAAATACTTCCAAACTCATGGCTGCTAAAATTTCTGTCTTTATTAGCAAAAAGTAGATTGACCCTAACAGTACTGCTATACCAAGGGCTAATTCATAAACTTAAAACATTATTTACTGCTTTCTGAAGTCCTCTAACTGTAGAGAAAGCAAGATGCTGTACATTTCTTCCTCCCCCATCATTTAGCAAGTTGTGATGACAAAGCAGGTGGCTTGACCACCAGAGGATGCCACCAACCATCCCCTGTCACTTCTCCATCAGCACCTCAGTGTTGTCACAAAGCATCCACCCTGAAAACCTCCATCCTCAGGAATAAGATGTGTTTTCCACACAGCTGTCTCTCTCATGGAAATACACCAGACCCTAATGGAAGCCAGATGAGCTTAAATTCCGCAGCAATAATTACCATGCCCAATTAGACAGCTTTTACTGTACACACTGTAACACAATGGGTACCTACTGTTAGTTGCAGTTTTGGGCGGATGTTACCCCAGAAGGTTACCATGACAGCCCATAAATATCTTTTATGGGGGTGTATCCAGGAACTACTGCATGTGTCATGCTTATGTCACTCTTAGTTAATTTGTTTTGAGGGTTTATAGTCTGGTGACTTTAGTCTGTTGATGTCTTGTTCACTAGAAACTCATTTCTGTGTGTCTTATAAACAAATTTGAATCAACACCTACATGTAAGTTTTCTTTTGAAAAAATATTACAAACTAGTCAGTATCAATTATAATTTGCACCAGATAAGGACTGTGATGTAAGACAGAAAACATCTGAAACTTAACTTGTCCTAATAGTAGACTGCTTATTTCTGGTTCAAGAAGAAGTTTGACATTTTGGGCAGTACACTTTTGCTTTCTTTCCGACAGATTGATACCACTCTTGAGTCTGTATACTGAAAATAAACTGAGAGCCAGGAGATGGTTAGCTTAGATTAACAGGAACTGGAAACAGGGGGTAAGAGCTAGCTTGGCTCTGTCTAACGGTAATGTTTAGACAGTGTTTAATATCTCATTTGTTTAACAATGAGTTGACACGACATCTTGTAATTTTACAACCCACTCATGGTAACCTTTTAGCATGTAACTCCTCGTTCACCCACAACTTTGGTTTTTGTATGGCTATCATTAGTGAGCTTTAGAGGTGCTGGTAGGTTTATTCTTAACCTTTGGACAGAGCCAGGCTACCTGTTTTTCCTCATTTCCAGTCTTTAGGCCATGCTAGACTAATTAGCTTCTGGCTTTAGCCTCATATTTAGTGTACTGGTAAACATCCACTTGTCAGGAACTCTTGTCAGGAAAACAACAAACAAATTTCACAGAATGTTGAGCCATTGTAGATGTGTTGTATATGACTTGATAAATTAAAACCATTTGATAGCATAAATGCATATTTCTTGATGCTCTTATTACTATGGAAATAGAAACAAATGCAGCATCAATCCACATTTTTACTCCATGGTGACATGAAGCGTACATGTTAATACTAAGCAACAAGAAGCAACCTTTTTGTGGAAGAGGGAAAAAACATAAAACTGAATCTTTAAAATTGAAAAGATTTGTTCCCTAGATCACAGCTTACTAGTGACAATAACTCATGCCTGTAACCATGATACAGTTAC
Organism: Lates calcarifer; assembly: GCF_001640805.2. Classification (NCBI taxonomy): domain Eukaryota; kingdom Metazoa; phylum Chordata; class Actinopteri; family Centropomidae; genus Lates; species Lates calcarifer. Next base: position 14,219,290 of record NC_066850.1, read on the forward strand.
CCTCCTGTGCCTCTGTGGGATTTACTGCACTGTTTATGTTCAGACAGTTTAAACATTACTCCTCTGCAGCTCGTACTGAGCTATTGTTCCCATCATTACAGCATAAAGTAGTTCCAGCAGTTTTGGTTCTAATAGATGTTTATTTCCACCTATCTACTTTGTACTGTTCCAGAGTAAAAGGTTACACTCCTGCCTTCATTTGAAACTACTTAAACATTTACATGCAACACTTTAAAAAGACAGCTGAATCCATTCTTGTCAGGTGTATGATTTCAGTCAGTAACTTAACAGGGACTTGCATGATAAACATTATTGGTCTCTTGAGGCCCACTTAATCCGCAGGCAGGTTTTGATGTGGGCAGGCTGTCTTTGGTCCCACTGTGGTCGGACTCTTGAAAAGGATTCTGGGTCGGGGTCCCCTGCTCAAGTCGTCTGCCCAAACCATCGCGCTTCATGTCTTCTCCTTGATGTGGCAGGTTTGGAGCGGCCATAATAAAAATTAAGAGATCATAAATGCAGGATGGATGCACCATGTGTTTTGTTTTGTGCCCTCGAAGTGAGGTTTAACTCCCTCTGCTCAGCAACTGAAGCACTGCACTGCTCTCTACAAGCTTTTCATTGGATATAGTGTATGTGTGACCCATATTTCCTTGGCTTTGTGTTTAATGCTTATGTTGAGTTTTACATTACTTTATTATACTTTATAAATTCAAATTGGGAAGTAGATACTATTCATGTTGCCTGTATAAGACAAAATGATCATAATTCTTATAGGGCTGAGAGGATTGCAAGGATCAAATGTCTATCCTGTACTGTATCCTGTAGAAGTACACACATACATTTCATGCTTTTTCCTCATATTGTGACTACATTTAAGGCAGTGACTGGCTATAGTAATTCAGTGAAGTGCAAAGGAAGTTACTTTGGTCAGTATTGTTGCATTTCTTCCTGGTTGCCTATAGAAGTCAATGAAGGTCACTCTTCACTTAAAGCTGCACTGATCAATATTTTTATATTACCAAAAGATGAAATGACTATGTGTAATTTAAGAGGGGCTGGTCTTAGTGATGAATCCACAAAGAATTATTATCAGACAATGTAGTTCCCCTGAATTCTATGGAAATTTTTTTTTTGCCTCTTTCAGGTACATCCATCATTTTCAGCTTCAGCGCTCTAAAAACATACTCTATTCTACCTTCCCATCAACTAAACAAAGTTTAGGACAAAGTTAATGGATAGCTGGTGAAAATGGTGAAGCATTTAGCAACTAAAGAGCCAGATATCTCCTGCAGGAGTTGGTGGAGACCAAAACAGGACTTTAACAAGACTGAATATTAGGCTTAGACCAGTTTAGCAGCGAGAATCATGACCAAGAATGAATGCTAATGTTGCTATTTGTTCACTGCTATGTGTCTATTGGCTGTTTTGCTAACATACAACTTGCTAATACAACTTGATTGTATAAATAGCTGAAGTGGTGTTTGCAAATTGTTCCACTGCCCCCAGTGGCCAAAAAAAACAAAAAACAACCTTCAATTGATTGAAGCCATACTTATTGATGTATATGAGTCCACAAAGTTGTCCCACACGTGTGGACATTGGTTGGTATCGTTGGTATCATTACCTACTGGAATCTGGTTCAGAGTTGATTTTCAAACAATTATTTAATTCAGGTGTGATACATTTCAGCCAGTTTATAGCAGGAATGACATTTTTATTTGTGAGTGATTCTGTTTCATTTGTGAGTCTAGAGGACTATGTTGTTGTTGTCAGTAGTTACCATCCTGCTCCTATGTTCCTCACATTTTAAATGTGCATAGTTGGATTTTGAAACTTCCATTTGATTGTAGATGGAAGTTTTTGGGACTGGAATGTCACCTGGAGGTGTTTTGAAGTTAGGGAAGCATGATTCATCTCAGACACTGATCTAAGTAACATCCTACGTGACTCGCTTACAACAAGGTTTACATATACAGCCAGAGGGAGGGGTATGTGGGGGTGGATGGGCTTCCCTGAAGTATTTCCATCATGTGCCAGGTCTGGTCGTCTGGCACATTTGCTGTAAATGAAGGGAGCCTGTGTTACGAAATAAAACCTAGACTGGTGAAATCACCCACCATATAATTAGCTTTTTTAACATGTGACTTCTTAACGTCTTTACCACACTGGATGCCTTTTACAGATTTCTGTGGGAACAAAAGGCCAAGTGGCGCTTATGCAGCTGCAAATGGAAAGCTGAAGTTTTAAACCAAAGGTTCCACATCTGAGAGCTTACGGGCACTAATGGCCACCAAGGCTTTTTTAAGGACAGAATCTTGTTTTTGTTAAACAATCTATTAAAGCATATCAGTCACTGTAAAATAAAGACTTTTCCCATAAAATAGCCTCCCTTATGTCTGAGGCAAAGGTTCCAGCCGTAGTTCTCGCCACTGACACAAAATGTTTTCTAACTCTGCTATATTTTACAGCTGGATGCTCAAACAGTGAAGTGAAAAGAAATAATAAGTTGTTTACATTACAGATTCAAAATGAAAGTTATGAAGTGCTATACAAAGAATAAAATATAAAATTTTATGGCTTACATATATCACATGTAATTAACAGTAAATGCTTTTGAACAGAGGAAATCTAATGCTTCTCTTCTCCTTCTCTGATAATGTAATATTAGTTAAGGTGACAGTGTGCTTTTGTGGACAGTGAATCAATCAGAAAACAACAGTGAGCGCACGTCTCTGTCTGACGCTCCAGTTTCATCAGGGATGGAGGATGTGGTCAGCTCTCCCCAACATGTTTAGCATCTGCCGTCATTGCCATGTTGATGGGAATGGCTGGAAGGAACATGTCCAGACAGAGTGGGTGGCTACAGCCCTTTCCTCCCAAAACACTCTCTCTAGCAGACAGACATCCACACTGTGCTACGACTGGGCTCTCCTCAGATACTTGCTAAACCTCAGGCATCCTCAATCATCGTGTGACGCATACATGTAACTGCTGTAGTAGTTTTGAACTTGTAACCAGCTTCATATCCTACGATTAGAATAAAAACTTCATAAGACATAGGGGGTGGCTAGCAAGATATGATGTAAAAATTTCAGGAATGAGCTGAAGTGAAAGGGAAAGTGGAAATGACACACTTGATTGGTGTGGGATGAACACCTGCCAAAGCTACAATAACAAAAGAGGAAAATGAAACTAGTCCCCCAATTTCAGGGAAAAAATGTCAGATATTTAAACAGAAACTTAAGTCATTAATTTGTTTCTGAAGTCTATGACCCACAAACAGCAACATTTAGATTCTCCTGTGATGATCCTCTTTATGCCTCCTTGTTTTCAGGGTCTCTGGAGATCTGTTTTGTCTGGTTGGCGGTTCAGCCTTGTCCAGCGGCAATAAAACTGAAAATCAGCACTTGTAGTCCTTAAGATTTCAGTTCTCTTTGCGTGTTAAAGCAATTTGAATCCTGTGCAGTAATGTTGGACTCAGACACTAACGATAAAAATTACTAACTTACTAACTTTAACTTTAAACCGCCACTAAATTGCATCTCCAACTACCAATATCTTTATAATAATTTGGTTTGTACTAGTTGTATGATTGTAAACATAGCTCAAATGTGTTGCACTTCAGTTTATCAACTCATTACTGACCATTTAAGCCACTGTAGAAGAGCACATTTATTGTCATATTTGTCTTTATTTTAAAATTCCTACATTCATATGTTTCACTCTACTAAATGATACTTACACTACAGCACTTGAAAATGGATTGCAAAGTCTTGATCCAGTCTCAACTCCTGTCTGTATTCTGGCACTTGAGAAGTGATAATGGAGACAATTAGAGAACACTTTATCTTGGCAGCGTGTTGGCCAAGGCTGTACTGTTAGAACCTGTCTACAGATGCAGTGTTCACACCCTCAAGCAGCTCCGTGTCTGTTTAAGGCTGTGCAAAATAAGCTGACAGCAACCTTAGGATGTGCAGCCCTGCCAGTGTTAGGGAGGGTTTGGATGAAGTGATAGCAGCTGTTTAGGCATTCCCTTCCGTCTTGCAGGTCTGAACTGCACCATGCATAATCTGGCCTGGTGCCTCTGGCCTGAACATCATCTGTTTGTTTATGTGTTTCATTTTGTGCTTCACCTGGAGGTGCCCACAGAGATACTCACTCTAAACTTTGTGTACATTTTTGGATTCTTACATCTACATACTTTGTGCACTTGCAATAAGCATGAAAGTACTATGAATTTCTAAAACATTCTCAAAACCACAGACCTCCATGCAAAGTTTAGACAATTGTGTGCAGCATCAGCACTTCAATAAATTATCACAGAAGTACTTTTATTCTTGATCAAAATTGATGTAAACCTGATTTAAGGGCCCTTAATGTAACCTGGCACTGCTTCCTAAGAACTATTTCACACACAAGTGGTGCAAGTGCTTTATAAACTGGAAAAGTCCCTCTTTAGATTACATCCCATTTACAATCATATCAGTAGATTTATCAAGGGGCGTTTAAACCACAGGGAGGTTTGATGCAATCTGTTGATGTTTCATCCACTTCACTTCTACAAACTGTTAGGCATAGCATATTTGCGGTCTGTTTGGTTTGTCCAAACCCATCCCAATGAGCTGTGGTCTTCCACCCATCTTCCCAGAACCTCGCTCTTTTGTGTAATAAACCCAACATTTTTCCGACTTCACCTCATGCCTCCTAAAACTGGGCAGCTTTAAGTTCGGTGGTACGGCATGAAAGCCAGTGAATTTCTTTACAAGGATACAGTTCCGGACACTTCATGTACACATCCAGATCAGTTGCAAAGGAAATAGTTTTCCACTTTTGGTTGCGTCTCAATGTGGTGTTTGCCACATGTCTGTCTTACTGTATATTTAGAACACCAAGTACAGTTCTAAGTGTCAGTACTTGTGTTGACAACAATAATCACTGGGTCTTTGACTTTAAGGTCAACTTTAAGCATATTTTTATCCCTCTTTCTTCATTTTTTTTCTCCTGTGCATCGACATTAACATTTTATTTAAAGCTGCTATAAATCATATATTTATGTTGTACAAAAATGACTGTGTAATGTGAAAGGTATTGCTTGAGGTGAGAAAATCTCACAGAGAATCATCACCTGACTTTGCAGTTCCTCTCACCTCTGTGAAGCCTTGTAGCATCTAACTAGCATTTTATTATTTTGGTTTTTATGGACTGCAACTTTACTGCTCTGGTTCACTCTCTCAGGTGTCTCAACACTGGTGTTGAAATCTGCCATATTAATTTCATAAGGTGACTGTGTTTACTTGTTCCCGCTGCCCCAAAGTGGCCAAAAAGTCAGCTAAATCAAGTTTAAACAGACAATATAAATATACGGTATATGATGACCCAAGTATTACAGCTTTTTCTACTTTTGTGCTCAGTGTAACTCACGTTGGAAAACTATTTAGATGCCAAGAAAGCAAATACTGTATAAACTCCATCATCCCCACTCAAGTATGAGGTTATCATGCAAGCTAATATGTGCTGCCGTCCTTGTCCACAGGTTACAACTCCTACCTACCCTGTGGTGGTCAAGATGGGGCACGCCCACGCCGGTATGGGAAAGGTGAGTGAATGAAAATATACAGATATGAGTCACATATAACAACTGGCTTTCGAAGACGAGCTTACAAGTTCAGATTTCCACTCAGATACAGAATCACACTCACATTTGTCTAGATTCCAGTCATACAAAACACGATATTATCGCTGCTGCTTTGACTGGTCGGAGCTTCAAACAGGATGCAAGAGATCAGAAACCTGAACCCCCGTCTCTCCTAGTTTGTACAGATTGGTGCTGTCTCTCTTTAAAATCAGTCATGATGGCCAAATCATAGTTATAATCAGCCGAGTGAGTATTGTGTTCCTGGGTTTACTCTCAGTGTGCAGATATCTGATTGTTAGAAAGGTAGAAGAGCACAGACACACAGCACTGATAAGGTCTGAGCACAGTCCACTGATAGTTACTTTTGCTGTTCTTTTACGCAACACTGCTGTAACCGTAGACTGCTGTCTTATCTCTGTTACTACATACATTTTGTTATTTATTTATTTGAAGACATGGTTACACAACACAGTTACAGTCTAAGAAAGTTGACAGGCTCATTCTCCCAACTAACGTATCTCTCTCTGTCTCTCTCAGCCACCAGTCATTTGGATTCACAGGGGAAGGCACTTCCTATATGTCTTTGACCCTCGTCTGTCTGGATGGGCTTGGTTTCCTGTTCGGGAGCCAGACATGCTATAGAATTTCCCATAAGGCTTGAGGGGAACTTGGCAGGCCCTTGTAGAGCAGGACCCCATTTAACCCCTCAGACCTCACAGAGCTCTGAGAACGGACAGGAATATGTGGGATTTAGGTCATCTCTGTTTTGTTTGCCTTTGACAGAAACCTGTAATTCTTTTGTAAGTGGGGCACAGACAATTGCATTTCTAGCTTGCTAATACCACAATTACTTAACCATACACCAACAATACTAAATTGTTTATTGCCTATAATAATACATCAGCCATAGCTTAAAGGTGCTACATGTAGCACTTTATATCATCATTTGTACTCAGTCATGTTCTAATGACAATACCTCAAGAGAGTCATTGTAAATTGAGGGAAATGAAATGTGGTATTAACCTGTAATTATTACGTGGCCACAGTGGCTGTGGTTCAGCAAAAGTTAGATAGTCCCGCTTGGACCACACTGCCTGTAGTTCAGTCACACGATGTCCCCTATATTAACTTTAGCAAATGTCCACTGACCTAGCCTACTTGCTATGGCAAAGACAGTGTAACATATAAAGTGCTGAGGTCACTAAAAGGGCTAATAAATGTGACTAGTGTGAGGTTATATCATTAACTTGCTGTTAATAATGTTTGTACATTCATATCTTAATAGTTTTATGTAATGAATGTGGCTGCTCATTGAGCCTCTTTCATCTGACAAACATCACTAACAGTAGCAGGAAGCCTTCCACCCACTTCATGACGTCTTCCTAGACTCTGTAGTCTCAGTCTCTGTATTCTAGCAGGTGCGTCATTTAGTCTGGACACTAACCAATGTGACATGTGTTTTTCCACCAGAAGCAATTGGCATCTCTATGCCAGTGTTTCACCTTCTCTGGCTTACCTTTCTACTTTGTTTAGTTTCTCAGAGGAATTGTGTAATACTCTGGATGGGTTTGCATGCCTACAGCTCAGTGTTGGACCTGCTGCTAGCTATCAGGTTCTAGGTCTGGAGCCGTGATGTGAACTGTGAGTCACTTCCCTCCATTCATTTGATTTTGTTGTTTCAGCTTCTGCCCGCTTACCGTAAACAGGCATGGTTCAGTGCTTAGCCTCTATGTCCCAGTCAAACTCAGGAAGTTACCTGAGGGCACACATTTACAATAATAATTATTTTATTTATAAAGTGGTATGCTAGACAATGAACACTGATGCAATGACAACAGTGATGTTATCATAGCAGAAAGGGGTTAACTATTGAAACAAGATGTATTTAGGACTTACTAAGAACATTATCTTGACTCGAAATCCACCAGACAGTGGATAATGTAGTAAACACAAACTGGTACAACAGTCCAAAGCTGAGTCACCTGCTGTTCCTTAATAACAGAGGCTCTCCAATATGGCTGCCAGAGTGTGCACTTTAATAGAAATGGTTCTAAAATTGAAACTCTGTTCATCTGATTTCTACTTTCTCAGCCTGAAAAAGTAAAAATACTGCATTTGCTAGTCTGCTGTCTAATCTCATTTGAGAGACTAACTGATTTAGTTGCAGTAGAACAGCTTCATATGTGGGTTTCAACAAGCATATGCATGTTAATATCCATCAAAGTGACAACACTGTTTATTGGACCACATTAACCATCAAAGATGCCTGCCCTTCTTTGAAACATTTAAACCTACTTTTATAGTTTTGGTGCCATTCTCGCTCTTCCTTGCTCAGTTTTGCTTTATTTGTTTTCCTACAGTTCCTTCTCTTCTTCATTTTTGCTGATGGTTGCATCATTTTTAAATGCTCCTTGGGATTTCTTTGTTCCACCCAAACAATTTGTATTTCTTTCTCAGTGGTTTTTAGGATTTGTTTGTATATGAAAGTGCACTAAACCTAAAACCTCACAAACATGGCATTAAACTGTTTCCTTAGACCTCACAAATTGTCACGTGTAGATGAAAGTTCAGACCTCGTGCCATATAGCTTATATGCAACTAGTTGCCTATTGTATGGACATAACAGAACCTTAAACTCACTGTCAGAAGACAGAGGAACAACCAACCACTGAGAGAGAAAACATGATGAGTGAGTGGAAGCTCTGGACTGAATCATTTTGCATCTGCAGACAAAGAACTCTGACATTCCACCATACTCTATAGCTGCTGATTAATGGGCTTGTCTGCCAAGATGGCCCATTTCCCATGACCTGGTAGAATACACCTCATAAATCTAGTGTATCAACTTAGTTAAATTAGACAGAGAAAAGAGCACCGCCTACAAAAACATCATTCACAGGAAATCCAAAGAAGAAGACATGAGAGTGTGTGTGTTTGAATGACAGGTGATCCCTGGGAACTGTAGTGAAGAACATAATTAGATCTTTTGTATCCAAAGTAGAGCGTAGATAGAAATAAATAGAGGTGCTGGTGACATATTCTCTTCCTTTTCTATGTTATGACATACCTTGTTGTCACCTAATTATCTAAAAGTTAAAGTGAAACATAACTTTGAGTTTTATTTAACAGCTATGTTTTGTGATGATGGGTTGCCATTGCATCATTTCGCCCTAGTCTGCGTCTACAGTCTGCAATTTAATTACTTGATGGGAGTGAAATGATGTAGTTCGAAGCTGCCCTCGTCAATGTTTCCACCCAGGGACCGTTTATTATCCTGCCTGTGTAACAAGTGTGAAATTCCTGTGGGATTCTAAGCAGCCACTGCCAGCTTTGACGTCTCGCTTTGTAATTAGCCACTCACTAACAAGTGTCGTCTCTCTCTCGCAGATCAAAGTTGAAAACCAACAGGACTTCCAGGACATCACCAGTGTGGTGGCTCTGGCCGGAACCTATGCCACCACCGAGCCCTACGTCCAGTCCAAATATGACATTCGCATCCAGAAGATCGGCAACAACTACAAGGCTTACATGTAAGATGTTTCACAGTGCCAGCATCATACTCTTAACAGTAGTTCCTACACAGGCAAACAGCAGTATGTAGGGTACAACCAGCACATATGACAGATACTATTAGAAATTTAGTGAAGCTGCCTTAAAACTGATATTTTGAGCCAGTATCCTCAGTTTTTTAGCCATTCTCACTTTGGAAATTTAGTTTTCTTCTTGTCAGAGTGGAAAATTTTGTGAAACAGCATCTAAACCTTCATTAGACTAAACACCACCCACTAACACTTTCATTTTGTTACACTGTTTAGTGACATTAGTGTGATTCCTTCATTAAAGCCTAATGTTAGCCCCTATGTGTTGTTAAGAATAAAGATGGTTCATTGTGTCATTGACTTGCAAGCACTCAACTGTTAGTATCAAGGTCCAACACTTGGCAATTGCAAGCTGAGATTGTCAACAAGGCTATGTACAATACTAAGCTCTTTTTCACAGAGTGCTTTGTAAATAAAAAAATAAGAATTGTTTTTTTTCCAGGCACTTTTCAGCAACAATGTCTGCACTCCCACAGAATCATGGTGCCATTTGTTTTTCAAACCGTCACACCCATTTGGAAGCAAGAGACCTTTTTCTGTAAATTCAACCGAGCATATAGCAACAAAGAATATGAGCCGACACCCTCCTAACTTTCAAGTCTCTGTGTCTAAACAAGAATTTGACCAAAAGCAGAGGAACAGAGTGGCCAAGTCTTATCTCATCTCGTGTTCCCCTGGCCTCATCATGAAAGCAAGTCTTTAAATGGTTCTGACACAAACATAATGTAGGTGTGGATGGCAATCATCATCACTGATGAACAGTCGATAGTTTCTCCCATGAGGTTTTCTAATCAGCTAGACAAGTAAAAGTTGTGAGTGTTAGTCTCTCTAGCTGGACGGGGTTGATTCATTTCCTGATGGTTGTTTTTGCTTTTCAGGAGAACTTCCATATCTGGGAACTGGAAGGCTAACACAGGTTCTGCCATGTTGGAACAGATTGCAATGACTGACCGGTGAGCTCAGTGATATGATGAAAAATACAGACCTGTCTTTTGTATATTTTATATCTACAAAGACAGATGTCTTTTTGCTAAATCTTGCATCTATCATGTCCACAAAAGTACCTTTTATTCATAAATAATGATAATGCAAATGTCCTAAAAAAGGTTTGGATTTTTTTAGTATTATAGTTTACATTTATTTTAACTATGAATTCTGTGAAGTCCAAACCAAACCTTCATGATATCTCCAGAGCATATTAGGCCTTTAATCATTGTCTTATCATTTGTTTGTGTACACTGTATTCCAGATATCGGCTGTGGGTGGACTCATGTGCTGAGATGTTTGGTGGCCTAGACATCTGTGCAGTCAAGGCTGTCCATGGAAAAGATGGCAACGACTACATCATCGAGGTCAGATTGTTTTAAGCATAACCCCCAACCCAGGCCTGAGCTTAGACAGTGGTAACTTAAAGAGTTTCAAGAAAAAGCAACTTGCCATCAGGAAGACATTCCTGATATTTTGCACCTTCAGTGTATTTGGGAACCCCAGCCAGTCATCTGGGGACCACCTTTTATGGTAAAGCACAATTTCAGTGTAAGCGTTTCTTTGGATTCAGTTTCCTTCTCTGCTGATAATATTTTTCATATCATGGTAAAAGTCAGTCGGGAAGGGTGTAGCCAGGCTTGATTGCATATGATCATCAGAGCCTTGAAAGAATGATTAGTCTGTAGACCAAACACAGGCAGCAGAATGAAAACAACATCAGGAGACAACAGTTGACTCACTACTAACACAGCCTGTTTATTTCAGTTCACTGGTAAAGTTTGGCATTGGACTTGTAGCTTGCAGTTTGTAGACAAAATTGCTGTGTCCTGACCTGACACAACCAATTAGATTTTCTTTCAAAGTCTGACAGTTCACAATTCATGCTAAAAATGTATGCTGTAAAGGGTCTATTATACATTATATTAAAGCTGCTCTGATCAATATTTTTATATTAACAGTTGTTTCTCAACTGTATAATGTGATTGTGTGTAATGTGATTCTTTGTTTATGAGATATAATCCCTCAGATAGAAGAGCTTCTTTTTGGAGGTGCAGTTTTGTCCCAGTATTCAACAATGATACAGGAAGAGAGTCATAATGGAAAAAGCAAATGCCAATTCCTACACCTGCGGGAGCTGGAAATAGACTAGAATGCAATACAGCAACAAGACTGTTGATTTGAGTAAGGGGCAGGACTTGTTTTCTCTCAACTACTGTAAAAGAGCTCTCACTCTCTCATCACTGTTGTCACTGTCTCCACTAGCACATAAAAAACTGTTAAAATGGGCAGGTATGGTCATGCTGCATGGGGGTCTTAACAAAACAGGAAATCAGCAACTTAAGTGATGTAGATAAATCAGGTTGAGAGAATAGTTGAAAGGTGAAAATCACCTAAGAAAGTCTTCATACAGGAATGGCATGATTACATGTGAGAGGAAGATATGTTAGGGAATTTTCCTTTAAGTATTAGACCCAGGAGAGAAGCAGGAGATCAAATGTTGAATCATCTGTAATCAGTTTTGTTTTTAGAACAGGCTCCTGTGTCTTCAAATCTTAGGAAACAGGCCGGTTTGGGACGTCTGACATGTCCATTTTTAGGCTGAGAGCATGACATCACACTTCTCTCTATCTATGTGCTGGATGAGGTCAGCAGTGAGAAAATAAGCCTCTTTTTTAATCTTAAACTATCTCAGGAAATATCTACCAGCTCCCCAGAGATGTGTAGTCTTAGAGCAGGACTGTTTGGACAGAGAAACCGGTGACACAGTCGAGTAACAATGTTCCCCGACGAGCTACACTTCCTCCTCCTCGTCCACTCTGTCTCGCTGTCTCTCTCTAACCCTTCAGCATGATGGAATTTAATTAACCGCGACAGGGAATAGCTGTCGGTCCATCACAGTGGGAATCTGTTTTTTGTTCCAGACAAAGACATCAGCCATGACACCTCTCCCTAATGAAAAGTAATGAGCTGCTCAGGGGCACTTCATTAACAGTTTACTGCATGAAGCAAACAACTTTGTGGCACTTCACTGGGAGAATGTACAGGCAGTGGAGGATGATGTGACATCATGACACAGCAAGCACAGTCTAATGTCATGTCATAATGACATGACAGTAATTATACAACATGACAATATGACATGTGACACAACAACAGAAAATCAACACGGTATCACTTAAAATGACACAATGCTAATATAATATCATATCACATGATACTGACATGACATCATGCAACATAACTACAGGACACAATTAAACACACAAAGCAATGTGACACCATGCAGCAGTGGAATAGCATAACATGACATGCTGAAAATGATGTATTTCAAATATCATTTCACATAACTTGGTGATATTTTTAGCCACCGCCGGATGGATAGCCTACTCATTATGTTACCTGCTACCTGCAAAACAAAATCATTCCCATCAGCCTCAGTTTTACTTTGTTTTTAGTACTAATAAGCAAAAGCAAGCATGCTAACACGCTAAGCTAAGACGATTAACGTGGTAAACATTACCTGCTAAACATCAACGTGTTAGCATTATCTTTGTGGATGCATGTTAGCATGCTAATGACTTGTAATGAAAAGGTTTACATATGATGGAGGCTGTAGGCTGGAAGATGTAATTGGGTTTCGACGCAATGTAACTAAGTACAGTTACTCAACTACTTCCATTTTATATTATTTTCTACTTTTACAAGACATTATTTGACAGATAGAGTTACTAGTTAGTTCAAAGAAGATTCAGGATTTTATGTACATTTAGATTTTTGATGATACATGCATGTTGCATTGTATCACATCATAACAACCTCTATACAATACAACAAAACATAATAGCAACAGTCACATGACAGGACATGACACAGTGACATTTTGAGTTAACGGGAAGGAAAAGAGTGACCGTATGATTAAATTAGAAATTAACATTTTTGGCATATTTTTGACACATAATATGAACAAAATATGAATGCACACAGCATATGATTTCGGTCAGTAACATGATATGAATTTTCTGGACAAAATGACAGCTATTTGAATGATGCAGAGACAGAGGTGAAATCTGATGTAAATAGAGTAAATAGAGTTTAAGGACACAGGGCACACTCAATCAGATAAACTCAGATACTTTTTTAAAACTTTGAATCATAAAAATCATTAAACTAGCAAGAGGGAGGAGTAGAAACACTGCTATCTTAAAGCTAAAGTTGTTTTCCCTAGAAAACATCACCCTTAGCCCATCCCTGCGCCATCATTTTCAGCAACCACGTTTCACATGTTGTACTGTCTGAACATTCCCATAAGGCAGGGTTGTTGACATTGTCCAGACAGAACATTGTGCAGCTCAATAAAAGTGCAGAACAACACCTCTATGTTCCACTGCTGAAAAGGCCAGTGGTAGCTACAGTCCTCTGCTAGATGACTCTGTATCCTAATAAATCAGCAGGGTGGATCCCAGCTCTGCTTGCCACCGCACGCCGTTTGAAGTGGGGCCTGGCAGTCGTTTGCCAGGCCTATGCTCAGTCCCCTGTGGTAATGATTCAACTGGTCAAAACACCGTGCCACGCCCCACCACACCGCCATATCCTAGCCAAGAAGCTGGCAGCACACAGAAAAGAAAGCGTTTTAAAGGGTCCTCTGGTATGGGTATGTGGTTCTGTGCAGAACAGTACGAACCTATGGGTGAAATCTCAAACTAATCTGAAAAGATTGCACATAGAAACATTGTGGATTTCCAGTGTTTTCAGTACTAAAGATTCCCCAGGCCTATTGCTTTCAAGAATGCATAAAATAATCAATTTCTACTGAAGATAGTTATTTTCCTTGCTGGTTTCTTTCCACATGAAAAATCCTGCAGAGAGAGATTTAACACCAAGAAGAGTTTGTCTGAAGAGATCTAATTGAGACTTGGATGGAGGATGACTTTGCTTGGTCTTACCCAAATTTACATCATGTTTGATATGGTTGAACAATGTATGGTAGTGGCTGGTGATGGTAGAACAACATATTGCAGAACTGCATTGGACTTTAAATGGTTTGTTAGTTGATCATTCACTGAGCCCAGCTCCCCTTACTGACTTTTGCTACACCTGTCAAGCTTTCTGTTCTCACATGGCACAAACATATATGCAGTAGATTTACCATTGAAATTCCTAGTATTCTTGAGAACATTGGACATCAGACAGAAGGAGGCTTCTCATTTCTAGTTGGCAGCAGCTGATTTTACTGATTAAGATGAAGTCTGAATCAGAAGTCTGAGTCAGATTTTCTCTGCTTTAGCTAGCTAGCTATTTGAGCTAATGTTAATTCCATGAGTTGGCTGAAAACACTGTCTGGCTGGCTTTTTATTGCTTCCAGCTGACCTGATCAAGAATGCATGCACCAAGGCTATTAAATATGCACGTGATGGCTACTTACATAGGCTGTGCACTGGAGTGATTTCTGACACACCATGCACTTTGTTTGGGCAAGCTTGTTGTGCCTGTCATGTCCAGTTACATTTGGTAAGCTGTGATTGGACAGTCAGGGGGGATATGGTGAACTGTCAATTGGGCAGCTGGTTCTTGTGTTGAAACAATTAAAATAGGACATATTCTTTTGTACCATCTTCTTACATGTTAAAATTTACTCCTCTTCTGTTCATCAGATTATTTTCAGTTGGCAGTGTTTGGATCTTAGTGATGGGCATTTTTCACAATTTTTAACATTTCATAGACTAGAAAACAAAAAAGGCAGATTAATTCATAATGAAAATAACCATTAGTTGCAGTTCTAGTAATTACTGCATGATCCCAAAATGTTCCTAATGGTTTTACACAAGTTGAGGCCAAAGAATTGCCTTTCAACTACAGTCCTGGTGATATATGGAAGGTTTTGTAACATTAGCAGCAACAGGCTCCTGGTTCTGCAGTGTCTTTATGTATCACTAGTGCCTTGTGCCATCAAAGGTCACAGAATTTCACACCACCTCAATTTGTGTGTTTTTATGTTAGCAAACCAGGGCTGAATTTCCCCTTGAGAGATGAAGAAAGTACTTTGAATTCAATTTAACTCATGCCACTAATAAAAACAACTTCAACCACACAGGGGGAAACCCATTTAGTGAGCTGGCACAGTGTTTGTTTAGAGTTTAGAGAGTCCTGCACACTCTCCACAGCACATGATTGGACTCTGCTTGGCGTGCACGGTGTACGAGGGGATCAGCACATGCATGCCCTGCACTGTGTTTACAGCCTGTGGCAGGGGCGCGGCACAGCAGCCTCATCCATCGCTCCATGCATCTGCATCCAAACCAGCAGTACCAGCAGCCACACTCCTCTGCCCCTGTTTGTTTTGGTCTTCAGGGAGGAGGACAGTGGGTCTCAGAGCCCCATGTGCTCTGTGGTTCTGCAGTACACGTGTACGTGCATGTGAGCTCAAGTGGTGGGAAAGTTGTTGTTTTTTTCTTGGAGGTTAATTATTTGTGTGGCAATGGATGTGGTCTGTGCCCTTCCAAGTCATGCCCGGGGCAACATAATATTTACAAATGAAGTCACATTTTATCTGCTGCTCAATGGAAATTCTAATTTTGGTTCACTTTTGCCCAACAGAGAGTGGCACAGAAAAATAGCAGTCTAAAAGATAAGATATGCGTTGACATATACCATATCACTTTATCTTCAGGTTTAAATAGAGATAAGGTCAGTGACTTTCAACATTTTTGTTTCATGATGCAATACCTCATCTCAGGCTACATGTTTCTCTTTTTACTTTTACTTGATTCATGTGATTTATTGTGGGAGCAGGCTGAAATGCTGAAGATGTATGAGGATTTACAAGAACAAAAAGCAAACATTAGAGAAAAATTCTATCCACTGCTATACTCCTACAGGGTCTTAAACTCCTGATAAAAACCTGCACCCTACAGTAGTTGTTGCACCTCCATTGGAGGGAGTAGCAGGACAGATCCAGGACAAGGGGCTTTCTGAGGCGTATGGGAGAGCATGGGAACTACCAGAAAAGTCAGTGTCATGCTCAGTGCATCTGGCAATAAATTTAATTATGGCCAGCAGAGTCTGGCGTAGCCTATAGCTTACAGTGGGGAACATTGTTTTATATGTGATCTCTATAAAATGAGTCATCACTGCTGGCAAAATACCACTAAGTCCATTATCACTGACATCATTAGGGGGTGTGAATGCATCTGGTCTTCAGGATAAGATATACAACACTGCCACCTAGTGGATGAATTATAAAGTTTAAATTCAGTGGTGGGATGCACACAGCTTAAAAAGGCAACCAGGAGGCTGAATGTTTTTTCTGTCTCTGTAGGTGATGGACAGCTCCATGCCTCTGATTGGTGAGCACATAGAGGAAGATAAACAGCTGATCACAGAGCTGGTCATCAACAAGATGGCCCAGGTGCTGCTGGGAGTTTCAATACCTCAGCCTTCCTCTGTCAAGGTACAACACTACGTCACTATTGGAAAAATCACCTACACATAGCCACTGCTAGTGCTTTAACACAGCTGCTTTAACTACTGCTACTTTGGCAACTTTCGCTACTAACTCTTCTGTTAATACTAATAGCTGGTCATTTCTACTATCTCTGTATAACCACTTCTACCATCAATGATACTACCTGAAGTAATAAAATGAAGAAATGAGACTGTTTTTGTTTTGCTTAAATTTTCTCTGTATCCCTCTGTATCAACAGACCACACAGCCCAGACGAGGTAAGAAAACACTTAATTACTACAACAGTTTGCAGTGGCATAGTACAGAAAAACAGTTCATGTAAGTGTAATATATGTGTGTGTGTGTGTCTCCTGCAGGAGGACACCGCTCTGCTTCCGCTTCTCCATCCCAGTCAGCCCAGGGGTCACCTCAGCGAGCCCGGTCAGCCACCACTTCGCCCAGCCAGGCATTCCAGCCTGGTCCCATCCCCGCCTCATCCGGGCCTGGAGCTCAGAAACAGTCACCACAGCTAAAGTGAGTCCAGACTAAAGATTCACAGATAACACAACAAGTGTTTATGAGATGTCAGTATTACATATTGATGTGCTAATAAGTAAATCACAGTTGTGATTATTAGTGTTTCAGTCATTTCATCTGAATTAGTTATAAAAAATAGTGGGGCATTGCACTACCGGACATATTTAGATGTGTCAGGTAGTGTAATGCCCCATGCTGCCACTAGGTGGAAACATGGAGTGAGCCGTTAAACTAAAGTCTTACTTGCAGACAAAACTACACAGATTTTGGTTTAGTCAACATTCAATAAGTCAAAGTTACATTCAGGATTAAGGCTTTTCTTTGCAGCTAACCTTTGGTCTTTCCTCTTTGACTGCAGATGAAGTGAACTAAACTACTTTTCCATTCACTGCACAGCAAATCCCAATCGCTGACCAACACCTTCACAGAGACGTTACGAGGAAGCCTGACCGACGATGAGGCCAAAGCTGAGACTATCCGCAGCCTCCGGCAGTCCTTCGCCAGCCTGTTCTCTGACTAAACATCTCCCCAGAAACGTCCTCTTCCTGTCAGTCATCAGGTGTGAAAAAAGAACCTGACTGGTTAATCTGTTACGGAGTCTCTTTCCTCCTCTGAGCCTCGGCTCCCTGTTCTTTCTCTTTCCTTCTCCATGTTTGTGAAGTTTAAGACCTGGTGCAACCCGCTGTTCTCAAATCAACAATAAATTTATCTCTAGAAAGGCCAACAGATTTATAAAGTCTTAGATCAAGGTCACCAAGGTCATGACTGATGATGTCAAATTTTCTAGCTCTATCTGTCTTTCTCACAGGAGCTACAGTATTAAAGATGTGGGATGTCAGTGCAGGTGCAGAATCAAACCAAATCCCATTCAAATTTCTGTAACTTCTTTGCTGTTCATGCCAATTAAGAATATAAGCATTAAGCATATAAGCATATGAAGACATACACTAGGTTCATATAAACATTTGTTTAGCCTTTATTTTGTAATTTTTTTCCCCACATGCTACTGGAACTGTCTCCTTATACCTATAATTCCTAGTGTTTTATTTAACAACACTCCAGGGTTCAGATCAGCAGTAGAGCCAATGACAGTTTGGCCTTTCTAGTGGTAAATAATTACAGTAAATAATCACAATCTAGCTGGTACTGCTTGGTATATAGTCGTTATTCTGCATTTGTTTGTCCAACCAGTGAAACTGTTTGCGATCTGTCCACGTTTTATTTATTTATATATTTATTTCTATTTATTTTCATAATTTTAATTGACACGCAGCTTCCAAACTGTTTGCAGATGTCTACAGCAATATTCTTATCTAAAACTGTTCCAGTTAACTCATGAGAAATGTACTGAATCCGCACGGTTCACCAGCGATCTTTCAAGCATCTTGCCAGCAGCCACATTTCTCAGACATCCATGTGCTGTAGACACATATTGGCTTACGTAGTGACTCCTCTACCCTGGCCTAAAATTACCAAAGTGCTTTTTAATAAAACATTAAAAACAATCCCCTCTGCACTAGGTCAAGAAAACAATCACACAGCGAACCAACCATTGAGCTTGTGATTTCACAAGGTGCAAATGCTGTACTGGCTTACAGCCATCGTCTTCCATCACAGTTCAGATCTTCCCCTGCAATTGTTCCTTTTCTTGATGTTTTGTGCTTTGTGAATAGCACTACGGAGTATTTTTGTGGGGGATTTGTAAGATAAGAAGTACTGCTCTGTGTTTAAAGGCGAACAGTTAGGATGTAATATTTAATGGCGTTTAATGTGCTTCAATTTCCACTGAGACAGAAAAGTTTTGGCTCTATAACATGATATCTTCTATCTTTATCTTCCTGTATTCTCTACAACTAGTGTCAGCTGGGATTGCAGCTGGGATTGCATATAATTTACCACCATTGCAGTGGTAGTAGCCATAGCTGCTACTCTTCCAACATTTATCCTGCTTTGGAGCTGCACGTAAATGAATGTACATCAAGTCAAACTATTATTTTCTAACAGAAAACCAACAACATATGTAACAAAATGTATAACCATGTTTTGTTATACATTTTGTTACATATGTAGAGCTGTAATTTCTTTATAATTTCCTGGGAAGAATTATGAAATTTGGTACAAATGATAATGAAAATGTAGACCATGTTTTGAGAAGTTACTTGATGACATATGTACCCACAACTAGGAAATATTAGCATTTATAAACAGCTGATGATGTCTGGAGGACTTTCCTTATTGAACTGCAGAACCTACAGATAGAATGCACAAACACTATATTGTAGCCTTCAATGAAAAAAAGGAAAAAAGATACATATTAATCTATATATTAATTTATTTGATATAAACCAAGTTATTTGTTGAGTTGTATGCTAAAAGACAGTTATATGGGTAAAGGAAGTTTAAAGGTGCTATATGTAGGTTGTTTTGCTATTGTTACATAGCCAACATCAGCATTAACAGCTGTTTACTTAGTGAGAGCTTTTAGCCATTATTATGTTTACAAGACATCTTCACCCTCTCATGTTGGTCTGAGGGCAGACTGGACACTACAGTGACTCACTGTTGCAGAGTGGTATTATGAGACAAGGTAGCTGTTTAGCATGCTAAGAAGGAAAAAAGTGATAGATGCAAAATAAGACTTAACATCTGCGTTTCTTTCAACCGTGGAGACAGCACTTGGCGAGTAAAGGAATGAAGTTTGATGCTGAACTCACAATGTTTCTTCTGGACTGGTAAGTAAACAGCTGTTCATGATAATGTTGGCTATGTAGCAATAGCAAAGCTTTACATATAGCACCTTTAAGTTTGTTGGAATTATTTTAAAGGGTACCAACTGTACACTGTCTCAGTTTTCCTTATAATTAGCACCAAATTACATCTTTTACAGGAAACATTATATTGTTAAATTACAAGGACTTGTAAAGTTAATTGTTAGCAAGCTTTTTTCCCCCCAAAACACTTACTGCAACTTTGGTGCAACACTTGCTCACAGTGGGAGATTGACTGTATATGTTGCTTTTCATGCAGAGCACAATCACAATCTAATAATTTATAAACTGGCCATTTTGCAGGAAGTTGTCAAGATGTCTGTTAGTTGGCTCTATGTCTGTGCTACAAACTGAATAAGCCTAGATCTCCCATTTTATTTAGACGGGCCTGGAGAAAAAAGAAAATTATTGACTGCAGTGTGTACAAATAAGACACTTGAATATCAGTGAGCAGTATGCAGTAGTTTCAATGGACCTGTTATGATTCCAAAGTTTAAAGTTTTCATTAATAATAATAATAACAATAATAATAAGGCCCTGATTTTATGATAAAATCTATTCAAATGCATGAAGCTGTATAAAATGTGTGTGGGTGTGTATGTGTGTGTGTAAAGTTGTAAATTGCCATCATGATTAGTAACGATACTACCACAAACAAGAACAGCCCATTTTTGCAATAATTATGTTAATAACAAGTTTTGGGTTTTTTTTCCATTTTGACTTTAAACTTGGAACTCACATTTTCTTTTACCAAGCTTTTATTTGGGGGCATTGCCTTCCAGTCTCACTGGCAGTAACATAAAAAACTAGCATTGTTTGTCCATTCACAACATGCCTACTATAGTGCTCATAACCAACAATTGTACAAAGCAATGATCAGGATTGGAGTTTTACAAACAGTTGCTCTGGAGCAAAAATGATTTGATTGGTTGCATTTATCATCGGTGTGTGGAGCTACATAATCACAGTTGTTAGTCTAGTTGCTAGTTAAACTAGTTATTAATTATTAGGTGCCGTTGTTACTCCTATTAAACTCCTATTAAACGTTTTCGCAAAGTACTGTTGACTAATAACACACTGGCAGATTGAGTACTTTTTTTTTTTTTTTTTTTTGGAAACAGGTAGACCCCCATCGGCTGAAATGATAACTGTCACTAGCAGATTTTATCAACTGTAGCTAGCCAGCCAGTTAAGCCAACATTAGTTTCATTGGTTTGTTGAAAAATGCTTTGAAATGCTCCTTTTAAGTTATATTATTACTGTAGGCAGTAAGCTCACCTGCTCACCTTCAAATATCATGAAATTTGTGCCAGTGATATTATATTTGTGCCATTTAAGCTTGCCAAACCTGACAAGCAGTCATAGGTTGTAATAAATCTGTCTCCAAGGATTGTTTGGAGTAAGTAAAACTCTGATCAGCAGTCAGCTTTATCTTTGAGTTAATGCAGTGTCTTGTCACTGAGCACTTTTGCAAACATGTCATCACCTTTGGCACTGTGTCAAAACGGACCAAATTAGCATATTGTGAGACCCCCTGAAGGTTTAAATCATATTGTTTTGTCTTTTTTGTAAAGATGCCTACCACTTAGTATGTTATACTGCAGTGTGATAAGCCATAACAAAACCATGAGGATTTAGTATCCCACATGTGCCACGCAATAATGGCTGTGACGTCACTGATATACTGACATATTAACTTGATCACTGTGTCTGACAGAAGGTGGCCTGTCCTGCCCTAAAGAGGCACACAGCAGTAACTGTTTTTGATTTTAAATTAAAATCATGTGAAATCATACCACACAGTTTAATTACCTTTACTTCTGTCAGGATGAAAGATAAACTTTGATGTCACTTTTCTCAGTTTTACAGCACTTTGGGTTTAAAATACAGTTTAGGATTTAGCTGATGCCATACATATGCTCATCTCTTAGGTCAGATTATAATCAATGACCAGATGTCAGATAATTTAAACCTCTCACAAGTATATACTTGCTTTTCTTTCTTTTTTTTAAGGAACAGACAGAATCTCTCACTCAGCTGCTATACAGTAGCTTAACACACCTATTTGTTTTTTTGATTTGACTCAATTTGAACTGAGCTGCAAAGTTTACTAGCAACTACCTCAAGTTCAGCAGTGCTCTGCAGAAACTGACTGTAGAGTGGTAGTTCTGGAAAAGATTTTGTGAAAACAACAATGTAGTGTGTGTGACATCAACCTGGGGAAGATCAGAGTCTAGGTTTCCTCCAACATGCAAGCATTTGCATGTAACACCTTGCACACTATGATGTGAGAGCTGCTCAGTCACTCCACAAACATACTCCTCTCTAAGCATTAGTGTCCCCTCAGTGGAATGTGAATAAATGAAGATCTTAATATTTTTGACTTCTGGAGAGAAACTGGTGTTTCCCTCATTGTACCATCATTGATCAGGTTTTGAATCTGACATGATTATTCCCATCTGTTATAATTTACTATATTAGATTTTCATGTGTAGCTCTTCATTTTTATATAGGACCAGATAAATATACATAGCCTGGGGGGCAACAAGGGTCCAGTTTTGTTCCAGGGCCCCCTAGCAGGTTTATCCAGCCCCGGTTGTGGATCTTTTGTTTTTTGTTTTTTTTTTTTGTAACAACAGTGAGCAACAAAGGAACAATTCAAAGAAGCTCCACTTAGTCTTCCTCACCAAAATCTCCTAACCTCTAATCATCTCTTCCAAAACCTGTTGTTGATGTCACAGATGCCACATCAACATTCTTTTATGGTTGATGCTCATTTCACAAAATTTTGTGAAACAAGCATCACTTCACACTCTATGTTTTCTTTTATTGCAGATTTTCAGATAAACAAAACATTTTATTTGGAGACAATGCAATACTCTGCTGTGTAACTTTGTTTTCTTTTAGTTATGATATGGTTGAGTTGCAGGCTCAACTTTGGGTGTGTTGAACTGATACATAGCCTAACACCGAATTGAATATGCAGCCACAGAGACTTGCCATTAATACAGCTAATACTGCAAGGAAATCCACTTAAAATGTGGTATTTGTAAATGTGAGAAATAATGTCATTGCACGGGTTTATTTGCTGATCATTCAGTCCACTGTGTTCCTTCCTCTCTGCTGAATGGTGGGTGGTATTGTATGGTACTTTAAGTGTATTGATGTTCTGTATATTGGTGTAAATGTGGCATGAAAACCAACCCCTCTTGTGTGCCTCAGGTGTGTAAATTTGGTCGTTATGTGATCTTAATGTCTGGCTGCTTATTTGTGAGAAGTGTGATGCATCTCATGTGTAATTTATTAGTATTAAGATTATTTTGTTTTCTGTACTTTTGTTTTTTGTCTGAAAATCAAGATTTCTGTTATTAAAAGTAACAACTTTTATTACACCTGTGGCTATGCATTCCACTTTCTATCGGTCATCCACAGAGCTCCACATGGGAGGATTTGAATGATTTTCTCCATATATGGTCACTTCAAGAGAAGACCTGGCTCTTACTCTACTTTTGAAAGTCCACTTTGAAGCACGCAACTTTCAGAAAATGTAGTGATAATCCCAAAATCCCTTCATCTTGGATTACTACTGTATTTTATTCATCTTGGCATGAAACTCAGGGTGTTAAAAGCCGACTGGCAACGTGAGGCCACAGAGAAAGAAACCTGCTGGACTCCAGTGCAGCCTTTCATCTGCTGCCCACTTTACGTCAAGCTTTCAAAGTAATTGTGTTAAGCGCTAATGTTACAGAGGTAATATGAAACACATTCAGTCATGAATATGTCACTGCACACACATGCACACTTTATTACTTTTCAAACAATGGCATCATCACTCAGATATTTCTGAAAATATTTTATGTCATTTATTTTCAGAATAGCAGGAGTTCTTGGAACTGGTGGTATTTATTGAGATAACAGACCTTATCTTTTTCCAGTAGTGAAACTTTTGTAACATCATTATTATAACCTGCATTAAAATTGCTATATGTAAGTTTTTGCTCTTGCTACTTGACAAGAGCTGACTTCAGCAGTGGAAAGCAACACCAATGTTAACTCTTGTTTTGCTTCTATTTCTATCACTTCTTTTCTTCTGCTAAAGTTAGCATGCTGACCGGCTATCCCAGTCCTGCCTGGCCTGTCTCATCACTTTCCGATAGCAAGTCACTGTAGTATCCAGACTGCCTTGAAGAAGTAGTGCTGATCAGACAGCATATTCTAACCTCTTGTATTGCAAAGACAACAATCGCTGAAGTTCTTTGCAAGCAGTCATAACCACCACCTGCTCTCGGTGACAAACCACATTTAGCAGCAGAGAAAATTTACTCATAGCCCCTTTAACAGATCTTTTGGCCACTGTGAATGCGAATGTGTTAGCAAACAGTTGCACAATTTACACGATTGGCTGGAAATCAGTATAGACATGTACATGCACTTTTCAACCATACCAACATACGTCAACAAAAACATTTAAAACACACCAGCCTGTTGTCACCTTCTTGAACCCTGAATCCACATTTACTAGGTGATAAAATGGCCTTAAATGAACCTCAGTACACTATTCAACCTCTGTGTTATGTAGGATTTACCATTTCATTCCATCATCAGTAATGAAGCAATAAAGCAACTCACTACTGATAAACACAACGCAAAAAAGGTGCACCAGACAAAACTTCAAATAATAAATGCATATACTTATTATAGCTAACAGTACAATTTAATAATTATTTCCTGACATTTCCCTGATGAAGTATTGTGTAAAGAAAAGTAGAGATTTGCATCTGGTAGAATTGTAATGTTTTTGTGAAGCCACCAAAGTTGATGGTGATGGTTTAATTCTTGGTCTCTATGAGATTTTAATCAGAAAATAAAGTGATGACAAGTTTAATAAAAGACTGTTTTGTTAATACTAAAAACACCTCAACCTGTACAGTACAGTATGTTAAGCTTGTGGACTGTAGACCACCCTGAATACTTTCAACAGCAGATGATTTAACAAGCCAGAGATAAAGTATAGTATTACATAACGTTATATTATGCTTCTCCTGGAAATGATCCTATCTCCAGCTTATATCACTTTATTGCAATGCATCATGTCCACTAAGAAGTCACCTCATAACAGTGTATATAAATTTCAATTATCCCGAAAAAGTGATCCAACTCTCCTTGTTGTTGTTTCTTAAAACCCCACTGCAGTCACCCTCTGACCCTCCAAGATACCGTAAACTCTGAAAGCTCCTCATAGTTTGTGCTGTGTTTCACATTTGTTTCCCAATCTTAGACATGTGTTGCATACCAGACTACTGGCAGCCTGATGGTAATCTGCTGCCAGTGTGACTTCTTGCATTCTTAAGGTGGAATGTCAAATCTCTCATCTGCCACAGGTCCCTGCCTGCCTGCCTGCTGCCCCCATACCAGTCAAAAACAAACAGCTCAATGATAGTCCATGTCTGCAACACTATTTGTATAAATCTGTTCTGAGAAAAATAAATTGTGGCGTTTACGTCCTAATTCTTCACATCTTGAAGTGCTTGTTTTGGGTAAAAATCAGAGGGTAGCTACACCCACCAATAATAAACTAATTAAACCAGTAGGGGGCGTTGTCCTCCCAAACAAAACCCATCCTGTACATATGCATCCTCATCCTAAGATCATGTCCTATTAATTATGGACCTGATCTTTAACCCCAGGCTTATTGATTTTCCTTGAAAGAAAATGTGACTAGTGAATACACACATTTAGATTAAATGAAAATTAAGTCATTGCTATGGCCTATCAGTGACACCAATCTGTCTGTTCCTCATGGAAAATTAGAGGTAATTTACCTGCAGAATAACAGGTCAGTGGGTTCAACAAATAGAGCTATAGTGTCTTAAACTGATTTCACATTCATTTATTCCACCATGTTATTTCCGTAATCATCTTAAAAGTCTTGTGGTCTTGATAGACACATCTGAATTTGCATAAGACATGACACAGCACAAACATCTTTTAATAATGTCAATCCCAGAGAAATAATAAAGCTGCACCATTAATATCTTTATAACAATGGAATGGAAAATGTGACTAAATCTCACTGTGTGTAGTGTGAAAAGAGTCACATGTAGCAACTAAGCGACAGAGAATTTGAAGTTCTACGAAGCATTTTAGCATCCTTCAGCCCCTTCTTTTGGTTTTACGTCCCATTACTGTTTTGGATTAGTCTCACAGCTCTCATTAACCTAATTTCCAGCGACAGACCAAAGTGAATATTAGACTTACATTCACCAGGTGTCCACAAACACAACTCCAAATAAATGCTAATGTACTTCTGTGTCTGCTCTGTTCATAAAAAGGCAGTTGTACACAAACATTAGCCAAATCAACTTAGTGAGGCAACAGTATGTCAGGCTGTTCTTCTGCCTCCCACTGACCAAAAAATGTATTAATGCAGCTTTAATCCAACAGTATCAGAGTTGGACTTGGATGAATTTGTCCAGGTAGATGTGGAAGGATGCAAGAGGATGTTGCTTAGCAACGAGGAACATTTTCCCCTATGTGGGATCCCTAAAAATTTAATTTCAAAAAAAGAAAGAAACATAGGACTAATTAAATTTTGTATTAAATGTTGTTGAAACACAATAGCCCACTCAAGGTTGTACTTTTCTGTGTGACACTGATACTGCTGTGATGCAGCTGTGGGTATATGGCTGTTGCCTGAGGGTCATACATTATCACAAAAACATTAAGGGTAGTGCAGTACTTTGAGAATTTTAGAGGAACAAAGTTGACTTACTTTTAGATTCTGTAAAAGCTTTCACCATCGTTTTACAAAGTCATAGTTCTTCCAGGTACTATGAATCATATTTTCTCATAAAAGCTGATGTTTCACCTCTATACAGTAGCTATAAGGTATAACTACACAGCCCTCAGGAAATGGATCATTGATTTTGAAGGCTGGAGTGGCACCTCTATAATTAAACTCTAGTCCATTTTATTCAGCTCAGTGTACAAGTCTCAGAAGGTCTCAGCATGCATCAGAGGTTTCATCATTTAACCAGGGTGCGTGTGCACTTATGTGTGGGTGGGTGGGTCTGTGTGTATGTGCCTGTAAGTGTACTGCATTAGCGCACTTGTAAGTGAGTATGTGTGTGTGTGTGTAAGAAATACTTTTTTCCCTCTCAGACCTGCCTACTGTACAACAACACCGTGGTCACCATAGTGAGTATCTTTAAAACAAGGAAGGGCCTTGGTTGTCATGGCAACTGCAATGCCTCATGGAGCACAGAAGGATGGAGAGAGAAGTGGAAAATCCTTTACTGTGGTTCACAGTTTGTCATATTTCTATGCTGACATGTTTATGTTCACCTAAAGACAGTGAAACCAACCAGTCAGTAAATTACATTTATATAACACTTTTATCCAAAAGGCTTCACAGTTTTTCCTCATCTAAGAGGCAAAACCATGACCCCTTGGGTTCAGTGTCACATACAGTAGATGGCAATTAAATATTTGTTTGTAGTGTCCAAAGCATTGAAAAAATGCTATATAAACTTTATATATACATTATTTTGTTCAATGAGGACATTCCGCAGATCTCTCTATTTACAGTTTTCAGAGGGATTGTTTCTGTGGTAGGAAAATAATGCCAATGAAAATTTTCCAAGTGAATTCCATCAGGCAGACTCGGTGTACTAAAAGCACTCTGCATGTAGATTTAAGAGAGAGAGAGAGATTCTCTACAGCCCCTGTTGTTTTTACAATATGAAATACCTCAGTAGCAAATATTTAGTCTGCCACTTTCTTATACCTATAAATATGAACGGCTTGTATGCTACAGCATTTAAAATTTCAAACCATAAATGGTTTGTATAGTATACTACACACCACTTTATCATAATTCCATAGTGCTATGTATTGATTTTGGTGGGAAAGTTTAAAAAAAAAAATTAAAAATGTAAAAGACAAATCATAGGCTCATAAAAGGAATAGTTCCACATTTTGATAAATATACTTATGTGCTTTCTTGAATGGATCAGATGAGAAGATTGACACTGTCTCATATTTGTCCATTAAATATGAAGCTACAGCCAGGAGATTGATAGCTTAGCCTACATAATTGAAGCTAAGCTAATTGCCTGCAGGGTCTAGATTCATATTTAGTTCCTATAGTCTAATTCTCTGCAAAAGAGGACTTAAGTATATATCTCAAAATGTCAAACTATCCCTTTAAAATCACTGAGTGTCTAAAGGGGTTCTTCTGTTGGAGAGCA
Source organism: Lates calcarifer (assembly GCF_001640805.2). NCBI lineage: Eukaryota > Metazoa > Chordata > Actinopteri > Centropomidae > Lates > Lates calcarifer. The sequence continues at coordinate 14,247,507 of NC_066850.1, forward strand.
AGAATGTGCTCAGTAAACTGAATATAGATATTTCTTGTGTGCAAGTGATAGTGAAAGGGTAAGAGCCATACAAAAAAACATTCAGAATCATCAGTAACATTTTATTTCACAAGTCTGTAATTTCCAATTTAATTCCTGATAGGTTCTAATAGGTTTACTGGGAAGATACTATGTAATTTGGTACTAATCTTAGAGCCACTGTTCAGTTGGCACACTTCCTGTTAATTCATTCCTTGTTAATTAGTCAGAGCACAGCAGGTCAGCCAAACACCAAAAGTATGAAAATTTGTCTACAGACAAGCATGTAGTTTACATATATGAAAAGTAAAGTTTACAATAATAAGTGAATAATACATTAATGTATATATATATATATATATTTTTTTTAAGCAAAATTCCTATTTCCCCCATAATTAGTAAAAATCATCTTAGTGGTGATTTTTTTTTTTTCTAAAACTCATCATTTTTCTTCATGCAGTATGACAGTTATTGTTAAGAAGCAGTCTGAAGACAGTTTCACAGACTGGATACTCCATAACATTTAAAAGACACTGAACTTGAGGCGATGATGTTTTTCTCTCCCAAAGCGGATAACTGTATAGCATTTTAGAAATAAACTCTTCAAGTTCAACTTAAACAGCTTGTCAGTGTATCGCCAGTCCACTGTGGGAAGAAGTATGTGTTGTTTGTAAGACATTGCGCTGCAGAGGAGGGAAGAGCTTTGGAGAGTCAGCCTGTTTACAGAGGGAACATTACCCCTCTCTGCAGGCCCTTCATTTCCTCTGCTATGAAACTTCTCTCCTTTCTGTTTTTCCCCCTCCTCTGCCTTATAATGGAAAATTTCATAAAGAGGATCTGGAGAACACGCTTCCTACTAAAAATGTTCACAAAAAATAAACACACCGCACACATGAACATCCAAACTCTCTTTTATTGACTGTCTTGGATTGATTTACTTCTGTTTGTCTACAATAGATCATCTTCTGCTGTATTTTTATCTCCTGTCTGTCAATCATTATGCTCTCTCGTGCTTATTTATGTCAATGTGCTGAAATCACTGCAGTGCTAATTTTCCCCTTGATTGCATATCTAAACAGGATGTATGGCGATATCAGCCTCTACAAGGATATGGGAATTACTTCTGCTCCAGAGATATTTGTTTCCCTCCAGAGATATTGTTGGTATCAGCAGAGATAGTTACATGCTTTTCAAGAGTGTTTGCTGAATGTTTTCCTCCTGTTGAGTGCAATGCTACAAAAGACTAGACACAGGCTACATTTAGCTCAGTTCAAGGACAGTGAACTGTTTTTAAATCTGCATCAGAGAACTTTTTTGCATTGAGGCAAAACAACATAACCACAAGATGCATTCACAAGCTGTTCAGAAGCTTTCAGTGTCCACACATGATCTTCATCTGCAGATGGAATTTGCACAGTGTCATGGATTTGTACATCAACACATTTCCAAGTTGACATACAGTTTAAACCTCATGCTAAAGGATGTAAAAGGCAAGAGGGTGAGAAGTAGATGTATCTGTACCCTCAGGTAACCAAACTTCTAAATGTATTACCATGGACCAATTTTGTTTCCATAATATTTTTTGATCTGACATGCATTATGAATTTACAAATGTGATTTTTTTTTTAAATGAACTGGCTCAATAATGCTTTTTGTATATTTATCTTTGCAGTGACTTGGTTGAGTGAATTGTTTTATGTAGTACTAGCAGTATCCTCTGTTTGGAGCAGTCCTTGAGCTTCTCATGTACTATTCCTTTGGTTGGTCAGGTGTGTGTCCTTATTTAAGCCAATCAGTAATGAGCACTGTAACTTCCTCGAGGGTGGGACTAATTAAGAATGGCGTCAAAGAGATAGGGTAAACAAACAATATGAATAGAAACCAAACGGTGTTTTTTGTTGTTGTTGTTGTTTGTGTGTCACGTTACTTTAGAGTGCTTAAGCCTAAAGATAGATGATATATATATCGTTTTATTAACATGTAAAACAGGAAAGTAAACCTTGCACTATTGGTATGGACGCCATTAGCACGCAGTGGACTGGTGCTAGCTTAATAGCTATCGTCCTCACCAGCTTGGTTGAGAAGGGACTGCTTGAGAAACAGATTCTTCACAGAGTTTCTGCGTGAGTATGGTCAGTGGTCTGTACGCCGTATTCGTGGGTACATATATAGTTTAAAAAAGAAAGAGGTTTCATTAATGTTTGTGGATTTTTCAGCTTGTTTCGGATGCTGCTGCAGTTGTGGAGGACGGACTCGCGGCCATGAGAGGAGTCACACGCACGTACACAGAGCCTCGCCAGAGTTTGACGAACTGTTGGAGAAAAGTTTTCTCAGTTTCCAACGAACAGTGAGTACTGAACGGATACGCGGAGAATATACAACCACATGTTATCGTAGATCCGGGTATTGAAACCTACAGCCATCTATTCGTTTTCCATGTGGGGCGGGGTTGCAGTGAATTCAAACGGTGTGTTTATTTTCATTTCATTATCATTAAGGGTATTACTGTGTAACACTGCTTCTGCAATACATGTTTGGTATTGTTATTACAGTTACACCGTTGTGTAGCTATATTATCAGTTTAGCTAGGTGGCATCCTCTACCAATAAAAGGAGAAATGTGACTCCAGGTCACTTCAGTGTTACCTTATTTAGTGTTACCTTGTGAGCTCAAGAGGTTGAGTGGGTTGCCCATTAATTGGAAGGTTCAGTGGTTCAATCCCTGGCTTCCCCAGTCTGCATGCGAAGTATCCTTAGGCATATAGTGAAGATACTGAAATTGTCCCTGATGTATCATCATGCTGTGTATGTAGAACAAGCACTGTAAGAATGTGTGTGTGAATGGGTGAATATGACCTGTAGCTTAAAGCACTTTGAGTGGTCGATATGATTAGATAAGCTTTATATACGTGCAGTACATTTCCCTTTTAAATACACAAGATGCAATGTGTGGGTATGGAGGATTTGGAACTATTTAAAGGTACTTTTGATGTGCTGACAGCTGACTAGTGAAAGTAATGAGTAATGCAACGCATTACTTATGCTCTTGAGTCATTTGAAAAGTAATGTAGTCACTTTTTCAGTGAGCAGTGTGTAATGAGTAATTGATAGCAATTGTGTATCCACCAGTCAGGAAGCAGCAGTAGATTCAGCTGATTGTAATAATGCCGCCTACATTTTTAGCATCCATATGTCTAAACCATAGTGATGATAGGGAGCCATACCACCAGGATGGAAATATTTCTGCCCCAGCCATGACGTTTCCCGTTTTTCAGGAAGCACATTTTTTCCATCTCCTGTTGGCACCCTCACTTACTCTGTAGCTGACCCCTCCACCTTGTATTGATGTAAGAAATCAATGAGAGAACTGCGTTAACTCCCAAAATGTTGCGGTCATACATCCTCGTGCCACGTGGTGCCTGCATCACATCCACCCAGAAGCTAAACCCCTGCTGCTAAGTGGCAATGAGAACTGTGGGAACAATCTGCTGTCCTTTGCCCTGTAATTCCCCCACAGTGATTTCCTCTGGATGGAACACCTTCCAGCTGGCTTTCCCAACAAACCTTCCCTGTGTGTCTCTCTTCAGAGCAATAAAAAATGATAAGTGTCCCCACAGTGCCTTGAACTCTGGACCTTGCTTTGCACCAACCTTTATTGCATCATAACATGACAGGAAGACACACACTCTAATTCATCCATCAGCCCCTCTAGTGAGTAAGTGCATGGCCACTACAATCCATTCACTTACTCAAAGCTTTGTATCCACTGAACATCCATTTGAAAGTTTGATGTTAAAGCTACAATAATCAGTATTTTTATCCCAACAATGGGTCAAGTGAAAGCGTTTTTTGAAGTGATGAACCTACAGAGAATTATCACTCAGCTCTGCACTTCCCTCTGCTTACCAGCTCAATGTATTGGTTTTAGGTACTGTTTTGCCTCAGTCACATCCCTTTCACAGATCTCAAGTTCCCCATATCAATTTTTGAAGTAGGAGATACTGTTGCTAAATAGCTTTAAAGTTAATCGTGACAAATGTGGAATAGTGGAAGAATGTAATCATCTCAGTATCTGTGGCTGCTTCCAAATTTTGTGTTTAGAAATATTGCTAGCTCAGACTTTTTTGTTATGTGTCTGTGTGCAGTGGTTGCACAGTTCACACTAAAAGATAAAGAGCCTGTTGGCCACCTGGTGCATCAAATCTGGAAAATGACCCTTTGGCCAGCACAGTGGAAGGTCAAACCTCCAGCGGCATCCAGAACTGTATGAGGGTGATTAGAGCTGATCGACCTGCCCACCAGCGGTAAAAAAAAAAATCTCACCACATCCACTCATATCTACCTTGTATGTGACACAGCAAGACTGTCTCCCTCTATTTAACATGATTCACTCAACTAGGAGTTTTTTTTTCTGTGTTCAGTCAGAATTCTTGTGCAGTTGGGGACTACCCTTTTACACTGGTCAGGATGAGGAGTAGCACTGTGGCTCCTTTCCCTGGTTATGGGATTATGGGATTTTCACCTCTAGTAATCATCTGCCAGATAGCTGGGCCACTCCTCCCTCCTTCACCCAAACTTAAAGTAAGCCATTTGTGTTTTTGTGTCCTCTCCCTGACTCAGCAGACTATTTGAAATAACAGGGTGTATTTTAGTGGGAGTTTTTCCTTTCCAGTGCAGTTCACTGTCAGACGTGGGTAGCCCTTAGCTTTGATTTTCTTGGCTACTACTGTGGCAGGAAGTGAAAAAAGTTTTAATTTAACAGCTTTAAATTTCAGGCTTCAAGGCAATAAAAATGAATGAGGAGGAGGAGTGTATTTTGATATCTATATTGCCCAGAGGATACGTGACTGATGGAATAGTGAGCTGTAGCAACACAACACGCCACTGAATCCACCCAGTATTGTCAGTGACTGTACAATGATAAAGGAGCTTTTTCCTGTGACTCACCAAAACAGCCCCAGTAGGGATTTAGTAAGAGAAAATATTCCAATCATAGGTCACTTGCCTATCTATATATTTATGATAGTTTGTGCCCATGACATAGATGATGAGACAATGATTCGCTCTTAAATTTTGACAGTGCAGAATAATTTTTACTTCTCAGGTTGTTTCATTTGATCAGACTGAAGCATGTTTTGTATTCAACTACAACTGATTGAGCTCTCCACATGTATCTTCTGAAGCTTGTCACTGATGTTGTCTGCCTCCTCTGTGATTACAGCATAAAGGTATTCATTATTTGTGCACTATAGTTTCATTGAATAATTTGAAATGAAAAAGAAAAACTGACATAAATCTTGGCATAGTATCAGCTCAACTTGCAAATGAGTTTTGGGAGTTGGGTATAAGCTGTATAGTCTGGAGACACTGTCATCATGTTAATGTGACATTTAATGGTCAAGCTGAAGGCGTCCACACCAGTCACATTTACATTGACGTCAAACAAACATATGGACTCATGAGGAGAAGTTGGGGATATATCTCAGTTTTTAATTACAAGTGCACAGCTGGTTGTTTTGATCAGAGACAGGTCACACACAAGTAACATTACATTTCAACAATTACAGTATCAACTACTGTAGATGCCTTTGGGTTCTGTACACACCTAAGACACAGCAGTGCTTAAGGCAATATACTATATCATACATACTGTAGTTTACAGTATTAACATTACAACCATAGGGAGCATCCCTGGAATGTGGCATGTCAGGGTAGATGGTGACGGCTTCTCTAAGGTTTAGAGAAAACAGCAAAAATGTTCACTCATGAGCCATGACATGTTCTGAACCTGTCCTTTGGTTCCTTGAGAAAAAGATCTTGAGTTCATATGTCGTGGACAAACACAGAGAGCCACATCCCACTCTGCAGAACAGTTAATGTCAACAGAACATAGTGGACTTTGTTACAAGGTTTGTTTGAAGGACAGGCATTGACAACTCTGGGGATTTTTCTAGGGTTGACATGGGCAAAAGACAGTGGATCTACTTTTATCTAATAGTTCTCTGATCTTATTTTTCTTTGCTGACACAACAGTTAAACACGTGGGCTGAGAACATCACAACATCCCCCTACAGACAAGATACAGAGAGGAGCTACAAATCTTCTCATAAGAAAATTCTTGGATTCTCTGCATGCTAAATGAGACTGTTTGCATGCATAATTTTCAGACTGCCCTCTGGATTACTGTTTGATTTAAAGAGAGTTAGATGAGAGGATAAAAGAAAAAGTTGAGAACCTCACCATGTTAATGATTCATCACGAAACGTTCCATATCTCACTAGTATCCAGGATTATTTTGATCCAAATGAGCTTGAATGTTTGGATGATAAATAATTTGTTAAGGTTCCCAGTGATAACATCATTAACCTTTTCCAGAAGAAAGAGACATTGCACTTGGGATCTTTAGATGGAAAATGATCAGAGAGTAAGTAAAGAACATATTCCACATCAAATCAGTCACAGTTTGTCCATTTCAGAGCCATTTACATTTACATTATCTGTTCTTGTGGCATCAGACGATATTGTGGCTCTTTCCTAGCTGCTGATCTTGGTCAGCATCTTGTTGATGGCCTGTTTGACGTGTGTGGTGGAGCTGCGGCGTCTGGCCTTGCCTTGCACAGCCTTGCGGCGCCTCACCTCACGGCAGAGCTCATGGAAGGCTTCAGCCACTGCGCCACCTTCATCAGCACACGCTGAACATTCATAGAAAGCGCACGCCATTTCAGCCGCCAGCCGCTCGCCTTCCTCTGTGCCGACCTGCCTGACATGGTCCAGGTCCGACTTGTTGCCCACCAGGACCAGAGGGACATTCTTTGGCTTCTTCACCTCCTCTAGGAGACTCCGGAGCGGCGCCACCTCCTCAAAGCTTCCCCGGTCTGTGATGTCATACACAATGACAAATCCATCACCCCAACGCATGTGGCCCTCCTTCTGCTGGATGTCCTCCTGAAATCAATACAAAAAAACTGGTGATGAACTCTAATTGTAACTTAAGCTCAAATTTTGAAGACTCTTAAAGGAATAGTTCCAACATTTTGGGAAGTTCTACACCTACTTTTACAATGTGTAAAACAACCCTCTTGCCTGCGTTCCTATTTCAGCTACAGCCATGCAGTTCAAGGTGAGATCAGCATATCAGGTAGTTATGGTGTCCCATTCTAAGTAGAGGTCCACTTCTGTGTTTTGGGACAATAGCGTTCACACCTCATGTGTACCATACTTGAGTACACATGAACTGTCCTTAAGACCCCCTTTTCAGTTGGTCTTGAGTACACAGTTAATTGATCTCTGCCCCAGTATATTATACAGTGTTCACACCAGCTAAACAAACTGGACTTGGGGGTCAAGTGTACTCGGATCCCGGCCCAGGTCCATTATCTGAAAGCCCTGAAAGACTAGCTGCTTCCCCTGTTTTCAGGTTTTGGATTAAGCTCATCTGGCTGGCTGTAGCTTCATATTTACTTTGATATATTTTAGGCTACAGCCATGTACAGACTCTTGGCAAGAAAGCAAACTTCCCAACATATCAAACCATTTCTATAAATTTGGTTTCTCAAATCATCAAATGGTCAAGCTTCAAACAAGGATTTTTCTTAATAGCTCTTGCATAGGTGACAGTTTCAGTCATGTTTGTGTATGTACGATACCTAGTTTCTTTATGAAAAATCATTTGTTTTCAATTCCTGACTTTTTCCTCTCTCCTCTCCCACATGTGCTTAAGCTATTAATTTAATTCTGGAGCAGTCTGAGGAAGGAACATTCAGGCATCTGCTCCTAATTTGATCATGTCGAAGCAGAAACAGTCCCTCCAGTCGTAACAGGACCAAACTGTGCATGTGGTAGACTTGAAATTGTAACCTGACTGGAGGGAGGCACACCTATTCTGATCTCATAGTTATTGGTAGAGGAAGCTTAAAAAATACCGCATTCCTCCAGATGACATATGTGAGAGCTTGACATTTGGGTACCTGACTGACTTTTGAACCTGGAATTTATGAGCTACCAATGACAGTTAGCACCATGCTTTGATGCAATCAGAGTCAGGAGAGGTCTGACATCCACCATGCCTGGAAACATTCAGACCTCATCCTAATGCCCACTGGAAATAGACTACAATGTAATGAGAGAGAGATGACTTGGCTGAAGTGTTGCAGGGGAAATCAACTGCCAGCAGAACACCTACGCAGCACTGCAGCATATTTATCTTCAGCCCGAGGAATTGCGCAAGCTCTCCCTCATGGCCATGTTTCTGTCAGACTGCAGGAAGTAACCATCTTTAAGTGCCATTCAGTCTCATCTCTCAAGTCCACTCTTACATTCTTCCAACAAGTGTTTTTCCAAAGTAAGTGTCAAACAGCATCACTAAAGGCTGGATTCTGAAGTTGGACTGCATTAAAGAAAACTGGAGCCATCTCGGACTCCAGCTGAGCTGAGTGATTTAAAGTGTGGATTGCTTTTGCAGTGTGTGTCAGCTCTCCCTATGACCAGTGTGCCCTCTGAAAATGGGCTTTAGTCCCATGTATAGAAATTTAGATTTTTTTTCATGTGATATAGACAGGATATAATTTAGTTTTTAACATGATATCAGGATAAACTTAAGGCTTGTGGCATATGTTTTCTTTCCCCTGCTATATGATGTGCAATCTGAAATTTTGCAGGTTGATATACTTTATTCTTACGTATATAGATGTAAATATAATGTTATGATAGTTTTGTTTTTCTGTATGTGATACTAGAAGATGTTGTATATGTTATTTATATAATATAATATTCTTTAATTTGGTATTGAAGTTTTAAATCTAATGATTGTGCAAATGAAGTTTGTCACATTTCACCTCCTCAACGCCACAAATGTTTGACGGATAATTTCTCTCACCTGCCCTGCAGTGTCCAGAATCTCCATGGTAACAACCTCATCATCAATGTTGGCTTGATGCCGATATGTGGATTCTGTAACACACAAAAGACAACAAAGAGTTAGTCCATTTTTTTTTAGAAATCCAATCCACTGTGAATCATCATTTGATAATAGTGACACCTGACTCCAAACAAAAGAGTAAAACTCATTATGATGCATTTTTGAGTTAGTAAATTATATATCAGGTGGGCAGATTTTGGAAATGTCTCGACAATAACTCATCATTATTGAAGTGGGGAATATAATTCCACCTACTATTTTCTTGTATGATTCAGAGCAGTGGTTTTGTATAGGAAGTAGGTGTGGAGGAGCATTTTCTAACACATAAAACTGATTATAACTGACTGTGCCTTTGCAAACCAAACTTCTGTCTTGAGCCTAGATTTTCCTCTTACGCAAGTAATTTACTTTTTCTGTAATGAAGTAGTTTTCTGATCTGTTGTGTGATGTTGTGGTGTTGCTATTATTCCAATTCATCCTTACAGTAACATGACTATCTATGCCAAATTTCATAGCGATCCATCAAATAGTTGAGGAGGTAAAAAATAAATAAATAAATAAATAAAAAATGAAAAACTGAACTGTGAACCACAAATGTCAACATCATGGTGGCTCTAGAGGAATAGTCAGGGATCATAAAAGTTGGCAAGATTCATGAATACAATTGGATGTTATCAGTTAGCTGGTAGTCCATACAATGGATAATATGGCTGCAAGCATGATTTCAATGCTCTCCTTCTGTTTCATTTCACTTCTTTTTACACTAAATACACGGTTGATGTTGGTTGATTTATTAGTTCTTTTGTGTCACAAATATTCTATAGAAACTTTGCCCTCCATACTGCCTGCTTAAATTTTACTACCAGCACTTATGGCTACCCAGCTTGACACAGCCAGACCAAACACATGTGGCTTTGAAATGTCTCATCAGAGACCTATGTCTGATATGGGCATCACTGACATCTGTGTTGCTCTGGTTAAGCATTTTCATGCACAGGGTAGGGAGCTTCTATCATAGGTCAAAACAAGGACGCACGCTGGGTTCTGCCTGGCTCAGACAAACAATCCATTGTTTGAAAAAGGACATCATGTGTCCATTTTCCTTGGTTCCTCTTCCATTAAATCATTACAGCACATTTTGGAACCAAGCTCTGAGGTTTCTTTTCAGCGGGTTGTTGGACCTTCCTGGTTGCTGGGAGATGGCTGACTCCTGCAGAGACCTCAAATGACCTGAGCTTGACCTCTATCAGGATAAGAGCTTCTTATTCCTGGCACAGGAACACAGGTGTGAACTGTGACCGTGACCTTTCATTCCACCTCGGACAGCACAGGACTTATCTGCCTGAATTGCACCCTTGTAAAAATCCCATCTGTGTAAACACCTCGCAGAGAGCACTGAAGCCCCCGAAATCCTTCTTGTAAAGACAAAGATTCTGAAGGATTTTTTGCCATCATCTCTACTAAAGGGTTTAAGCCAACCTTTCTCAAAGCTTTCTGACTTGGTGAATCCAGTTTTATAATTTCTTTCAGCTCGTGAGTCATGTCCTACCTGTTCTGCTGCCATTTCTTGATGCATGGTTATTCAGTAAAGGGGGTATTAGAGGAATTTGTTCCATTTACAAGCATAGTAAGTCAGGAAATTCTTCTCACTTCACACTATACATTATGTACAAAAACTTGTATTTTTTTGTTCATCCTCTGTACTGATGATTAAACTGGGACAGTATCAAAGTGCTCCAACAGCTGATCACCTAATATCACATGCGACATGATAACTAGAACAACTTGTTGTCATAGTAATACAGGAATCATATTACTTGTTTATACCAAATGCAATAAGAATGTAGTGGACACTGGTGTAATACTGTGAACAGGTGTATATGCTTATGTTTATAAGGCTGACAGCTCATTTTGTGACATATAAAAGCAGAGAAGACAGGAGAAAGTGAGAGTTTTTGTTTTTGTTTGACTTAGGGAGTGTGAGCATGTGGCTATTTCCTGGAGGCAGTACATACTAGTGCAGACCTGAAGTGAATCAAACTCCCAACAGGATCAGTAGAAAAGAAGTGTTTAGTCATTTTTGGTCCTTAACCAAGGGCTTTTCAGGTGATGTTGCCATTAACTCTGTGAGTAAATGTCCATTTCAGCAAAACTTAACAAGCTTTTAAGCCATCTTACCAATTTTATGATTAGATAATAAACTTGTTCGCTTGCTAACTAGCATCAGGTCAGGTAACATCTTTGTCTTGTTGCTGACAAATCTAAGCTAATATCTTAGCAACCTGTGCACCGAGAATCTTTTCAAGACCACCATTTGTAACCATTGGCCTGGGAACATTACTTTTAATTGAGCAAATAACAGTAAAAAATGTACACTCTTAATGACAAAATTGTTATGTGGTACCATAGTTACAGTACTCCTAATTAATGTACACATCAGAAAAGATAACAAGCCATTCCTACAATGTGTGAGCATGTTGCTGTGACACCTCACTACTAAAATGCTATTGTTTCTATACTTTCTATAATATTATTATTATTACTTATATTTCTATACTTAGACCTTTTTTCTGTGAGAGTCGGCACTGATTGGCATATTTGGAAAAAGGCCAAATTATTAGCTGGATCATGCTCAGCCAACTCCAGCCATCTCGACAGTGTGGCTGGAACTTTCTCTCCCTTCTCGTTACTCCCTATCACTCTCCCTCAACTCTTATGGTGATTTTCTGTTCTTTATACATGTTTTTGTCCGAATTTTGTCCAGGAAACAAAGGTTTGAAAAACATTTTATCATCTATGACAGAAAACAAGCCAATTGGCAGTAGAATCTGATAACGCAGCAGAGTGCACTTAACATGCTTGAGACAGGCGGCGGCTTGCTTTTAATGTTGCAGTGGTAAATAATGAAGATGATGATGATTGCACAAAAATCATTCATCAGAATAATGTGAAATTCAGCTCTAGTTTGTTTTTATGTCAGTCTATGAATAGTGCGTCTGATTCAGCGGGCCAATTATAATGTCGAGCCCTGCTTTTACAATATATATCTGTGTGTGTGTTTCATGTCACTTATTGCTGTACAAAACACTGGAAGCTATGTGAATTGTGCTACAGTTAGCATCTGCACAGGGAGAGAGAGTGGGGGAATGACACGCAGTAAAGGTCCGGCCGAACCGGGAGTTGATTCGGAGACCAGCTGCTCAGGGCACTCAGGCCCATGTGGTACGTGCCCCAACCATTTGGCTATGGCGGCGCCCCAGCATCTGCATTTTTGCTATATGAATTTACTGGATAACTAGCAAACAGTTCAGGTTAACTGAAGCTGACTTTTCCAAGGCTACAGGCTACAACAAAAAATATTTTGAAGTAGCAGTATTGTTATAAACCAGAAAAATTACACATAACCACCATATTAATGTTAACTTTTTAATGTGAGAATAGATTGTCCAAATCTAACTCCCTCAGCGAATGTGTGCTAAAACTTTTAAATCTTCTGTACCAATGATAAAGTACCAGCTTTGCTCCAGTAATTTAGTAATAATTTGGAGAAATCATGCAAACAATGATACGCAAAACCTGACAGAAAGATGTTAAGATTCTTAGTGACAAGAGAGTTTAAAATAGAAGGTCTGAAGCTTTTCTGTTGCTCCAGTCCCTGCACGTCCACCCTACTGTGTCCCAGGTGCGCTCACTTCTCCAGGGGATAAACTGCATCCTGTGACGTAAATGAAATGTCACAGAGAGCCAAAGGCGGAAGCAGTGTGGTGATTTATAGCTGTTTAGCTGGAGGCATGAGGAGCATATCTGAGGAGGAGAACCAAGAGTCTCACACTGTGACTCGTGGGACCGCCTATTTCAGGAGCCATCACTCTGTCAGCTGCAAACAGCACTCTTATCTGTCCACGTCCACCCCTCTGTGTATTTGTTGCTAAATCCACTGACAAAGGGCAGGGCCGGGATGATTTAACCAGCCTGTTCTGTCTAAAGGTCTTGGAGAGAAACAAAAGCAGTAATTTTCCTGGCAGCGAGCAATTTCATCCCTCATAATTCAAAACCCCTCACTGCCTGAAGGCTGTTTTGGCAGAAGACAGAATGAGAAAGTGTCACACCAGACTGTGTCAGAGGTGTCAAAACTGGAAACAAAAGCCAGTTAGCTTGTCAACATTTGCTTCCCTAAACTGGTCCACTATTTGAAAAATACTTTTCAGGTTGGTTTACAGTAACTCTATTCCCATCATTTTCATACCAGAAGTGTTATCACTGCACACATATGATGCAATATTAAGCACAGCTGCTGTTGTGTGGATGTAGCTCAGAGTTAATTTTCTGTGCTGATGAGATTCTGTAACTGGCTTGTGTGCAGGGACAGAAATAACTGTTGCAATATTGTGGCCATCTGCAATTTGTGCTGCTGTTTCCCATAGTGCTACAGGGAATGAGATCCAACCGGTTTCTGGGGAGTTATGTACATTTGCAGTATCTGCGAATAAAAGCCCACAACATACGTAGACAAAGACAGCCTACGACTGAGTTTAAGTGGCAAGTCTGTAATAATCAGTTATCCACATTTTCATGTCTTCTTTTTGCATAATAATAATGCAATACTGTGGGATGTTGCAGTTATTGCTATTTTATGTCTAACAGTTTGGATAATGGACAAATGAGTGCAATAAACAAGTTGAGTCACACAGTTTAACACATCTTTCTTTTTAACAGTGTACTGTGGGAAAACAGTGACTCAGTATCAGTGATGTTAGTCATAGGCTTTAGAAGGGATGTACCGATGCTTGTATTTGTGTTCTTGCTACCAATTTAGTAACTGGAGTGATAATATCCAAATGTAGTGTATGATATACCTGTCAGTAAAGCAAACATGCTCCCAGAGTTATCCGTCTTGAAGCATTGGAGTCTTTTAAAAATAAAGTAGATATAAATAATTTGTGTTTTAAAACAAAAAAAGTGGTATATGTCACTTTGTGAATAGGTCTCATTACAGTGAGATTTTTATCTAATGGTGTCAAGCAATGGTTAGTCGTGTTGTGCAGAAGCAAACCATTACCATAATAATTTAAATTTGAATTTCAGCAACTGAATACTAAATCTTGAAATTCATTCAATTAAATGAATACTAAATAACATCTATACAGACTCGATTGTTTTTTCTTGGTGTCTTGGATGTTGAAGTCTGAATTTTAGCATCTGAGTTTAACCACATGTATGCAAGCAACCAAAAGTTTGGACTTGCCTTGGATGTGAATTGATCATAGAGCAATTTGAGTATAGCTTTTGAATATTAGAATGTGAGCATATTGTAGTAAATACAGTGATATTTAAATTCAGTGTACAGTACTGATTGAATTTCAAAATGTTGCATTCATTTGATGGTAAATTCTTATTGCAGTGATTTAATTAGTGATGATTGGTTAGGGTAACAATATGAGGGTACACCAAGCCAATCATTGCTTGAACATCGTTCAGTCAGTGCTGAGTTTGAAGAGACTGATTTCTTAAAAAAAAAAAAGTAACTGCCAAAATTGGCCTCCATGCTGCATTGTACTGTTTACTAACCCTGTTTTCCAACACTTTTGTGATCTAGAACATGGCACACCAGGAGTAAAAAGGAAAACATGTATAAATGTGCTAATTTTGTGTAAAAGGATATTACAGTTTGCCCTTGCTATCACTTTCTGTCTCCATGTTTCAGAATTGTGTATTTAAGAGAGAACAGTTTAAACTGCCTTTTTCCTGATGAAGGGCTCTGCAGTCTCTTTACTTAAACCAGCAGATGTGGTTTGGGTCCTTGGTGTATGAGACACCTCCTTGCTCCAGCATGTCCTGGTTCTGCTGGAGCAAGGACAGGCAGCAAGCCATTCCTCCACTCTGTTTAAAACTCTATGTTATAATCAGCCAAATCTTGCTTGGTTCAAATGAAATTCTTAAACCCTTCATGGCATGTGATTGTCTAGCCCTGTGCTGAAGGGACTCAGTCTCCCAGCATGCCTGGGGACACCAGTAATTCTTTATTATAGAAAAGAGCATCTGAGCTTGTTTGTGACCCTGATCTGGATAAATAGGTAGATAATAAATGGAGATGAATGGTGAGCTGTAGACACTGGAAGGCATACTGAGATAGATGAAGTGCAGCCCAAGCTCTGGCACTAATCCTGCATTTATAAGCCTAGCACTCTGCACGCACACCCCCACCTGCATGATGCCCATAATAGTGTTTTAATAATGTGTTGACCACTTCATGGGTAATTTCAACCAGGCAGTCTGATTGATTACAGGCATCCGCCAACGGTGCTGTTACTCCCGTTATGCACCTCTTATGTTTTCTTGGTTGTGACGTCAACTCTTATGGTAACCAAGGTAGCAGCCACTGCCCTTTTCTTGTTTTCTAAAGCATGTATAGAGTTTAGAGTAGCTTATTAGAATAACAATACAACACATTACAAAAAGCCATCAACATCATTGTTGTTGAGCTGTATTCTGAGGAGAGAAAATGAATCTATTTATTTCTACCCATTTCACATTGTTAATAGCATGTACCTGAGCTCTAAACTCAAAATCTCTCTGTTCCTCTAAATGTAATGTGTTTCAATTTTCTCACCCTGGCACCTGAAATATTTCAACAAGCCATATGTTGAGATACAGTGACACAGAGGGCATAATGGCTACAAGATTGCGATCATCATGTTGTTACATGAAGAGCTGATTGACTATAAAAGAGAATATCTCCCTGAGTGCAGTGTGTTTATGCTGGTAACTGCACTCTGCTGAGATGCTGCACCTGATGTATCACCAAAAACAGATGTCCTATTGAGGAGAGCACCATGCGAGCAACCCAGAGGCACTGAGCGGCTGTTGTACAGCCAGGGAATGAAAAGCACCTTACAGAGGAGGTGTGATATCTTTGTGCCCTGTAATTACAGTATAGAGAATTGGCTCAATCAGCATCAGTGTATAAATAGCCCAATTCTATATTATGCATTGATGGATTTTTTAATTAAACATAGTTTGATCTCTTTGAGTTGTGCTTGAACAGTATCATCGAATTCACTACATCCATGACTCATTTTTTTTATTTTGTGTTTCTTCATGTATATGCTCTATATGATTATAAATTTAATGTGATAGTGTTCCTTGTTTTTACACCTTTTTAATATAGCAATTTTTAAAATCTTTATATGCATTTTTAATATAGATCCTTAAAATAATAGTGCAGCATTTTGGGAAAAACTATTGTCTACTTTCATGCCAAGAGTTTGATAAGAATATTGATAACACTTTCATGTCTGTATGCTAAGCATGATGTTATCGTCAGCAGGCAGTTAGCTTAACATGGCATAAAAGCTGGACACGGGGAGGAATCAGCTAGCTTGGCTCTGTTGAAGGTAAAAAAAAACAGCATCTCTAAAGCTCACTGTCTTGGTTGTTTGAGTCATAAAAACATAAATTATTTGCTTTATGTAGAATTATATGCTTAAACAATTTCTTGCTGCAGTAAGTTATCATGACCCAGCCAATAGCTCTGGCACAACTTCCCATAAAACCAACAACTTACATTTTTACTCTTGGGATACACTGACCCTAACCCCCACTGTATGGAAATCAGATACAACATGTTAAGTAGTGTTAGTGGGTGGACGGCCAGGCTAGCTGATTCCCCTGATTCCACTATTTACACTAAATTAAACTAACCATCTGTAGGCAATCTTCTCCTCTGTTGGCAAGAACATTTTTTGGGGAAAATTTCCCAAAATGTTGAACTGTTTAGTGACTTCTGACAGGCACATAAAAATATTAACAGAATATATTGATGGTAACAGTAGTAGTGTTGTAGTTTCTGTTGCAGTAGTTATAGAAGATGAGACAGCAGCAGTAGTATTGGCAGTACCAGTGGTCATAGTAATGGTAATAATAGAAACAGGTATGTGGTTGTCTTACCAAGTGTTGGGTCATACTCCCAGATGAAGCGTCTGGTCAGAAATCTCACCACCAAAGCTGCAGAGAACAACAAAAACATGTTCAGAATAGGTTTATCTTCACGGTTTCCAGATTATATTCAATAGAATTTATGTGGGATAGGATTTTGGTCTTCTCCATATTCTGTCTTCTTGAGAATGAGTGTGGATTTCCTCATATGAAGCCTTTGAAGTACTTATTATATCAGGCTGAGGTCCTAATATGCACATCCACTGACGTGTCGACTTCAATAGCTAATCAGCTGTGGATAACCCACCAAGAGGCCATAAGATCCAAACCACTTTAATACACTTTTCATCTAAATGCTAATACCTGTTTGAGTAGTTCCACATCATTAAGGCAGAGTTCAGAACAGCCTTCAGGATGAAACACTGGCTCTCAAAGTTCATCATCAGCTGCTTCTCTCATATGGGCTAGTTAGTCTGCCCTTTACAACATCAGCCTTCATCACAAAAAAAATAAATAAATAAGAAAAGCTTCCCCCAGTAGGCCAGTGACTCACTCCCTTAATGGTTTACCATCAACAAGTAATCTGCTGCACGGAAATGTTGATCTCCTTCATTTGGACATAATTAGCAGGCCACTGCTTGTGTATCACACAGCACCATGAACCAAACAGTCTGTGTGCTGTTAGAGTAAGAGTACCTGTAAACACCAATTGGAAATGTGAATTCTAGGAGTGTGATTCACAGGGTTTTCAGGGAAGCCTGAAAAGTGCATAAAAACCTCTATCACCAATCAGAATGTTACAAAAATCCCAATACAGCTTGTATTTGCTGCTATTACCAAGCTGAGATCCACTTTTCTGTTCTGATTTGTCTTATCAATAGGGACAGACACACTCCCATGCCTTCTCTGCTGCTTATTGTAATATTATAATCCCCTGGCACTTGAAAACTGAGCACTACAGTGTAATCCAATTAAAACACCAAGTGCTGTACACCCTCTCACCCCCCCCCCCCCAGGGAGTCACTACAGGAGGTGTAAGCCTCTCAGCTCTGCAACCGTTTATCTGAACATTGCAGTGTTTCTCTCTTTAGTTGAGTTAATGGGTAGACATGATGCCACTGAAACATTTAGTCCTCTGGGAGGGCATAAATGTACCCCCAACAGGAAAAGGAGATAATGCAAATATGTGTTTGTAGCTATTTATCAATGTGTTTCCTGGAGAAATTAAATTATATATGTATGTTATAAGAGTTAAAGGAATAGTTTGACATTTTTGGAAATGTATATCTTCAGTTTATTGCAAGAGTGAGTTGAAAAGATTGATGCCACTCACGTCTGTGCATGAAATATGGACCTAGAACCCTAGCTTAGCGTAAGAGTTGTCAGCTGTCTTGGCTTTCTCCAGATTTAATATATATGCATATTATTGCAGCATTTTTGCTTTCGTGCAGGACGAACAAATGAGATATATAAATAAGTGAGTTTTACAGAAGTTGGTAGGCAGATTTATTTTACCCTTGGACAGAGAGCGGCTACATATTTGCTCCTCTTTGCAGCTCTTATGCTAAGCTAGGCTAACTCCCTCCTAGCTTTAGCTACACAGATTTGCTGAGGCTTTGTGTGGTATTCATCACTTCTCACGCTTGGGAAAACAAATATGCGGTTTTCTCAGAATGTCGAACTCTATCTCTCTGCCCAGCTTTGCTCAGACCACATGTATTTTCATTTTAATCCATTTGAGTTTGACCACAAGTGACCACTATGGATAAGTGTTTAATGCTAAACTATTGTGTAACAGTAATAGTCCCACCACATCATAAATTAGAAGTGTTTATAGTATAGGCACAGTGAAAAGCTGGTCTTTTAAATATCTTTTCTCGAAGGCATTCATAGTCTTCTAACTTCAGAGGAGTGGGAGGATCGGTTGGGCCAGTCGATCGTTTGACAACTTCAGAAGAAGCATACTGGTCAGATAGTCATAACAGACAAAGTAAGGCTGTAGCAGCACAACCTCTGAGTGCATCATGTTGGACAAAAGCCACCTGTAGACCCAACAACTGCGTAGAAAGAAGACAATGACAGCTCCTTTACTTGTTTTACCTTAAAGTGAGTAAATACATTTTCCTGAGTTTTGCAGGAATTTTTTGTGCTTTTTGTTAATTGTTTGCTAACACACATCAGTAAGCAAGTGTTCACACTTTGAGTCCACTCCTCTACAGCACATGTCATGTGCCTGAGTGACTACCAATGGGCCTTAGTGGTCCACTTGAGTCCAGGCTGGTATCTTGTGTCCTCATGTCTTATTGAGCTGCTGTTTATGGAAAAGAGACAATGGGGAAAGAGTTTTGCCATTGAACTGGGGGGAAAAAACACATCCATCTTGGCCAGGCCTGTTTTCTGCTCATAATTAGCCATAACAAAGAATAGGAAGAAAACCAATTATGTCAGCCAGAGTGTCTCTGCCACGTTTCATTACGCTTCTAAAGAACTCAAGTCCAGCCTTTGAGCTCAGGGCAGTGTTTGATGATGACTGAGAGTCTGGTGTTCAAATGTTTCAATTTGTCATTCACACATACAGAGTAGCTGCAGAAAGCCTCACCCTAGCTTCTTTTTACTGTCCAAACTAAGATTGTTTTTGATTGAATGAAGTTGTACATTTGTTAATGGAAAATTGGCAAATTCACAAGGAGATGACTGGGGTGGATGGTGAGCGTTACAAAGTGCACAACTCAAAAACATATTAACAGTGCATTAATAGTAAACATTAATCAGGTTGCAGGTTAATTGTAGATAAATGCAATCTTGAAGAGGCTGCGTCTTAACACACTTAATGTGTTTTCGGGCAAAAGAAGAGTGTATCATGCAACATTTAATTATTCACTGAATGTGCTGAAAGCAGAACAGCAGCAGATAATTTGTCATGCTGTTAAGAAGGCACACTGACACGTGACATACAGCACTGAATTTCCCACTGAGGTTATTTCATGTTGCTTCTGCTACAGTGGCCTGGATTCCAGGTAGACAGAACAACCAATGGGGTGTGAAGTCCTTTCCTCATTAGACGTAACTGTATCTCCTGCTTTTCACTGCCACTGGAAAGAAATGTACACATAGAAGAAAGGAGCCTTTGTTAACCTGCGTCAGTATGGACACTGTGGCCCAGATTCACGAAGGTTTGTAGAGGGAATAATGTACACTGTATCACTAAGCTGACCAAATCACAAAGGCAGGTGGTTCACTGACTGTATGCAGTAAGAGGAAAGCTGATAATTGCTGGTTAAAAAAAAAAAGAGAGAAAGAAGAAGAAGCCTCTTTGCACCTGTCACAGTCAGCAGTAATAAAGCTTATCCCTTCATATATTCCAGACCAGTGCTCTAAGATCAAGCAACCAAGTCAAAAGAATTTAACTAAACTCTGTTAATACCTCTATCTAGGTAATGCCTGTGTTTCTGGTTTTTGCTATATATTTTGTGATATTTAAAATTTTGTCAAAAATAATCTTTAAAGCTGCACAGAACAGTATCACCTGACTCAGCTCTCAGACCATTTCAGACTTCTTTAAAGTCTGTGTTATTTTACAGCCCGCAACTGAACTGGTTTGGTTAAGTCTCAATGCCCTCATCAGTCTAGTTTCCCGTTGCAGCAGGAAGCTGTTTTCTGCAAAAAAGCTCCAATATTACCACTGTGCACTACTGGCCCAGCACTTAACAGTGCTGACAAAGTTAGCAGTTAGTTGATGAAAATAGGGGAGCATTTATCAGCAAAACAGAGCTAAATTTTGGTTCAGTTAGCCAGAAACAGAACTACAAATGAATGGTAATGTTGGATTAAACATTCAGAAGGCAAGGTTTGCTAGCATGTTTACCACAGCAGGCTGCCCAAGTGGCCATCAAAATCAATAAATGCAGCTTTAAAGTCAGGCCATGGAACTTTTGCTGACTAGTAGCCACTGTGGCTGCAAGTGACAGTACAGTGCTAAAATGCAGGATAACAGTAGCACAGTTTTCTCCCATGTTGATGTCTGGTCTCACAGTTTGACAGCCTCCTTGAGTTTGCTGTTGAGGTTGCAGTGGGTAAATACAGTATCGGCAAGGGAGCTGAACAGAGACACTTTGACAAGCATGCTGTACTGACAGGTCTCCTGTGGCGCTGACACCACACGCAAGGAATAGATTTCATCACCTGACAACTGACAGAAAATATATTTTGAAAATGAAATAACCCCTACATTCAGTTTTTATCATCAACAGTTGCTACATAGGGTCATAAAACATCATAGGAATGATGACATCCCATCTTTATCACAGAAACCCTAAATTTTGCATGAGAGAGTGAAAATCAGGTTTGCGGAGTGGTCACTGTTTGTGTTTATGCCCTGATGTCACTCCAGCATGGCAGTGTTGGAGTGACAGATACAGTGTACTGTTCACAGCTGTTTGAAAAATCCCCTGCCATGTTAAGTGCAGCTCTTCCCATGTATCATCTTGTATCTGGCATTCCGAGAAAATCAATACCCTGTCATCTTTTAAACCTGGGCTGTTGTGTTTCTGACATTCTCGAGCTGCAAACTGGTTTTCCAATACTTGATATTTCCTTGCAAATACTGCTGCTGAAGTCTGTGTGGAAGAACTGATATGATTTTTATGAGATTTATCAAGCACTGCTATGAGTGGATGGATGGAGCCGTGCCAACTTTTCAGATTTACGTCAAACACATCATCCACAGGAGGTGTTTGCCAAAAGCTGCTTTTGTCCAAAGTGACCTAATCACATTAGCAGCAGAATGTCAGACTAATTGCAAACAAAGCAGGAGCAATTAGTGGCGCCTATGGCCCTGTTCTAAACTGGCACAGTGTTACTCATTGAACAGTCTCTGTTGATTCCCTACAGCCATCAGACAGACACCCATGGCTGTTTGGTCACTTTGACCACAATAACACTTTCACTCGGCTGGCAAATAGAGCTCTCCCAGAGCTGTGCAGCTGCAGTCATGTTCTGTACCTATTGTGTTCATGTCATGTCAGGTCATGTCATACAGGCCAGTTGTGCTGATAAGACTGGAGAGGAAATGGTTAGACTGGGGCTGACAGAAGAACCAGACAGCAGAAGCAAAAAAGTACCAGCTTTAATTGGGGGAAGAAAAACTTCTAAAACTAAATATCAGAATCAGATTTTTGACATCTGTTGTACTGTATCAAAACATATCCCATAGAAAGTGTCATTTTATGAAACTGGCATTTTAAATTAGAAGTAATACAAAAGACAAACCAGTCTGCAGTATTGCTGCTTGTGGCTGTAGAACTTGCCTTGCTTTTACTCCACTGTTTACCAAAGAGACAGTAAACTAGACCATTAAAGCAAGAGCACTTGCTATATCAAGCAAAAGCTAGCTGATGAGATAGCTATGGATAGCCTTGGCTGAAACTAAAGCTAAATTTACTCCCTGATCTGTAACTGTAAAATAATAATTTTTAACTGACATCTTGGTAATTGGGTTTATTATTCCACAAAATTAAATGAGACAATAGCTAAATCCAGTTACGATGCAGAATAAAACTCCTGCTAAAGCTAACATAACTAGCAAGGAGATTTCAATGGCAGCTATCTATCTATATTTGATGTGGTTATGCCACCTTAAATTACATATTTGAACATATTAAATTGACAATCAATATATTGTATTGATTTAAATATACTGACAGTAG
Source organism: Lates calcarifer (assembly GCF_001640805.2). Lineage (NCBI taxonomy): Eukaryota > Metazoa > Chordata > Actinopteri > Centropomidae > Lates > Lates calcarifer. The sequence goes on from NC_066850.1 coordinate 14,270,081, forward strand.
TAACTGCTCTCTGTCTTTGCAGGCTAATATTGATGGAAAACATTTGGTGTTAATTGAGGTGTACATTTAGAAACATTCGATGTTTGATCCATATTTATACTGTGTACTGACTGAATATTGTTAGTGTCTTCATGAATACTTTCATCCCTGTGAAGCACATGAGAGCTCAGAAATATCAAGATTGCAACAAATTTAAATGATTCATCAGTGGCATAAGCTCTCCAGCAAGAAAAATCCACTTAGTTGCAGAAAGATTTCAATCTTGTATCTGATGTAGACTGATTATGGTGCTCAGTTTGCTGATTGATGTAATCAGACCTGTTGTAAATTTCCTCCTCTGCTGGCAGGAAACACAATTTTTCTCATGTACGTGAATAGAGGAGAGGTGAATCATTAACCAGATGAGCAGTTCCTAGGGCTTTATTGCATTTCTATCAGAAAAAATACAGACGATTGCTGCCCTGCTGCTCTGTTGGCAGACAAGAAGCCACAATTTACAAATGATGTGGCTCCAAATGCTTGTAAAGGGCGAGGGTGTTGAAATACGATGTTAAGAGGAATCCTCCACCATTAAATCTATGCCAGGAATATGCCCTAAATCTAATTCTTTACACTGCAAAACATATTTGACATTTTGTTCGATTTATGTCAAGAAGTTTGAGATGGTAAGACCCATTACTAGCTCAAATGTCTATGAACATACTATTTTTGTTGCAGCCCCTCATCTCTAATTAATATTTTGACTACTACCAGAGTTGTTGATAACAGGCTTATAGATGCAGTGCTTTGTGCATTGATTATTGATTTATGAGTTCCTGCAGATACAAGCTTAAGCTTAATTATGAACATCTGTTGAGTTTCAGCACTTAAACAAGGATTAAATCACTTCCACTGAAGAATGATTAAAGAACCAGCATGATGTTAACCAAAGGACAGACACAGGAGAGAGTTGTTTGCAGAGTGTAGAGGCTTACAAGGAAGGATGAAAAACTGGACTTGCTGTTTGTTGCTTCCAGAGTTCACGCAGATTTATTCAGCTTTTTTATTAATGTGACAGTCTTAAAGTACTGTGATAAATCTGTTGGAGCACTGGAAGAATCATAAGCATTCTCCTTTTTTTTGTTAGTTCTTGCAAGATAAACTAGATTGAAACATGTTTTTGTCTGTTTCTGAATGATATCCAAGCTCAACCAGCATAGTTTTGTTATTAAATGCCAGTATGTAGGTACTTTTTCTTCAGTGACGATGTATCCATTACATCTGGGATTTTTTCCTCACACAAACTAAGAAGTGACAGTCCTGATGCTAAAAACAGACAAACAAATTAGCTACAAAAGCACACAAACCACTTCCTGAACAGGAGGTCAGGCCTATGTTCCCAGTCTCAGAGCTTTCCCAGAGTTCCTTTCACCACCAATCTCTCCCTGGGGCACGTCTGCATCCCAGACTACCAACACCAAATGTCCTTGGAGCTGCTGGATAGACAAAAATGACATTTCTCATAAAGAAATGTATGTATGTCTGTGGAACAGGGACTACTGGGAGTCCCCACTGTGCCAGGGGAAATATTCAATCTCTGTCTACTGCCAAATATAAATGAGAAGTCAGACATCTCACCATCTCAGTCCCTTTCCAGATCAGATTACAGCTCGCCAATCAGGCTCCATTCATATTTATTCTAGGAACTTTAACCAATACTCCATAAGAAGGGATGTGGAAAGTCTTAAGTGAGCAAAGTAACAACAACACACAAGGCAAGAGTAAACATGGCATCTCCCACGAGGGATGGCGTCACCGTCTGAGCCAATCAGGAACAAATATTTCACTGTAAATGAGCTGGGTTTCAGGGGAGTTCAGCATTTGAGCCAAACAGTGGTTCTAAATGAGATGCAGCAGACAAAGCAGAAATCAAAGTACTGACAAAAAGACCCATCTAACAAACCTTTTAGTCCCTTTTAGCCAAACCAAAAATGCTAGAATTGACAAACGATAAAGAACATTTTGGTAGCAGTTTGTCCTTGTGCATTTTGACTAAACTTCCTTTCAGTGAACAGCAATTGTCCTATCACGGCCTTGCAACTGTAACTAAGCTTACTAACTTTTATAAAACCTTTATAAAAACCTTTAAACCACCGCTCGAGTGGTGTTTATCTACTCTACTATAAGGTGCAATTGTTAGCATGTCCTGCTAACTTGGCTTACTGCCCACAGCAGTAACCAAGCATTACGTTAGAAGGCCAAGGAGCATCATGAACTAACTGTCTTTTGAGATTTTGTTAAAAAAAAAAAGAGTCCGGTTTACAACTTGCACATCCACTATGTAGTATTTCAGTATTTTAAGTGTAAGTTCAGGATGCTATCAGTGTTTAAGATAACATTAGCAGTTCTGTCATGTTCTTTTTTAGATTTGGGGAGATTTGCACTCCAGCTTCCCCAGCCAACATTACCCCAGTAAACATTGCGTTTGCCAATCATACTGGTTAGTCCTCATCTTAAAAGCGTCTTCTCTTGCAACATCAGAAGTGAAACAGATTGATCATTCTTTCAGTTCTAGAACTATTTAGATCTACACTGCACTACACAAACATTGTATTGCGTCTCCTACAAGTAGGAACTTGGTGAGGATGCTGACTTTTTGTCTAGGGAATGTAGCTTTAATCTCAGTCTTTAAACACAGTATCATGTATGTAGCTTTTTGTATATAATATATATATATATATATATGACTCTTTGTTCTACAAGAAGTTAGCTGGAAACATTAAAACCAAATCATGCAGCTGTAATTGGCTTAATTAGTTAGCTATCTATACAAATCTCCTAGCAACAACAGTCATTTCAGCCAGCAAAATCAACACTAGCCTGCTAGAAATGAGAGGCCTGCTTTTGTCTACTGCATCTGTGTCTGTTTTGTTTCAAATATTTCTACATGTAAGTGGTGAATCTGCCACTGTAATCATTATAAACTGCATATGAACAATGGAAGAATGGAAATCTTGACAGGCGTAGCAACAGTAACTAAAGGGGAAGAGGCTTAGGAAATGGTCAAATGAGCTATCAGATTTGCTCTCCTTTGTTCTGAGTCATTGCTCTCCATGTTGCTTAGCTACGCCACAGGAATTTGATTATCCGTGTGATCCAAATGGGAATTGAAAAAATGTAACTTGATGCAGCTTTTTGCCGTTCACACTGATCAGAAAATAACAGATGTGCATAATATGCATCCTTGAGGAGCAATAGCCATTCCCGAAATACGAAACCAATAATACTTCAAGAAATCTCATCATCTCTGTTGTTCTCCAGATCAGATTACAGCTGGCCAATTAACAGCACATGACTCATTGCTTTTTTCCTCCATGCCTGTCAACTCATTAGTGGCTCAGGTTGGCAGATTCCTGGCTATTATTCACCATTTAAATTAATGAGATGTGGGGCATAATCAGCGCTCTTCTGAGAATAATAGACAAGTGTTCCATTTTCAGCCATGCTTAATTAGTCATTAGGTTTGGGATAATTAATAATTAGGCCTATGTTTGTAAACAATAGGTAAATTACATGTTTTAAATGAAAAACCATTGAGTGCTGAGGGGTTTTGTATGAATCTCTCTTAATCCCCCACTTACCAATTTCCATTCCAACCACTTGAGATTTAGTATGATGTCAACCTGCTAGATAAACAAATTGTTTTCTGAAACTTGAGAGAACCATGAATCACCAGCAGTGAAAATTAATACATCTTTCTTAATTTCAGTGTGCCCAGCCTCCAGTTTGATGCTGGCAGACATCATTTAAATTTGTTGTGCAGTAAACACGCTTCCTGCGTCACAAGATGGCATTTTGGCAGCTAGATTGGTTTTGCTGCCTCAAGCCAAGTTCTCATAATAAATCAAACTGCAATTAAATCATCAGGCATTGCAGTGTTTTACTCTCCTGAGCTATTAAATCATTTCCTCTATAAATCTCTAATGCAGAGGGATTTGATGTGATCATGAGCTGTGTAATTAGACGCCCTGGTATTGTTGGTAAGACAGAGAAAGATAATCTTTGCGTGTGTTGACAGATTGGTAGACAATTAACAAAGCTCTGTCATAAGAGTTCAGATTGCCTTCTAAAAAACTGTCACTCATAGTGGTGAATATAATGAAGAAATATCACCTCAGTCTACATTTCATAACTCTGCTGAGTTATGAGTACTGTAGTTTTAGGTTTTATCACATTTGAATTAGATGAGTCATACTTTTGAGTTCTCACATTTATTCAATAACTACATTGGGGTCTAATGAGACTTGACTCAACTAATGAAATTACTTCTGTCTCCAGAGCACATCCATCTCTGAGAGATGACTATTTGACAACAGAGAATGTAAACAACTCAGTGGGAAAGGAATTATTTCTCACTGATTATAATGCAGCCAGTTTTTGCTTTGCTGATTCACTCACCTCAAATTCAAAGTTGTTTGTCCATCCAATGAGAAGCACCAGTCTGAAGCTTTAACTTTTTAATGTATACACTTTGCCTTTGCACTATAAAGATGGATGTCCCTTTGTTTGAACACAACAAGTCACAGTATATATCAAGTTCACTCTGAATGGCCGTAAAGGTTACACAAACTCCCCTCTGCTCCACTTTGGACAAGCTCCATGAACACACAATGGCAGAGAGAGAGGCAGTCATTCTCCTCAGGGCCCTGCAGCTCTATAAAATGGGACACCAGAGAGGCTTTGATTTCACATCTCTGAAGATGCAAAAGGACAGAAGCTCACAGTGGTGGAGTTATAACGGGAAGGGCGTGGGGACTCTGCATTCATCCTTTTAATTTAGTCTCTAACAATAGCACCACAGCGCTATTCATCAAAAGCCATGTGTGAGGCAGATGAGGGCTGAGATGCTGTGGCAGCCACACCTTAGAGAGTGATCTTCACTGGGATTACAGACATAAAGATGAAGACCTGTTTACAAGGGGCAGCTGAGAAAAAGTGAAGTACCTATTTTCACTTTGAAGACTGGCAATCTGGGTATTACAGCTTTTATACAATGGCCTTGTCCACATTGCAGCTACCGTAAGAACTGTGGAGATTAAAAGGGGGCCATAGAGGCAAAATATTTTCAAACACTGACTTAGAATTTTTTTTAAAAAACTGGTTTTGTCTTTTGTACAATACCTGGTAGCTACAGTTAAAATCCAATCAAAAAGTTACAAGTTTTGTTAGCAGAGATTCTGATAAAGGGAAGTATTTGAAAATTAAGAACTCAGTTCATTATCCTGATGGCACGGACTTGAAAAACAAAGCCCAGATTGACAGATAATGCTACAAAATGTTACTCGCTATTTAAAATTATGGATAAAGGTCAATGCCTATGTCCCATCCAAGACTGATCCAAACTCAGCATCAAAATAGGTAGTTTGTCAGTGCCTTCTAAAACGTATATGACTGCAAATATAACTTGTATTTCTGTTATGGGATCTGCCACCACTATGGTTAAAGTCTGTTTAAGTCGTTTAAGGGTTAGGAGAAGATTATGGTCGACTGTTGGTGGGAAACGAACAGTAGCTTTCCATGTCAGAGACATGCACTTTGTTGACTCATTCATTCACCCTGTAACACCTTTTTTTAATATTTGACATATTGTCCTGCTGTAAATATCTACAGTGTTGTTTTTGATTTATAGTTTAGCATCAGATCTTCCCCATTTATCCGAACACATATAGATGATCTGGACCTGTTGCGCTTTAATGTATGCTACTGTAATATATAGTTTAGTGTAGTTATAGTAATTTTAACACCTTTCAACAAAAACTGAACATTATAACCTTCATGAAGCTGGGAGTTATTGCAGGTATGAGTGTACATATGCATGCTATATGAGCCAATGTGAGGTTGCTTAATATTGCTGAAGTATTAAATACTGAAGTCTGCAGCTCAGGCTCAATTTTTGAATCATCAATTTCTGAAATTATATGGAAAATGTTGCACCTGTACATCGTGGGACACATATAACATTATGTACTAAAGTGGCTTCATTAGACTGGCACTTATCGAGAGAGGGAACAGAGGGATCTGTTTATATTAGATTTGGAGATGTGCAATCTATTTGCGATTTTAAATTTCATTAGACTGTCTGACATTAATAGAGCATTCATTAATCTGCTTTGAACTGATTCCACTGTTCCTCTGCAGTCAGGATATTTAAATCTCCTTTTTTAATTCTGCAAAGCTATATAATGAAAAGATACCAGGCAAGGATCTAAGTGTGGAGTTAGTTACATTCTCATAAGACGGTATGAACTTCCAAACACAGTCTGCCAGGGGACGGTGTTGAATAAATCAAATATCACCAAAAGTGGCCCTGAGCATTAAACATTACCCTGAATCTTGGCTGATAAACCAGCTTCAGAAGCAAAAAAGAAAATACTTAATGGATCCATCATGAAATGTTAAAAGCGCTGCTAATCTCCAGAGAGTAAGGTTGTTAAAAGCAAGGAGGGAAATAACCAGCAATGACTCACACCAGGCGAGGACAGCAGCAGCAGTCAGGGTACACGAGTGGAGAACAGACAATATGTGGAGGCTGCTGAGAGTCGGAGGTGCGCTCTAAAAATAATTCAACAGAAGAAAAAAAGTATGACCACTCAAGAAGCCCACCTTCCTGTGACACAATCATTTCCCTTTATGGGTCCGCTGCATCGTTGTGTGTGTCAAGAGAAGGCTGATTAATCAGTTTGCTGATATTTATACCGACAAAAGGCACAGAACATTGGCTACTAGCAACTCCAGAAATATATCCTTTCTGGCAAAGCCCACTATTAGTTCAACCTGTGTGTGTGTGTGCAAAGCGGAGGAGTGCCAGGGTGAATAGAAACACAGGGGGAGGTCTGGACACTGAAGCTCGGCAGATGGCCTTTAGAGAGCCCAAACAGATAAGGTGAATGACAGAGACACCTTGTTCATTTCTGTGGACAAAGGGAAACCATGGGCAGCTGATAATGTGTCCAGTATAGGAGGAAATGGAGGAGGATGGAGAAAGACGAGCAGAGTGCAGGCACACTGAGGGAATTCAGGTTCCCTGACAGTTTAATGAAGCCTCAGAGCTGTTAGGCTGCAGTAACAGAGGGACTAGCTGCATCTACTGTACCTGCCATCCAAAAAGTGCTGCTCCTCACTAGACTATGTATTGTTGTAGGTGAAACTGAAATATGCATTTTAGGCAGCTAATGATTGTTCATTTGGTACATTGCAATGGATGTTTGGGTGAATGAACACAAACTAAAAAAGTGGTTAAGCAGATTCACATGAATATCACGACACTTTGTGTCTGAGCACACCATAGTCTAAAACCATGATAGTGGCACAGCAAAACTGTACTTTGGCACGGTAGCTCTTTGAGCTAAATGCTAACAGCAACAATGCTAACATGCCAATGTTTAGCAGGTAATGTTCACCATGATTATTATCTCAGCGTCCCATCTTGTAATACCACTTTGCAATAGTGAGTTAGAATGAGGAAATAGCACTGCCTTGTAAATGCAACAACCATGTTTAATGCTAATGTTGACTTTTGCAACGATAGTAAAAACGTACCTTTAATGATGTTGTTTCTTTTCATGGCTCAGATTTTTGTTATCACTTAGACTACCAAAAATGTACTCATACATAATGTTCATCAGTATTTGTCCCCCAATATAAATGAAAAAAATGAATTAGGGCTTTTGGGGAGAGCTCATAATCTCATCACATGTTTCTTATTTATCCTTTTTGAAACCTTCTGAAAACGCTATTTCTGTCACATGCAACAAAAGCCTCTAAGGCTCAGAACCACTGATACCCAGCTGATGTCCTTGAAACGTATTTTTTCTGTGCCAGATTTTCTGGATGACTGGATACAGCTCAGTGCTGTTTTTCTTATAACTTTTAAAAAAAAATAACTTAGAACTTCTGTGTCTTGCTTCAGCAGGTTCATGTCTTTCCTTATCCTGTCATATTTCTTTCCCATCCCTTCCTGAAAGTATTTCACCAGTGCATTTTTCTTACCCCAGCTGTTGCAAAGATAAAACACACCAAAAGCTTCCCCACAGCATCAAATAAAAAGCTAATTTCAATTCTGTTCCATCACACCCCCAATACTGCACCCCACAGAAACTGATGTTCCTCTTGTATGCACCTGGCTGTGGTTGTGCTGTTGCCAAGGCACACTTTACTTTTCAACCATAGAGCAGCAAGATTCCATGAGCTCTGAGTTCTCAATGCAAACTGAACAAATAAGCACAATTTAAAAGAATAAAGCCTTAAAGTTAGGGAAAGTCTTATGTAACCCACTCGAGCATGTAAAAGTCACTTAACGCTCTGTACAGCAGACACACCCCTCATCTGAACAGTCACATCACTCCAGTCGCTCTGAAAGCCACTTGTAAACCTTTTCAAATCTCTTATCTAAAAGAGTATCATCTACCTCTGATACACTGATTAGAGCATTTGTGCCACAGCTTAATGCTTTCAACGAGTCATACCTCATGGCTGTTCACAGGGTCTGGCATACAGAATGTAATCAGGGAAGTCAAACAGCCAGCCAACTTCACAGCTGTAGGCTCAGTCAGCTGTCAAAGGCCAAAGATGTGCCTGGAAACCTGAGCAGCAGGATGAGCAACTGTCCTTATGCCTCTACAGCCTGTTAATTGCCAGACGGTTTGGAGCGAGTAGTCACGCACAGAAAGCCTGATGAATGTCAAATCCTATCAATTATTTGATTACTTTCCACAACTTTCATTTCCTCCAGCAGACATCACAGGAAGTTGATTTTAGGAACAGCATGATCGCTGCAGGAGTGATTTGAGTGTAAAAGGTTGGCTGTGCCATCTTTCAGCAGGAAGCCTATTTCAAAGTCATTATCATGAGTTCACAATGTAATACTGTCAGAGTCATTTGGAGACATGCTGTTATCTTGTACATTGTCTTCTACATAAACCATTTCCAGAAAAAGAAAGAATACTCAGCCTCACATTTTGTAGACTCCTCAAACAGAGAGACATAAGACTCATAATCTGAGCCATTTTCTTATCAGTAAATGTCTTGTTCCTTTATAGCTGCCATGACACAACCGTAATTCATCAACAGGAAAAATACAAATAAAGAGCATGAAGGTAAAACATAATGCGTCTCCCCTGCAGCAAAGCATTAGGAGACATGACTAGAACCTTTTAATGTGATGGAAAGGGGAAAAAAGGCAGATCCATGTGGTGCTACTATCATTTAGTGCTTTCATGGTGAAGGAGTATGATCTTCATTTTCCAATCATCAGTATTTACTATATTTCATCACAGTGAAAAACAGACTCTAAACTCGGGAAAACACAGATTTGAGGATTTTTGCATTACTTCTCAAACCAACACAGTAGCTGTCTGTCCAGCATTGTGTTTGTTTTTGTCTTGCTGCCTGCCCTCTGAATGATGTTTACATCATGCAGGAGACCAGCAGGTACATTAAGGTGATTCATGGTCCCTTCCCAGTGTTGAAATTGGTTAACAGTAGTACTTTAGAGGCAGTCACATGTTGGCGTGCTCCTTTGTTATTGTTCTGCTTTCTGGCTGTCAGACAGGCTGAGAGTTGGTTGGATGTTTGAGGATCGACGAGACATTTTACAAGCCGGCACTTTGCACCCCATAAAATCAGTTTCCCTAAAGAACATTCTGCCATCTTTCAGAGTACACTTTTCACTGCATGTGAATGTGTATTTGTGTTTTCCCAGCAATAAACAGCCACATTTTAGTCAGGGATTGTAATCTAATTATTTTTATTTGTATTATAATTATAACTGACAAAAGTACTTCATCAAATTCAAAACAATTTTAAAAACATCACCACTGCTGGTGCAGTGGTACAATGGGTTTTTCAAAGCTTTTTTGGTGAGAATAGCGTCCTGCTGCCAAGACAAAGCTGATGAGAATGGTGAGCGTGAACCACAACAGTAAAGTTACAAATAGTAATTTCATCCTTTGTTGAAATAAATGTATTGATTAGTGCAGCTTTAAATTTCAACAAAATATGCCATTCCATGCTAGCCTCGTCTCTACAAGAGCAGCTTTAATGACATTACATTTACCTTATTTACCAAAAAGCCTTGCCAGTATGTATGTCATTTTGTGGTATCAACTCTGTGTGAGTGTGTGTGTAGATGTGCGTGTTAGCAGGAACCTAGTTGGAGTTACAGTAATTGGACAAATTTAACCTATTTCCTAGACCCCGGTTTCCCTCTGCTGAGTCAATAACCCACAAGGTTTCAAAGTGCCAGAGCAACCGCACTCAACATAATGCACTCTGCTCTATATTAGCGCTGGATCGCTCTGCAGGAGTCCAGGTCAGACCATCACGAAGAGCCCGGTTTACCCTCAACGACGCCAAGACGCCCAGTGGGTCTGCTGCCACTCATTAGGTACACATTTTTTCCACACAGCAGGGGCACAAAACAGCTACTAAAACACAACTACACTGAGGTCCAACTAAAACAAGAACCCTCAGCATCACAACTGCTGTGTAAAATAAGAATGGAAACATTTGTGGATGGAGAACAAATATTGAATAGTAAATAAGAAATATTGTCCAAGCTGAACCAAGTATTCAAAGTCTGAAGCTGTTGATAAATGAGCTCCATGATAAAGAGCATGTAGTACTGTATGTTTGATTTATATGTCTTGTTCAAGGCTGATATTGATACAGATTCTGTTTTGTAATGAAGCTGACAAATTGATTGCCAGATGTGGCAACAATTCCCATTGCTTGATATTTGGTATTTTTTCTTAAGAGTGCAGATTTGCCACTGAAAAAGCATTTAGACCATCATGTATGATAGATGAACCTGTGATTTATGGGACAGTGGTGATGTTCATTTAAAGAACATAATGTATGTGGATAATTATTGGATGGATTTACATTAAATGTGGTACAGACACTCATGGTCTTAGAGGATGAATCGTAATGACTTCAGAGATCCCCTGACTTTTTTCTAGCACCACCATGACGTTGCCATATTTTGTCTTTAAGTGAAATCATCATCATGAAAATTGGATGCCCTTTACAATTTTGAAATGCTTATTTTGTTGGACCAAGTGTCCAAAAAATCATATTTCCGATGATATAGTACAGAAAATAATAGAAAATCCTCAAGAAGAATTGCTGCTTAATAATCAACTTAAAATTATCAATTATCAAAACTGATTAACTTTCTGTTATTTGGCTAAATGAGTTGTCACCTTAGCACAATTGCTTTATTAGATAAAATGTGACATGAAAATATCTGAACCCCTCCTCCACATGGAGGTCAAAGATCAGCTACATTATAGCTCATTTCAGGAATTTGGCATCTTGATCAAGGACACCTCAGATGAGTGGGTAGGTGGGATGTTGGTCTTTGGCCTTGTGTTTAAAACACAGAGTCTCTCTAATTGCTAGAACACTTGGTGTACAGTCTCTTTAGCTTAAATGGAAGAACAGGTAATAGGGATTTTATTCATATAGGAGAGAGCTCACTAAGACACACCAGAAGGGTCAAAACAACATGTAAAGTCTGTGTTTATTTTTTCCTCCCTGACATATTGTACATGCAGTGAGAGTATAATTTACAGCTCAAGTCCAGATGTTTGCCAGTTGTGGAGAAAGCTGATTCATTAGCATCTGTGGGCTTCCACTAAAGAGCTATGTTTAGATGAGAGCCGTTTATTGTTAAAGGGATCACAGAGACTACGTGTAGCTTCAGAAGTGACAACAATGACGCCTACTTTGCTGTGTGTCTGTTTTGTGCATTAAAAAGAGCAAAGGGAGGCATGCGGGTGACAGGAGAGGATCAGGCAACTGCAGAGCTGCATGAAGCAAGTGTCCATGTGAAAATCAATGTTCATGTGGAAGGGGAGGTAGTCTGTATTTGAAGAGTTTTCCAGGTAGCAAATAACGAGTTTATCACCACAACTCGACAACATGCAGGTTGAAAACTAGACTGTTGACACCGTTGTTGGACTTGATACTTTTCAGTTAATTTTCTCTGTTCTTCCACACTAGTTTTTTCAGCCATAAGTCCTGGCCCCCTTTGTGACCTTCGTCAAGTAATGTTCCATATACAAACTGTAACAGTTGATCAGTTGCACCAGATAGAAATATCTCAGCAAATGCTGACCAGTTTGCCAAAATTTGACAAATGTTCATTGTCTCCAGAGGATGAATCTTGCTGAATTTAGTGATCGCCTGACCTTTTCTGTAGCACCACCATGAGTGTTGTGTGGTTTAGGCTGAAATATCTAAACAACTATGTGTACAACTAATTTATCACTCAGGGCAGAAATCTGTGAGATAATGTAGAATACCTTGGAAGATGTAACCCACTGCTAGATAACCTGTAAAAAAATGTACATTTTAACTTTTCCCCTAAGGTTTGTGTAGGGAAGGCTATGTAACTGAATCATGGAGTAAGCTTGAACAATAACCTAATCAAGCATTTTTACAATTTCAAACGAGAACACGAGGAAGGCTACAGAGCAGGAAGTCTCAGTAAAAAGCAGCAGTGTTGAAGGATCAGGGCAGATGACAACTCATCAAGATGACTGACAGGTTTGAGGGGGATGAACTCTTTGTAAGTAAGGAGGAGATGGGCAGGGCTAACAACGCACTTCTTAAGGTTCAGGGAGAAAAGCTGCAGATTGCAAGTTTCAAGCTCTCGGTTTCCCGAACAAGGTTTCAGTCTCATGTCAGACACCGTCAGCCTCACTGCCATGTTTTACAACCGCACTCCTTTCAGCTGAAGGTTATGAACTCCTCAGTCATTATACTTTTCAGTATAGTACTTGAGTTCACCTCCCCAGGCATTTTAATGGCCTCCTTCAACATGGAGGAGATCCTGAAGTATGTTTTCGAACAGCTGATTGCAACACAGAAGCAATCTGTCTTGATTTGCAGCCAGCAGGAAACACATGGTCCATGTTATTGTCTTAGCTACTGGAGAAAACATATAGGGCGCCAGCTGAGGCCGAGCTGCTGCTGCTGCTGCTTACAGAGGAATGCTGAAACCAAATGATAATCACTCAACAGACTTATCTGTGGGAGTCAAGGTATTTAAGTCAGACCAAAAACAACCTCCTACTGTAATGTTGACTACGCAAACAAACTGAGAACGAGGCAAAATTATGGCAAGTATAAAACTGCAGACAGAATGATGGAGGAAAACATTAGAAAGCAGAGGTCATGGTGAGACACACAGAGGCAAGAGAAATGAGGCAGAAAGAAATAAAAACACGCACAACCTGAACACTGGAGGTACACAGCTGCATGTTTAAGTCCTTCAAATGTTGCCTGGAAATGGATTTAAAATCAATCTAAGCAAAGTTAAGGGTAGAGATCTGTTTACAGTCTGACAGAAATTAACTGAAGATTTTGAGAGAAATGAGAGAAGAACAGCACATGGACACAAATGAAGACATACATGCAGCAGTTTACCTGACTTGCCCACCCCCGCTCTGCCGAAGACGGCCAGCTTCACCTCTGGGCTTTTGGCCATGACAGCAGCTGCGACCAGCAAAGCTCAGCGAGCCAATCAGTGAGCTCCGAGGTCAGCCATCCATCCAGCAGCTTCTGAGGAAATATGTGGGAGAAAGCTTATATGTGACAATGCATTTTTACTTCTTGATGCTACAGAACATTTCAACACCAACAACCCGACTGTTTTGTCTGCATAGAGTGCAGAATTGTCCTTTTTGCTGGTCATTTTTCTTGAAGGTATTTCTACTTTTAGAACAGCAAAGGATGTTTCTCTTCCACCACAGTTTGTGAGTCATTCAGTGATTTCTTAATGCCCTCAAGCAATCTGGACTCAAATTAGCAGACATGTTAGGCTATGAGTGATTGGACTGAAAAAGGAACACAGTCAGGTATATCAGGATAGACTTACCCTGACCCCTAGGAGTTTATGTACTGCTAATTAATGTGACTTAAATGGCATGACATTTCTGACATTTATGTGGTTGTAAATCAATAGTATATAAACATGGTTTCTAGGGGACTGAGTTGGAGAAAAAGTGTGTGAGAGGGTTGGGTTCCTGGCTAGGCTGATGGGATTGTTCTATCTAAGTGAGAATGGGTACAAGCAGTTTTGCGATTTTGGTAATGACAGACACCAGTGCAGTCCTGGCACAGCATGGCTCAATCCAGAGAAGAGGATGAAGTACAGTGACTACACTGTTCATACAGTATGTAGGGCATCAATAACAGCCAGTTCAATTAATCACTTTTTAGCATGAATATAAATCATCTCAAATATGAGGCAAATAATGTCCCTTCCTGTTGGTGCCCAAAGAGCCAACTGTCCAAAGCAAGTAAAAATGGTAAGGCCTCTTTTGCTGGTTAGAGTTTCCACAGTTACTTCAGTCGTTCCACTGACTGCCATTTTCTGCTACCTGGAAAGAGCTACTAATAGCTACCAGGAAAAACAAAAGTGCTGTCCTCTGTTTTGGTTGTGCAACACCATACCAAGTTCAACCTCTTCACGTTCGCCCTTCACGTTCGTGCAGGGGCTACTGCTGGAAATACTTGTATGCGTTGGTGGACGCACTTCCTTTGTGCTGTAAATCAAGCTGTCATCTGGTGGCAGCCAGAATTTCATAGTGAAAACTAAGCTTATAGTGGTGTCACAGTGATGGTGTCATTATTCTATATGTGTTGTTTAATTAACATTTACTTCATAATGGAAAAGTGAAAATCTATTGCCACTTTAATTTTGAAATATTTATCATAGAAATGGTTGTTTAAATGATTTTGAACAAAATCATGTTTGAAAAGTGAAAATGTGGAAATGTGTGTCAGGTCTAATACCAAAAAAAAAGAATAACATTTCATAATTTTGTGACTTTCTGACTATATCAGAAAAATATTAAACATACTAATATTCTGATACTTATTTCAGCCAGAAAGTAATAATCAAGCATATGTTTTGCTATTTTTTCCTGAGTTGAATCACTTTTCGAGGATGAATGATGTCATATTGGGTTACATTTTCATGTGTCCAGTAATGAGAAGTAGAGGAACCTTCCTTTGTGGAATAGATGCCAGTTTGGAGTGTAGAAACCTGCAGAAAAGGTCCACTTATATTGCTTAAATAAAGGTGCCCACATTGTGTTAGTTATGTGCAGCACTTTGAGCAGCATATTCCTGACATTAAATACTGTAGATGAAACATACACTGTATCCTTTCTGCTGCTCCTTTGGCTACAGAAATTTAATTAGCTGAAGGTGACAGACATCACACACCCCTGACTGTCCCTCTCCAGAGACAAAGATCACAGCTCAGTAAGGTCTCAGTTTGAAACACCAAAATCAGCAGTATGTAGTACAGAGACAGTAGTGTCAGTGTGTTCGGAGTTGTTGACCTCGTATCTGGGATTTTTCATGCAGGTGTGCGAAAGATGCAAAAGGCTGATAAATAGAGCAGAAGACAGGCGGAGCAGGGAGGCGTAGAGGAAAGCATGCATACAGCTGAAATTGGCTGTTCAAAAAGAAAACACAACTGCAGCCCGGTTAAACAACCAAGCACAGGTCTGTTTAATAAGAAAACAACCCACTGTGAAGTTATTTCACTAGATAATTAATTCAAAACCTCTGGCCCAAACACACTCTGTTTTTCTCCTGGCTGCTGCTCTAACTTTGAACCAAAAACAAGCAATAATGATAATCTAAACTGAAATCTGCATCTTCATGTTCATTTCCATTTATGAATTTGGCAGGTGCTTTTATCCAAAGTGGCAACACTCAAGCTTGAGTACAGTAGTTAGACCTTAAAGTACTAAATCTAGTCCAATAAGACAGTGAGATCAGATAAAGAAGGTGACTCCAGAGGAATCCTGACATGCACTGGCTTGAGAGTGATGCAATTCCAATTAGCAGCAATATTGACTGAGATTATACCACAGCAAACACAAAGCTGAGGCTTGTGTTTTCATTTCATTTCTGCAGTGGTTGCAGCAGCCTCTCTAACTTGAGGGTTATTATGTTGAACCAGTGCAGTGTCACAACAAAAAAAATCCTGATTAGAATATGACCGACACATATCATGTTGACTCATTTGAAATTTAACAAAAACAGACATGGCACACAACTTTGTCTTGTGAAACTCAGCTGACCTACATGACTGCTTTGAACTGACAATAACAATTTGAACCTGTCATTGGCAAAAACAAGCACTTTAGTGGACGTACTGCATGTGGTTTGAATGTGTACACAGGTTTATTCTGAGCTTTACAGTTCCCATCAGGCTGATCAGGATCATTTTAAATACTAGAGTGCAACTGTATGCAACATGTATGTCCTGTTTTTCTGCAGAAAGTTTTAGTCAGTTAGGACACTACGTGTTAAACAACAGCATTAACTGGGAACTGAACTTGTATTGTTACTTTTATTGTGTTAGACACTATAATGAAACAAGAAGTGATTCCAGGTGATAAAATATTGGCTGTGAAACTTTTTTGGCAATCATGACAACCAATTTATCTTCTTCTGATATATATATCAGTTATGTTTGTGAAAAGATCTATTAGGAGTTGCTGTTGTGTAAATTTACTACATAGGGAAAATCTCTTCACTCTGCTCTCTGATAGTCTCTGTTGGATGAAATGAGATATGGCAAGAAAAATGGGAGAAAATAGAAAACAGATCACAGGTTCAGCACACTCTGTCCAGTCAAATAAAAGCTGAAAAATGTGTTTGGGTGTGTGTCAGTGCCAGAGACATGTTAGCCAGCTTCACACTGGCTGAATTTATGAAGTGGCCAACTTCCAGTTTTCTCCTCCCTCATCCACAGCACACACACACACATACATACGCACCCAGGGTTTAAGCTAACCTTTTGTACCAACACACACATGCCCATATATGGTGCGACTGTGTGCCGCTTGATGTGGCTCAAGTGGCGGTCGATCATCAATCTCCCTCAGCAAGGGTCATCATAGCAGCCGTCAGCATCTTTAAATATTTTTGTTTTTATCATTATTAATGTGAATGCATTTCTACCAACCAGACAGCACAGTCAAAACAGTGAATGATATTGTTATACTGCTGTAATAATAATAATAACTGCGACAACAGCAACACTTTGTTCTCTATTCAGTTTAGTTTAAGGTGCAAGCACAAAATCACTGTGGGACATGGAGGGGGTCATGTCCCCTCCCCAGTATATGAAAAATGGCAACTTGTCCCCCAAGTATTTGTCATGACAAGTCATCAAATGCAAATGCTGAATGTTCTCTGAACTCTCTTCAGTTATTAATAGAGCTGTAGTCAACCAAAGAAAATGTTGGTTGACTGAAATCGTATGTACTCTTCAACCAATTGATTGGCAAAATAAATACATGCATCTTATCTCTAAATTAACTAAACTGGCCTCAGTGCTCTCTACCTGGTAGCCTTATCCTAAATTAATTATACATAAACATAAAAAGCTTGTATTTGTAGCATATCAAATCATGATTAGACCAAACATAGTGAAATATTGGCAATTCTGGTATGTTCACACTTAAAGCTTTAAACAAGTGTTAAACACAGAAGTTAAGTGAGCGACCTAACACAGACAGACAGATGAGCTGTTTAGAGAGAAGTTTACACTCAACCTTTCGTTCATCTGGTTTAGCAAAATGCAGCCCCACTGAAGACTTCTTTGACATGGTGTCAGTTAGTTTGGAGCCAACTCTGGGTAAACATTGAGTAAATGTTAACCTTGCAGTTTCCATTAGGTTGGGTGAGTTCAAAGTTGTGAAAACAACCCCCATTTTCACAAGTGGTCTGTCCCTCCCACCGCTGAAGATAATGGATTAATCCTGGAGGACTATTGATGTAACACTTTTCTCCTTAAGAAACCGACCATTGCCCAACCAGTGGGAATTTGGTCAGACAAGAGCACATTGAATATGAATGTAATAGTAGCAGCCCACATAAACAGCTTGCATGGCTCTTCTCTGTTACAACAGACTTGTAATTATTTTTTTGTTTAGCTGTCCTCCTGCCTGGTTTCTTGCTTTTATGTAGTTGCTTACTCTCGCTATCTGTTTTACATCTCACACATATTACTGTAAGCAGACACACACACACACACACACACACACACACACACACACACACACACCACTGTAGTGATCCCTCGCTCTCCTACGCAGCAGCAGGGAAACACCAGTGAGAGAGGAGGAAGAGGAAAACACAGCAGTGTCTCCCTACTGACAGGGTCATTCTTCTTCACATTTAGCCATTTATGGCCTCCACCCACTCCACCCATCATCCTGACTCTTTCCCTCTCTGTTTCACTGGCATACAGACCATCATGAAATGAAGTCACAGGACAAACATCTGGAACTTTCTGCTTGAGGACAGAGCAAGTCTAGCAGAGCAACTACAATTAAAAAGTGCAAACACAGCACACACACCCAACACAACAAGAATAGAATATGTTGTGACTGCTTGGATCCGAGACAAAAATAACATACCACAGTGCTACAATTCCAACCAAAGACAAAAGGACAATTACAATGATATGGTAAAACACAAAGCTCCTGAAAAAAAGATTTACTGCATCAGAGATCCAAGAAAAACAGTACCACTGTACACCAGTAGCTGGATGTATGTATTTAAAGGACCAGTCCAGTATTTTGGTAAACACACACATGCTTGTCTGCTGCCTTTGCATGGTAGTTAAGACACTATCACCTTTATCTTAGCTTTGTCTAGTCCAAAAATAGACACATTGACTGCAGGTTGTCAGGTGACGCCTTTAGTTGCTGGACACAACATATTTTCAACCTATAACTGCACATAAAACCATGATTTGATATTGTTGTTCTCAGCTGGATGTTAGTATGACAGTGAACAATTTTCAAAAAATGTTGGCCTGTCTGCGTCAAGAAACAGGCCATAAATGAGAGCTGCTATTCAGATGTTCAAAGTGACAGATCATTGTCTTGGACTAATTGTCTGTCTCTGAACATTAAAAGAATAGTTCAACATTTTTTGGGACTGTGCTTATTAACTTTTTAAGTCTGATAGCTACATGAGAAGATTGATTACTTTCATGTCTGTGTGCTAAATATGAAGCTAAAGCCGAGAGACAGCTAGCTTAGTTTGGCATGAACGCTGAAATGCTAAATCTCACTGATGAGCGCATTATATCTCATTTGTCTAATCAGTACAAAACATGAAAAGTGTAAAAATGACAAGTTGTGGTTTAATATGCTAGGCTACTTCTTGGCCGGGTTATCATGCCAAGCTAACTGAACAGAGTCGGGCTAGCTGGCTGTACCCCCCTGTTTCCAGTCTTTATGCTAAGCTAACCAATTCCTGGCTGTAGCTTTATAGTTAACATAAAGGTGTGTGAGTGTTATCAGTCTTCTCGTGTAACTCAGCAAGATTTAAGCAAAACTAACTACACTGCTACAGTACAAACTGAATACAAGTATCACCTTTACCAAGTAATAGCGAAGTTGCTACAAGACAGAACAGTAAAAGTACAGCTATATTACTGCTTTTCAGGCTGAAGCCAAAGGATACCAACTGTGACATAAAACATGCCTCTATGTTTAGACTGAATTTGATGGACATTCTACTGTATAATCAGGCGTTTCATCCTAATAAATTATAACATATTTGTCTACATACTCAGCCCAACACAAAAACTGTTCTGTGTTACTTTTGTGAAAGGAAAAAATGAGAACAATAGACCTGATACCCTCTATTGAGAATCCACTGCCTTTTTTTTTTTTTTTTTTACCCATAGACCTCTGATGTACAGGGACTCCATCCAAACTGTCAAACTGGGCACGTGTTTTTTTTTCCGCTGTGTGCCCAGCTGGATTTTGTGTCATTTTTACCCTGAGAAATGAATCTGGGTGGTGGTTCTGTGGTTGAGGGAGATTACAGACCTCTGAGCTCCAAACCATGGGAGGAGACCTGCTGCACCACAGGCTATAGAAAGACTGCAAACCACAGGCCTGTCATCAAAATACATACAGTGAACTGGTGCACTGCCTCTGAAGGGAAACCAGTGAAACCAGTGGGGAAAAGAATGCTGTTATGTCCTACTGAAACCTATTACCTTGCTTTTATTTTCAAAAAATATAGTAGATTTAAAGAACTAGGTGAAAATTGTGTCTTTAAAGATACTGTCCTGTTCCTACAGTTCTTTCTGCAGCTGTAAACACTTGGTGTTTTCAGCCAGCAATGACCGGTCTCTGTCAGACAGCCCTCATACTGATTGGACTTTGGACCAGTTTGGCTCTGTTTGATCATGTTTTTATCTCAAAGTCTTCTCTCTTAGAAGATATTTGTCTTTCTCTACTGATGGAGTTAAGACAAGATGTTACTCAAACCAAAAACAAAACGTGATAGGAACAGCTATTCTATGAGTCGTTAGAGGTGGAAGTATGTAAATCCTTTACTTAAGTAAAGATAGAAATACCACAGTTTGACATATACTCTGTTCTAAGTAAATTAAATTAAATTCTAAGTATAAAGTATTTGCTGGAGTTCCTGTAAACAAGCAAAAGTTACGTTTACATTAATTGTTTCAGTGTAAACATTCCAAGTAAGTGGCATAAAATGGAAATATGCAAATAAGGTTCAAATACCTCAGAACCGAACATAAGTACAGTACTTGTAAATGCAGTTATATTCCACCCCTGTGAGTCATTGCCATTGCACTTCATTAGGATCCATTATACTATTTGCACTTTATCTTGATATGTGTATGACAGATAAAAGCTGCTGTTACTTGTTGTTATTGAGGATGCTCAAGTTTCTGTTATCTGATTTCAACACTGACCTCAAACCAATCTTCATTTTTGTTGGCATTCCACCTACAGCCGTCTTGAGGACCTCACAGAGTCCCCAGGACCCCAGTTTGGCAAGCGTGTGTGTAGGATGTGCTGAGTGCCCCTAAATCCCATTGGGATGCAGGCTATTATGCAACACTCAAAGCTGCTCATGAATGCCAATTACGTCCTCGAACCCAAGAGGGGAAGGTGGAGAAAGATCAAGTAGCAAAGTAAGATTAAACTGCATGTTCATGAAGATGGAGCTGTAAATTCACAACTGTGATTGCATTAGAAAAAAAAAACTATTATTTTTACTTTGTGTGATTTATCTTCAGTTTGTTCCCATTCAATATCCCAAATGACTGACTGGAAATATTTCTCCAACTTTTTAAATTTTACTCTTCTTCCAAAAACAAAGACTTTTACTGAGATTCTGTAAAATGTAATATAAATGACCATCAAATAAAATATTGTCCATTTAAACAAGCATGAATACCAAGGACAAACGTAAATACCCATTGAAATTTCATAGAAATCTTTATGTCGTGAGAAACAGCTGCGTCTCGGAGGAATCAGAGCGTTTGACCTTCCCCAAAGGTTTCTTTCTGTTAGGAAAATATCAAACCCTCTGGCCTGACCATGGGTTTGATCGTTTCCACACCTCAGTGTCGCAGAGCGGTCTCCTGAAGGGAAGCACCTGACGTGAAAACACTGGCAGAAAGACTCACCAGAGACCGCTTAATGCAGTAATAAAATCCCGACGATGAAACGCTGATCTGGATGAGATAAATTAAAAAAGAAAAAAGTTGGCAAGTCCGCTGATCAAAAATTATGTGTCTGACCTTCGCAGATGCGGACGCAGCGCACCGCTGGATCGAGGGAGAGATGTGTACAGCTGGACGGACAGACGAGGGATGAATGGACTGATCCTGTCTGGACAGACCGAACTGCAGCTCTGACTGGGATGAATGAAGCCCTAAAACGGAGGGTCAGTGGAAATATACGGAGCGGAGCTGCTGGAGTGCCCGACACTCTGCTGCCTCTGACCGGGCTGCTGCTGCATGCCACTGCATGTCCGCAGCGAAGGTGGACAGTGACCCCTAGTGGCTGAAAGTGATAACAAAGGTTTATAATCAAGTTTTTGAATTTCCATCCACGTTGCCACTCGACTTCTCTCAAAAAGGAACCGTTTGAAAAGCTCAGTCAAACGTTAACACATTTTTCCGTACTTACTTAACCTTCTTCTTCAGTCAGTCATAATGTTTTGTTCATCTAACTAACTGCACAGTACAAAATCTTTCAGAAAATATTAACATAATGTCCAAATCTCATAAATAATTCTTTATAGATTTATCCTAATAATGTAATTCATAGTCCTGACAGACAAACTCAACTCTAGTATGTATACCCATGTAGGAGAGGACCTTGTATAACGTTCCCTAAAAAAACCTTCACAAAACATTGGGCATGTTCCTGAAATGTCCTTTATTTTTTGTTGTGAAAGTGCTGTAGTTCAAAGTCCCTATTTTTAAAGGGATGTTCCATTTTGGTTATTTTGTGGTCACATAGCAACATTACAAAGAAGATATATCGGATGTAAACAGAACATTCCCATATGGTTCTCTGATGGTCTTATGGAGATGTTTCGTGAGGACTTATGGGCCTAACCCAGTTAGAAATTGTATGTTCCCAGAATGTTCTAACATCCCCACTCATATAAAGGACATTACGTTTAGGGGGCGGCTGTGGCTCAGGAGGTAGAGCAGTCGCCCACCAGGTTGGTGGTTCGATTCCTGGCTCCCTCCCGAAGTAAGATACTGGGCAAGATACTGAACCCCAAATTGCCTCCGATGTGTCAGCACTGTATGTGTTAGCACTAATTTATAGAACTGTAAGAATGTGTGTGTGAATGGGGTGAATAGTGTGAAGTGCTTTGGGTGGTCAAAAAGTACATATATATATACATATATATATGTACTTATATATAAGTACAGTCCATTTACCTTGTACATTCCTGTTGATGTAAAGGACACTGAGGGACATTATTTGGTGAACTTACAGGGAACATTCAGGACTTTCTGTAAACTTTTAGGGGTCCATAACAATCGAACGTTCCCCCTATAGGTTTCTGTACCACATTCCCATTACATTTGTAGAACCTTTAGGGATATTACAGGAACCTTTACAGGACCAACCGATCATTTTCTTTTTTGGTTGTATTTAGGTACTTGCAATTACCTTCCTAGGACATTCAGAGAACCTTTAGTGAAATTATAGGAGTTTTTGCAGATACATTAGGGAACCTTAAAACCAAGAACGTTCTTATACAGTTAGCTGAGTAGTCAGTTTTGGTTCCATGCTGTTACTTGCCATGCTGAGTTGTCATAAAGAAAGTTTGGTAAAAGCAATTGAAGAGACTTAATTTTGCACTCCCACGAAGTCCTACACCTCCTATAATGTAACTCAGTACAGTTTCATCAGACTGAACTATCCTGAAGACTGTCCCTATAGGCAAGCAAAATAACACTGTCTCTTTACATACTGAATATTCATTTTATTTTTAATTGTTTTTATTCATTGGATCCACTCCAAATATTGTGAAAGCATCACTGATTAGGGTCATTATTTGTTGTCATCTTGCTCCCAGGTGTGGGTTAATTTCAGGTTAATGCAAAGCTGAACTTCCCCTTTTATTTCTGTAAAGTTGGACAAATCACTTAGTTTGGCACTGTCACATATACACTATGTGTAAATGAAACATTCAAACCTAACACTACATGTTGTTATGGTTGCACCATTCTATCATCAGGTGTAAATGTGCTAGTTTTCTCTTAAATTACTTTATACATGTTTCAGTAAAGTTCACCCTGACATTATTGCTGTCTTTAAAAACTGGGATCTCCGCTAGAATTTAAAATCCAATCAACATTTTGTGCCGCAGATTGCACACAGATCTAACACAATAGAATATCGACCTGTTGTTTCTTTAGCTTAGTGGCAGTCAGCGCGTCTGTTATTACATGTAAAAAATTATTTTATTTATTTTAATTCATTCCTTAATTGGGCAGTAAAATCTGAAAGGAACTATATCTGTTCCACTGCTGAAGGCTGTACAAGTTAGGAATTTGCCCGGAAGCGCACACATGTGACTGCGTACACAGGCTCTATAGAACTTTGTTAAAAACATGGTAAAGGTGAGACGAATGGAGCTGAGTGAAAACAGTAATGCTGCAAAATCACTTTATCTTAGAACCAGTTAAAAAGTCTGTTGGTTTTCGCTTTCGTTGGCGCTCCCTCCCACTTTCGACATTTCTCTTTTCAACAGAGGCGCGCTGCGCTTTTACGCACGACTCTGGTGACACTGTGGTGGAGGCAGAGCACCATGCAGGCCGTCAGTGTGTGAGCGTTTCCCAGTCAAAGCTGCCACCGCTGTAGAAGATGATCCTGCTGCCTGGTCTGTTATTTATCCTCTGGGGAGGAGCGGCTCGGTGTCTGGGGGAGGATGGAGGCTTCACTTTTGATGGAGATCTCCGCCACTTCGCCGTGACCACAAACACGGTTTACATCGCTACAGAGGAGAAGCTGTACCAGCTGAACCACGACCTGACTCTGGTCCACAGTCTGACCCTGAGAGGAATCTTGAAGGGCGGGAACCAACAGCCGGACGACGTGTCGTTTTACCGGGTTTCTGAGACGGCTTCGTGGGACGCAACTTTCAGAGTCAACGTGTTGTTGCCATTTGTTGAGAACGACACTCTGATCTGCTGCGGGGTGATCGACAAGGAGTGTGGTTACTGCGAGGTTCTGGACCTGAAGAACATCTCTAACCTTGTGCACAGGGAGAGCATCCAGGTGGGACCACTGAGGAGCAGCAACGCGTCCGTCGCGGTCTTGGTGAATCTGAAGAAGAATCCAACACAAGACACTTACATTCTGACCGGGGTACAGCAACATCAACACCAACACCGAACAGAGCAGCTGCACCTCTAATATCCAAACTGTCAACCTTCACAATACAGATGATAAACAGCTGGGAGGTATATTTTCTATCACTGATAACCATCGCAGCCCAACATTCAAAAGTAAAGGTGATGTGGAGTTTGTGGACGGATTTCAGATCAGTTCAACCATGTATCTGCTCTCCAACGTGCTCTCAAGCGCTAAAAGTAACAACGTCCGTCTCATTTGGCTTGAGGGCAAAACCAGCAAGACCCAGACTTACAGGTCTCTGCGGGGTGCGACTCTCAGTGTCTCTGAAGCTGGTGGTGAGGGGAACAGACTCCTGGCCTCCTCGGTGATCCCGGGCGGGCCCTCGGTGCTCTGGAGCGGAGTGTTCAGTGTGGACGTAGGACAGAGCAACACCGAGCTGCTGGTGTTTGACATCAGCCCCGATCTCACCGGAGAGGACGATTCAGATCCAGACTTCTGCAGTGTCTGTCCCGAAAAGACAAGTGTTACAAAGGTAAGAAGTCAGTTTGTGAAGGTTAGAAGCTTCTTTAATTCATTTGTCGGTTACTGTGACTGCACACTCATACCACGTAGCTACACTGATATAAATGTATCAAGTGTCTGTACCGCCAAGTCAAGACTGACGGTGGGTTCTTATTTTGTTTTCATATTTTTGAAAGTTTTAGCAATGACAAAAAATAAAAATCAAAGAAACCTTAACTAATTTATATGGAGTTAAAGAAGAATGTAAGACTGTGTCATATTTTACAGTACTATTATACTTCTATTAAATGACATTAGTTTGTCCCCAGGTTTTCTTTGGGGACAGAAAGCTCAAAGACTTCAACAATATCTATTAATGGAAACTATGGAGACAAACATACCTTACACAGTGTAGTTCTCTAAAAGCTTGTGTGAACAAGCAACTAAGTTTTGTTGACTTAGGTCTGGCTTTATACACATTAAAAGCAAAATGCTGCAAGATCCTGCAGGATTGTATGTGTAGGTGAAGTGAGAGGTCAGATTGTTTGGTGGTTAAATGGATTTGATGCTTTATTATGACCTATGGTTGTAGGAGACTGTGGCTGGATTACCAAAAGGACCTACAGGGCTCAGGCCCAGGGGCCTGAGATGTCAGGGGGCCCATGGGCCAGAGCTCCTGATATTTAATGTCTTCTTTGATGGTCACAGAGCTGAGTTAAAAGACACAAAATGACCATAAAGACCAACAAGATATTCAGCCTAAAAGACCATTAGAGATCTTTTGTCTCTACCCTCAGATACAGCCCATAGGAACGTACTAGCAGCATGCATACTGGACCTTTGTTGTTGTGGTTACAATAATAAACACGCAGTTAAGGTTATTAAACAGTTATGGATAAAACAACCTGTTGAAATGAACAGTGGTCTACCATACTGTGTGACAGTCCTCTTGGAGACACACCAAATAACTACAAAGAAACAAAAAGTAAGTAAAGAGACGCAAAACTCTTTCAGTCTGGGGGCCCTACATAGGAGGGGTGGGCAGGCTTTCTATCTATCTCTGCCCACGGCCCCACTGTCTCATAGTTAGGAATAAAAAGTCATGACTTAAGGTTTGTATTCAATTATATAAGATCACAACACATGTAATTAAGCTTTGAGCAGTGATATTTCAACATGAAGTGTTCTGAATACTTGTTTCCAACCTGAAATCTCTTCACTTCAGAATTCCATCAATGCTGTTTGGCTCTATAAGTGATAATAGATCTATAAGTGATAATAGATGTGTTTGTGTTTCTCAGCCAAAGACCCTGAAGCCGAAGGCAGTGCTCTTCAGACAGAACTACATGACCTCTGTGCTGGCAGTGAGGCAGAAGGCCTGGATGGTTTTCTTCATCGGGACAGGAGATGGACAGCTCATTAAGGTGTATAAGAAGTTAGAGATACAAATTAGTAACAATTTTGCTCTACTTGTTAAATAGTAAACTAGCTCATAGACGTCCTAAATCCTTCTGTTAGCGTTTTATGTAGGAAACATAATGTGTTCTTATCTCATTCCAGTAACTACACTGTAAATTTAGGGAGGGTGTTCAGATTATTCTAATTCAAAACTCTGTAAAGTATTCTAAGTGGAGAGTGTAAAATAATGTCTGGTGTGTCTTGCATCTCACTTGACTAGTTTCCTGTTCACGCCTTCTGTATTTGTTGTGTTACTTTCACATCACGTTTGCTGTCTTCTCTCCATCACATAGCTGAAAACATTAATGTCCTGCAGACGCTCTGTGAACACACACGTGACTAAAGAACAGAGAAAGTCCCACTTTAATTGGTAACAGAATCTCTAAAAAAACAGATTTTTTTTATTAAATGGCAAATATAAGACTAAAGAGAAGGAAATGGGAAAATTATGGTATACCATCATTAATGCTGTTGTTATTCAAGATAATGATGAATTATGATTACAACAATGGTGTGAGAATATTCTGTAGATGCTCTTATGTTTTTTGAAGCATCTTTAGAGTACAATTTAACAATCATGAATCCAACCTGACCAAAGCACTGTTCAGGTATGCAGAGAATGTATATATGATGCTCAAAGGATAGATTTTAGATGGGGTATCATTTTAACTCTGGTTGTGGTAGTTGCCCTCTTGAATTGTAAGAAATAACAAACCATATCAGAAGATACTCTGCTGCTGTCACCACAGGATTTAAACTGTGGCAGAAAATAAAGCTGTTACTCATACATAGTCACCCATTATATGATTTAACTAAATGAGCTAAAGCTTACTGTGTGTAGGTTAGCTGGTTACCTAGGTTAACAACCCAATGACCTTTCAAAACTATGAAGACAATAGACAACTTTTTTGTTTTAACTTGCACAATGTCATATCATTAGAATAATGACACTATTGTAGTTTAGGTTGGTTTCCTATAAGCCTTTCTTTTACTATGCAATTCTGGCAGCCACATGGCCTGAATTTACACAGAAAATTCAGTCCTCTGGGACTGAATTTATGATTTCATAATTATTTCCCATGGTCCCTGTTGCCAGTCTGACTATGGAGAGATTTCTAGGACTTGAGAGGGTTCAAAACCAGCAGTTAGTCAATATTCTACTAGATCAGTAAGTAACAAAGCCTGCCAACTAACTGACACAACCAGGTGTTTTACTCTGCCTGTATCACAGTGCTGAGATCTGGGCTCCTAGTTCAAATTGGAAATTACCACTTGGAAACACTAGGTAGGAAAGTTGTCCATTGGCACTTTAAGTTGGGTGGGTGGATGACAAATTGAAGGAAAAACCTGAAAAATAGTGGAGAAAAAGAATGACAGTGCTCCCATCCATAGGGCATAAGTATGAAAATGATACCATTTCAGATGAGTCACCAGATCTCAACCCAATCAAAAACACCCACAGGAGATGACTGATGAGTGCTGACAGCGTTCCACACCACCATAATCAAAAACCAAATAAGGGAATATCTTTTGGAAGAAAGGTGTACCATCCATCCAACAGAGTTCCAGAGATTTGTAGAATCAATGCCAATGTGCATGTAGTTGTGCCAGCTCATGGTGGACTAAGACACTCAATGTTGGGTTTTCCTTTAATTTGTCACTCATCTGGATATAAGGTCAGTTTTGATTCAACTTTATAACCAAAGCTACATTCTTGTTGTCAGCTTGCTGTAGATAAGGACTATCACACCGCCTGTCCCATGGTGCTCTACAGGGCCAATGATGATCGCCAAGTGTTTCCTAAAATACTTCTGGATCCAGTGGATCATAAACATGTGTATGTGCCATTTCAAAACCAGGTAGGTGCATTGTACAGGAGTACACATACTTATGCAGCATTTTTTGTCTCATTCCAGTAACTACATTGTAAATTTAGGGGTTGTTTTCAGATTATTCCAATTTGAAAAGTATGTAAGAGTATGTAAAATAATGTCCAGTGTGTCTTGTACCACTTTTGGTTGCAATTGATTGCCAGGTGGGTACATTGTGCATGTAGGAACAAACCTGTGTAAGACTGTGGAGAACACTAGAGGGTTTTGAATCTAAGTGTTTGTGTTGTGTTCTAGATGAAGCGTGTACCTGTGTCAAAGTGCAGCATGTACACAAATGTGCAGGAGTGTTGGTCTGCACAGGATCCACACTGTGTCTGGTGTGGCTCTAAATCAAGGTCAGAGAAACAACATCTGCATCTGACGTCTTTAAACAATTCTAAACTTGGGTTTAACAAATGTTTCTTTTCCTAGGTGCACATTTGAAGATGACTGCACAGATTCAGACTGGGTGTCCATTCCTGATGATCACCAACACAAAATAGTTTCCTACAAAGTTGAAAAGGAGCCAACTGGTCAGGTAGAGATGAAGTCAAAGGTTTTAACTCTGATCAGTTGTGTGTGTCAGTTATTTGTCCTTTAAACACTCACATCTCCACCTTTCTCAGATCAAACTGAACATCCAGACACACCTGACTGTGGGTCAGAGCGCACTGTCCAGATTCGCCTGTCAGTTCTCTGCAAGTTCCAGTGAGCTTTGTAGCAGGAGTGGCCCTCCTCCACTGTTCCCACAATGCACCTGCATCCTCTCTGATAGCAGACTTCCTGCTGGAGGTCAGTGACCTTTGAACTCCGTAAGATGATAGGAGTAGTATTGAGGAGTATTGAGTAACAATGTATTAATGAGTTTCACTCCAATACTGCATGTCAAAGTGTCTCCTAAGCATTAACCCTTATAGTAACATGATTTTCAATAAAATGAAATATTAGTGACAGGAACAATGTATACAGTAGGATACAGATATCAGTGCCTAAAAGAGGAATAGAAGAGAAACCTGTTATACAAAGCTGAATTAGTTGCCTAACATTTCTAAGATTGCCTCTGCAAAAAGCTGCTCAGCTAATTAGCTAAAACTAAAGTGGATGAGTTGGTCAGACTAAAGTTTTGCTTGCCATGCTGGCAAACAGAACTGGCATCACATGGGCAAATTCAATATTTCCACAAATCAGGTGTGTGTGTGTATTGATTTGAAACACTGCTCACAATCACACAATACAACCTAAAATACTAATGGAACAACAGCTACACCACAGACAGAAACATTATTACCAGTGGCATATAGTGTTACATAATGTGTAAACACATATCAGTGAAAACTATGACAGCCTTTTATTACTGTAATGGTCATTGGATTATTTGCATGTCAGGCCTGGCTGTCAGTGTAAAAATTAGACTTGGGACGACACAGTTATTGGAGCAATGGACGCTAACCAGCTGTTCTGATATCAGGGGACCTCCAAGCTCTGTCCTGTAAGTCCACTACCATTTTCAAGAAATCAAAGGCATTTACTGAAGACAAATAATAGCTAATGATTTTAATAATGATAGAAAGACAGATTTGTTTTCTCTTCAGGTGTCAGCAGTGTATCAAGGCTGGATGTAGCTGGAGCACAAATGGCTGTTCCTGGTCGACTGCAGGAGTTATGAGTGTAATCATTTTTTTGTTCAGTTCTGTTTGGTTTCACTGTTGGCAAATTTAATGCTTTAATTCTCTCACTCATCAGTGTCAATTTTAGTAGCAGGCAGCAACGAGAAAGTTCTGATAAACCCACTGTACACTACCTAGCCAGCACCAAATGCCAGACACACAAAATTAGATGAACATAGTTGTGGAGACATAAGTGCTAAAAGGAGAGTGCATATTGGACACAAACTCCAAATAAATGCTAATGACACTCCCTGTCACCTTGGCAACATTGCGAGGGGGAAATGTGTTTTGTAGCAGAGGCTTAAAATGATCAGAATTGTAGAATATTGTATGTAATTCCTAAGGGAAGAGGAAAAAATAGGTGTGAATGTGAAGAAAACATGACATCAACTTTTTGACACCACCTTCAAATCTAGCCATATTGTTTTAAAGAGATAAATAAAATGCTGATGTAGTTCTATGATGTGTGGAAAGGAGTAGTCTTTTGGGACTCACTCAAATAAAAATGTCCCGACACTGAAAACAAATGCTGTTAAATAAACTAAAGGCTGTAATTTTAAATTCTGACAACACGAGTTGCAGCCTGTTCAGCATCTACATGGAAATTAAATAAATAATATTCTTACCTTATTAGCTCAAGCTCCATATAGCCGATCCATATATACTGATGCACAAGCTTCTAATAGGCAACTTTGTGTCTCTATGAGCCAACTTTGAAAAATTTAAAATCAAATATAAATTAACTCAAAATTTGGAAAGGCCTTCCAGCAATATTAAAATAGATACAGTGTATAAACAACTTAAATACAGCATATTTATGTTTTGTATGTTGTCAAGTTAGCTACAAAATACCAATACAAACTGGACAAACTTAAATGTACTTGGTTTTGTAACAAAAGCCGACAGTTTATGAGGACAGGATGTGTGAGTTGTTGAATGTGGTTCACTGGGCCTAGCTGTTTATTTTCACTAATCAGCTAAGCTAACTGCTCACTAACAATCTCATTTTCATCTTCTAGACAATGAACACACACACACAGTTTCCCTGTTTTTAGCTGTTGTGCTAAGCTAGCTGAAAACACATCCCAGGTCTCCTCAGACTGTGCACTGAAATGAAACTGATATTACTCTTCTCCTCTTGCTCCTTACAATACAGCAGATATGCAATTTCTCCAAAATATCAGAGTGATCCTTTACTTAATACTGTGACAAAAAACCTGCACCTATCAGGTAGACCTGGTAATTTCTCCCCTTCTCTTCGTCCTACAGGACAGTTTAGGCCAAATAATGGAGACCGAGACGAACTTTTCTGTGAGTCTGAATCTCTTAACTCTCACGTACACTTTTTAACCTCACACCTCTTCCACATTTACCAGTGATTAAGACATCAGTAGAAGGCTATACATTGAGACTAATTATCATTGTGTCTGTTTCACTGTCAGAGGCCAGTGATCTCCTCCATCACCCCCAGTGTCGTGTCTTTCTACGGCAGAAACCATGCAGTGTTGTCAGGTCAGAACCTCAGAGATGTGACCAGAGTGAGGATCCAGACTGACGACTGCACTCTGAGAGAGTGAGTCACTTTATAGTTTCTTCATACAATATTTTCATTACATTTAACAACTCCCAAAACAACAATGAAACAAATTAAACAAAAATGAAACAATTAAGAGGAAATGATGGTGGATTTCCGTTTCCTTCAATATGTTGTCAACTTCATTTCCTAAAGCCAGAAGCTGGATTTTTGATGTGAAGTAGGCTTTTATAATTGATGAGGTTTTGTGTAAATTAGATGTAAATTTCTTCCATACCTATTAGCATCAGTATATTAGAAACTTCAGTATTTTAAGGCTGTGCAAAGACAGACACACACACATTTTCAACACACTCCACAGGTGTTTACTATTTTTACCATTTTCTAAAATGTTATATTTCAGTATTCACATTTTAATGTTATGTTAATGTATTGAACTGATTCTCTGTCGTCCTGTGTACTGTGCTCAGATCTCCTGTATGGAACAACTCAGGTGTGAGTCTGATGTTCCACATTCCCAGCACCAATATAAAAGCTGTGGCCAAAGTATGTGTTCTCCTCCCAGATGGAAGTTGCCATGGCAACACTAAAATTAACTACTGCTCCTTACTGTTCTGCACCAATATAACACCCAGCAGCACCTGGGCCAGGTATGACTTGACTGGTCAGTACTTGTTATTTCTACACAAACACAGACAGAAACAAAGAGAAAAAAGTCAAACAACAACACTGTGACATCTGATCTCATCTAAATGTTTCCTAAAACCATGTCATTATAATATCATTATAATAGTTACTTGTGCTCTTGAAGTGTGTGTCAGTATGAATATTCCTGTGTCCTTTAGTGGGAGAAGGAAGATCACACTCATGGGATCCCGCCTTGAATTTGTTGAAGGGGTCATACACAGCCACGCCCTGCAGGAAGTCATGATTCCCAGAAACAGCAACTTTCAGGTGGGTCTCTCTGTATACACACACACACACACACACACACACACACACCGTTGTACAACTGTCTTTGTAGGGTCCCGTCATTGACATAATGCATTCCTTAGCCCCTTATCCTAACTTTAACCATCACAACTGAATGCCTATCCCTCAGCCTAACCATAAACTAAACAGTAAAACAAACAGTATCAAATACTGGATCTGATGTCATGAAAATCTTGAGCATTTTCACTTTAAATTTTATATAATATCATGCAAATACAACTATCTCTTTAGTTTACAGTATACCACGTTACCATGTCATCTCATGCTATCCACAGATTAACCACTTTACTTTTGTATTTATTGCAGCATCTCACCTATGACACACCTGCAGCTGAAAACACCCAGAGGACTTTTACCAGCGCTGTGTTTCTGAGAGTAGCCAATGAAACCTTGTCCTGCTCCAGTAAAATCACCTACTATCCAGACCCTGAGTTTACTGGTTTCACATCCACGAGAATAGGGGACGATGTGCGCATCACCATAGAGGTACGACATATTTTCCACACGCATGCACACACGTGGCATCAATTCATAAAAGGTTCTTTTGTCATTTCAGAAAGAGGCAGACAAACTGGAGATGACAGCAGCAGAGTTGTCAGTGTGGGGCGTTCAGAAAGGAAAACAATATCCCTGCATCATGAAGAGCAAAGAAACTTTTCCCAAGATTGATCTTTTCATCTGTTTTATTCAAAACACACCAGATGCTGAATTTCTGCATTTAATGGTAAGTCTTTCATTCCCACTGCACCAACCTACACAGTGCTATAAAGACATACAACCTAAACATTATTGTAATTATAAAGTTTGTGAGGTGGTGCCACATTCTTTC